>NC_064614.1:435744181-436049622 GCF_023898315.1 Schistocerca nitens
ATACCTATGGTCTGGGTTCGATTCCCACTTCTGTCAATGATTTTAGATAGGGAGAGACAGATTCCATTCTCTCCTGGCTACACCAAGTGAAGGAGATATAATGGCTGCGTGGTCTGGAAATTCACATTAAAGATGATATTCCTTCTTTACCAAGTAGACGGTAGGTTGAACCACAATAAAGTCTGGAGTGGCGACATGTAGAAACTCTATCACCAGTAACCTTTCTTATACTAGTTATTTATTTCATGTGACGACACAAACGCTATGTATGGTCACAGGACACTTATTCCATCTTTTATTTGAGCTTCTGTATGTCGATAAAATTGGTTCTGAACTGGGAATGCAACTCAGACCGCTCTTAACGCGGAATTTGGTCCCTTCGTGGCAATACAGCTCGGCTACAATTTGTTGTTTGTTCAAAACTGCAGATTCCTCAACACCTTCACATATTACGCGTGAATGGGATCGAATCCTGGCCCGGCACTAAAGATTTAATTATGTATTATCAAGCTCTAGCATGAGAACACCTATCTGTTGGTGGATAATAATTTCGATTTTTAATGTATTTTCATTCGCTGTCAACACTAACGATATCTGACGTTTTTAACTCCCAGTGAGACACAGAACTATTTGCGACATGACTGTAAGTTCAAGATGCTATTCTGAGCAGCTGGTGGAGAAAAATTCGGTAGCTGACGTCTCTTTGTGTGTAGTCAACAACGATATGTGTGGGGCTCTATTCCCAGTGAGCGCTGAACTCTTCGTCATATTATTTCAGTTCAAACATGCTCACATGTCACTGCTGGTGCAACAAACCCATATTTAACGTTCGTTTTCTCTAGAATATAACAGCGATAGGTGCCGGGTTGGAGTCCTGAGAAGGAAAAAATTAATGTTTCGTCTCGTCATTTCAGTTAAAACATCTAGCTACTGCCGCGAAATTCCGATATGTCACATTTGACTGTGCTTCGATAGCAATCCGATTAGGTTCCGGGTTCGAATCCGTGTCCAACACACAGCTTTACCTCACGGCATTTCAAGTAAGTTACTTGTGAAGAAGCAATATTTAACATCTCTCGTAGTTCGTTAACAGGGACAATAGATGCTGGGTAGGAATTCGCGTCTGTTAAAAATGTTTGCGTTATGCAATTTAAAGTTGATATTTGCTAACTGATACTGTCTAAAATCGAGGTATATCACTCTCTGTATGCCTAATCAGGAATGACTGTTAGTTTCCGTCAGTCACGAAATCTTTGCTTAGTCTGCATGGCTCTGAGCACTATGGGACTCAACTGCTGAGGTTATTAGTCCCCTAGAACTTAGAACTAGTTAAACCTAACTAACCTAAGGACATCACAAACATCCAAGCCCGAGGCAGGATTCGAACCTGCGACCGTAGCGGTCTTGCGGTACCAGACTGCAGCGCCTTTAACCGCACGGCCACTTCGGCCGGCGCTTAGTCTGCATGAGCTGGGTTTGAATCCATATGCAGAACAAGACGGTTCGTCGTGTCATTTAATGTTCATACATATTCTCAACTAGCTGCTCGTGAATAACTTAAATTTTTAATGTCATTTTGTGTTAAATAGTTCAAATGGTTCATATGGCAAGCCGGCCGGAGTGGCCGTGCGGTTCTGGGCGCTACAGTCTGGAACCGCGCGACCGCTACGGTCGCAGGTTCGAGTCCTGTCTCGGACATGGTGTGTCTGAGGTCCTTAGGCTAGTTAGGTTTAAGTAGTTCTAAGTTCTAGCGGACTGATAACCTCGGAAGTTAAGTCCCATAGTGCTCAGAGCCATTAGAACCATTTCTGAAGTATACGAGTATTTACGAACAGTACAAGCAGGATTGCAGCGAACTGATCACTTAGTGCAACATGGAGTACCTGTGTAATTAGTCATTCCAGCTGCATATCTGAGGGTAAGATTTGTTAAGCATTTCATTGCAGAATTAATGTAATATCCGCACGATAATCTCTGCAGTCATACTTTATTAGGAGCCCGCGATTGGAGTACCATGTTCGTTAAATCGGATTACTCAAGCTGAGGCCAAATAAAGACAAGCGACGACGCCACAACACTATCTTTACTTAAGTAGGTAGTCAGCGCTAAAGTATGTGCGCCACCATTAACGTTACTGTAAGCAGTTTGACAACGTAACACCACCACAAGTACTGACAACCTGAACCATTATCATCACGCAGTTGTGACAAATGGTTCAAATGGCTCTGAGCACTATGGGACTCAACATCTGTGGTCATAAGTCCCCTAGAACTTAGAACTACTTAAACCTAACTAACCTAAGGACATCACACACATCCATGCCCGAGGCAGGATTCGAACCTGCGACCGTAGCAGTCGCGCGGTTCCTGACTGAGCGCCTAGAACGCAGTTGTGACTCTCAGTGATTACAGGTTACTGATGTTTGTCAAGAATAGCGGAAAGCGCCTCTGAAGTTCCATTTGCATTACGACTAGCACGTGGCCGGCCGCGGTGGTCTAGCGGTTCTAGGCGCTCAGTCCGGAACCGCGCGACTGCTACGGTCGCAGGTTCGAATCCTGACTCGGGCATGGATGTGTGTGATGTCCTTAGGTTACTTAGGTTTAAGTAGTTCTAAGTTCTAGGGGACTGATGACCACAGATGTTAAGTCCAATAGTGCTCAGAACCATTTGAACCATTTGACTAGGACGGAGAGAATGCTAAATAACAGTAATAGGTCACCCAGCGAAGAGTAGAGTCCACGTATTGTCTGAAGTTCTTGCAGTTTGATATAATGCAGTTCCCGATAGTTTCACACTAACGGGTTCTTTTGGCTATCGAAATACTCATATGGGAATCATAAAAGTGGAATTGCTAGATCACCCAACTACCTTAATAACACCTCATTCTGGATTGAATACGACTCGGAAAGCGACGTTAATTTGACGTTTTCATCCATCTCCTGACGTCTCACTGAATGAAGTCTGAAGTGCACGCACAGTTGTGGTGCCTGCCGCAAGGATTCTGTGATGTGTTGTGGCAGCTGGCAGTCATTGCTGAATACACACATGTGCAAATAACCTCACTGCTCTAGCGGAACTCGTCTTTGTTGCATTTTTTCCATACGGTAATTAGCACAATAACATAAGGCTTGTTCTGCTGAAGAACTTGATGCCCACAAGTCCTTAAATAATAATCTCCTAGCGGGAGGAATAAATACATGAAAGGAAACAGACTGTTGGACGAAAGAATGGACAGCTCCCTGCTTTTGGCGTTTCCGATAGCGCCTACGATAAGAATCTGGTGTCATATTATGCTTCAGAACTCTAAACTGTTTATTTTTTTACTTCATACTAAAACAAAAGTTGTGATATGAGACGAGGAAATGACTTATATGCTTCTCAGGAACTTTAGTTTTTCGTGTTTATTTTCTCACTTCATATTAAAACAAGGGCGTTAATATGAGAAGAGGAAATGAAATATACGCTTCCAAGACATAATATTTCCTTGTGTGCTATTACTGCAAACATGAAAGCCCTGCAGTTAATTTTTGTATGTTGGATAAGTTTTGATATCACCTCACATTCCTTTGTGACAAGGTTCCTATTGTCTTGGGATTCAAATAGAGTGGACGTTTCATCACTGGTTAATATTCTGATGACTAATGACATGATACCCGTTGCAATTGCTCCATGGCACCTGTGAGTAGAGTCTCACGTTGGTTACTATAAGAACACGCAGGCAGTGATATCCGCTCACTGGAGTCAGAGCCAAGGTGATTTCTTTCTGTTTAGGGCGAAGCGTCTGCTGCAGTGTCCACGCTCAGCCAACATAAACAAATCGCGGCGGCATTGGGCACTGCTAATCGCTGCACTTGTCGCGAGCCTCGACAACAAGAGCGCACTGTCTCTGCTAACGATACTATGGAGTTAATAGATCTTACTTAACGGAATACGCAGGACGTGGGATGGGTAAAAATTCAGTTTGTAGCTTCCCATCGCATTAAAATACTTTACAGTCATATTTGATGCAATATTTATTGTTGGTTGTCTCTCTAATGTTAATAGTATTGATTCACATCGTGCGTTAACACGAAAACACACACACACACACACACACACACACACACACACTCACACACACACAAACAGTCATTGATTCCTGTGAGGGTGACAACTACTGTGTGTTGAACAACACATGCACCAGTCAGTTCCTCAGTTGGCGTCGAGTGGATGAGATTTTTCAATTACCTTGCACTGCAAGAATTGTAAGGAGGGGACTGAAAGTAAATGGACTTGATGTATGCTAAAGGGCTGCGACAAAGCAAAGCTTGACCGATTATCAGATAACTGTCCACATGGGCTTTGTGGACGAGTATACTTTTAGTAACCAACCCACCCACGATCATTACGTAAGATTTCTCGAGGGCGTAGGGAAATTGATTTCATTAAGTCGTCGACAGTGTAGCGTGATGGTTTACTTCCCACCATACGTTTTCTATATTCGTCCAAAGGTCGCTTGCATTTGTAGGGACACATGGCAATGACCTTGTTACCTCTGCCCACATATTCTCTATCTGGTTGATGTTCGGTGATCGTGGAACAAACGGCTACAGCTTCATCCTCTCTTGGCCCTGAAACCAATCTCGCACTGCTCTACTATGATGGATGGCTCTCTGCTCCTGTAAATACATTGTTATGTCGTTAGTTCATATATTTATATTTAAATAACGTATTTGTAATAAGCACAGTGTTTAAGAATTCATTCCCTGTCATAGATAAGTGATCTGGATTCAACAGTCCGATTAAGAATGTGGTTCACCCAGTCTATCATATGATGAGCGTCGTAGTCGGATAGCCACATTAAGACTGACTGGCTGAATCCGATTAGGACGATCTTGTATCGAAATGAAATTACAGAAATCGGATAATTTGAACGTCTGTATTGCAACAATGCTGCGCACATAAATTCCTATGATGGGGTAACAGCTAGCAACTGTCTAAGAAAAAGTGAGAAATATGTCTACTAGCAGCAATGTAACGTAATTATAAACCATGTTTATGTGATGGAAATACTGAATCGAACAACACACATCTATTTCAGTGGAGGGAAGATACACCATATCGGATTTGCTGATGACATAATGACAATAATAATAATAATAAAAATCCCGTGTGGCCGATAGGGGAAACCCTCCCCCATATGGATGGTACCGTGGAAATCAAATACTTGTGGTGAACCAAATACTAACACAATCCTGAACGGCTACTCAATCCGTTGAACCCAAAATCCAGACACATCTGAGTGAAAATCACCGCTACTCTGGTCACCGTCTGTTAGCTCAATGAGCTTGGCTGAAAATATTTGCTTCCAAAGGCTTCAACACCCTCTGGTCCTGTCCGGTCCTGGTATCACCCAGGCCAAACCAATGAAACACAAGAAAACATGAACTATGCAAGCAAAGGTAACTTTATCCCAGGTGGTACACAACCTGGCCACCGATAGGCGGCAGTTGGATTTTCGCACTCTGGGGAGTCCAGGTTAGCACGGCAGAGAATATCGAAGATCTCTGGTAAATTTCCCTACAAGCAGAAAACATTCATTTGAAAACTAAACATCGATACATTGATCCAAACAAGAAACCTAAATAATCTCACAAAAGAAATCGTCCGCCAAAAAATTCTCATCCTTGCTCTTCAAGAACCACGATTAATTGACAATTAAAACTTGCATTACGGAAACCATGGCATCTTCAAAATACAACAAAAGGTAGCGAAACTCGCACCAATCCTCGGCATTGCATTTCTCGAACACAGATCTATCAACAACTCTGTCGAAGAAATCACACCCATCAACAATCGAGTTATGACTATGCTCATTCAGAGCCCCTATAAAAAATATACACTCATAAATGCACATGCCCCCACCAACATCGAAAATAAGGAAAACACCGAAAATGTCGAAAAATTGTGGAACACACTCGAAAATACTATGAGCAAAATTTACCAAGATGACGTGAAAATACTAATGGGAGGCTTCAACTCTCTATTTGGGACAGAAAAAACCTGTAGAAAAATCATTGGTACAAATTCAACACACCGAAACGCTTAGACCAACAGCACACGTCTGACTGACATTTGCCAACAATTCAACCACAAAAGAATGTCTTCCCACTTAGGAAGTAGCCTGTTCCCAAGAAACATGTTTGGCTACCAGGTGCGAGCTGCTTTCGTTCGCCTTTCGAGACTCGCTGAAAGCCAGATTTTTAATTCTTTTGCAGCAGAGCTACAAGCAGGCAGATACAAACGCAATAAGGGAATCGTAAGACAACGCGCCTTGCTACTTTCAGTAACCCTTAGTGTCAGAGCGAAAACCTTACGGTACCGCCAAATTCATAAAGACGACATATTTTTTGTTGTTGTGAATACATAATTATATCTATGAAATGCCACTTTTCATAATAATAGCGGATGATACAGGAAATGAAGTAAATACGGATCTTTTCGAAGTCAAAAGTCGGTAATGTCCTACTAATTCGTGTTAAAATACGCTCAATCGTCTCACAGATACTTAATGCTTTATTAAGATAGTCTGCCGTCGTGATGTTTCTGTAGTAAGCTGAATTTATTTTGTATTAGTACAGTGAATATTTTAATTGGATTTTCCGATAGTTTACTAAACGCAACAGTAATCATCAATGAGAAATTAATCAGCAAAAGAATTTTCTTTCACGATATCTAAAACGATCTGACAATGCTAAAGTTGTTTACAAATTCTACGCCAGTAGAAACCTACTGGTTTCAACGATATAATTATACCAGAGTAGTTTTAAGAGTATTTTCGTCTAGAAATGAATTGCGTCGACGGTTGATCGATCAAGAGCGGGAAAGGTAAAACTTGACGAATATATGACGAGAGGGACAAGTGCTTGAGAGAGGACTTCTCTATCAATACAAGTGCCTGAGAGACGACTTTAATTTCAATCTCCTGGATAGTTTTGTTTCTCAAATCAAGAAGTGCGTTATCATGCAGTAGAACATGTGATGTAGTTGTGTTGCTCGATTTTCTTACGCTGAGACCGAAAGGTGTCTCAGTTGTTGGCAACAAATTCCAGCTGTGTTTTGGTAGAATTCGTAGCCCAAAACTCACTTTTGGAGCTATCAGATGTAAAATATTATGTTCACACTACTCTTCGCTCGAGTTTATGTCTTTTGGAGGGGCTCAGCCTTTCATTTCTTCTTAGGAAGTTAATGATAAAGGCATCATAACACGTCACCAGTTACAGTACTGCATACGAATGCTCAATGAGCGACCGGATGACGTTCAATAATAGTCACTCCGTTGATTTTTGTTGTTTCGAATTAGAGCATGTAGTACTCGTACACCAGACTTATGAACTTTGCCTGTTGAATGCAAATGTCGTATGATGGTAAAATGGTAATCTATCACATATATCAGTAGTCGAGACTTGCTTAATGTGGAAAATCATTGATGCCAGAACGATCTTTGTTGAAACAAGAATATCTTTTTCTGGCGTATTTTTCCCGAAAGCACTCGCTCCACACACAATTCAAATCTTTCTAGCTGCCTCCTCTGCATTCACCCCTCTGTTATACCCAAAGCAAACGTTGTGTTGCAGATGTTACACCTATTTCCACTTGCGACTCAATTTTACAATGCTTAACTGTAGTTCATGATTCTCAAGTATGCAAAATCCAATGCTTAACTGCAAGATGATAACTAGAACTTCAAATTCGAAAATGACAGTTGATACATACACTGACAGCGTCGCGCCGCGTTCACCTGAGCGGTGCCGGATTTCAGGCGGCGGGTGGCGCCTGGCCGGTGGCCGGTAGCCGCTGCAACGCGAGGAAACGCTCGAGCGCAAGCTGTTATGATCGCGACGCAGCCACGAGCTGTCCTGCGGAATTGTTTCTGGAATACTTTTTATTGCTGGTGGGTAGAATGTTAAGCGAATTATCTTTGATGTTCAGTCAGACTCATAACTTTAGACCGACTGTGGAAAAAAAAAAAAAAACAGTTGGACGCGAACAGGCGACTATAAGCTTAGAACGCACGACGCTTGCCACTAGACCACGGGCTCACATAGTCCGACAACGTCTCGGAAGTAGACAATACTTCCTCCTAACACTTCCGCATCTTACAGTGTTGCCAGATTGTGCATATGGCCGGACTTAGAGTTGTCAGGGGCGGTCAGTTTTATTGGCCACCTTAAGTGAATGACTCGGACTTAGTCTCTGTGGCGGCCGGCCGGCGGTCAGTTTTATTGTCTAAGACTGTACATCTTTGGACGGGTTTAGTGACATCTCTGAACAGTCGAAGGGACTGTGTCTGTGATACAATATCCACAGTCAACGTCTATCTTCAGGACTTCTGGGAACTGGGGAGATTCAAAACTTTTTTTGATATGTGTAATTTGTTTTCAAGCTATATAATTTCATTTTTGTCCTTACTGCAGCTGCTGTTTCGGCAGACAGTATCACCTGATGGCATGCTAAGAAACCTGAAAGCTAATATATCTGCAAATAAATTCTTGCATAACAATAGCAAAAATGTTGCGCTTTAAGATTACGAGAGACACGATAACTCATACACAGTCCATTGTTATGAATATTAATTTTTGTTTTGTAAACAAATCATTTACATAATCTTGTTGTTGTTGTTGTCTTCAGTCCTGAGACTGGTTTGATGCAGCTCTCCATGCTACTCTATCCTGTGCAAGTTTCTTCATCTCCCAGTACCTACTGCAACCGACATACTTCTGAATCTGCTTAGTGTATTCATCTCTTGGTCTGCCTCTACGACTTTTTCCCTCCATGCTGCCGATTTTTACCCTCCATGCTGCCCTCCAATGCTAAATTTGTGATCCCTTGATGCCTCAGAACATGTCCTACCAACCGGTCCCTTCTTCTTGTCAAGTTGTGCCACAAACTCTTCTTCTCCCCAATTCTATTCAATACCTCCTCATTAGTTATGTGATCTACCCATCTAATCTTCAGCATTCTTCCTTAGCACCACATTTCGAAAGCTTCTATTCTCTTCTTGTACAAACTATTTATCGTCCATGTTTCACTTCCATACATGGCTACACTCCATACAAATACTTTCAGAAACGACTTCCTATCTATACTCGATGTTAATAAATTTCTCTTCTTCAGAAACGCTTTCCTTGCCATTGCCAGTCTACATTTTATATCCTCTCTACTTCGACCATCATCAGTCATTTTTCTCCCCAAATAGCAAAACTCCTTTACTACTTTAAGTGTCTCATTTCCTAATCTAATTCCCTCAGCATCACCTGACTTAATTCGACTACATTCCATTATCCTCGTTTTGCTTTTGTTGATGTTCATCTTATATCCTCCTTTCAAGACACTGTCCATTCCGTTCAACTGCTCTTCCAAGTCCTTTGCTGTCTCTGACAGAATTACAATGTCATCGGCAAACCTCAACGTTTTAATTTCTTCTCCATGGTCTTTAATACCTACTCCGAATTTTTCTTTTGTTTCCTTTACTGCTTGCTCAATATACAGATTGAATAACATCGGGGACAGGCTACAACCATGTCTCACTCCCTACCCAACCGCAGCTTCCCTTTCATGCCCCTCGACTCTTATAACTGCCATTTGCTTCCAGTACAAATTGTAAATAGCCTTTCGCTCCCTGTATTTTACCCCTGCCACCTTTGGAATTTGAAAGAGGGTATTCCAGTTAACGTTGTCAAAAGCTTTCTCTAAGTCTACAAATGCTAGAAATGTAGGTTTGCCTTTCCTTAATCTATTTTCTAAGATAAGTCGTAGGGTCAGTATTGCCTCACGTGTTCCAACATTTCTGCGGAATCCAAACTGATCTTCCCCGAGGTCCACTTCTACCAGTTTTTCCATTCGTCTGTAAAGAATTCGCGTTAGTATTTTGCAGCTGTGACTTATTAAACTGATAGTTCGGTAATTTTCACATCTGTCAACACCTGCTTTCTTTGGGATTGGAATTATTATATTCTTCTTGAAGTCTGAGGGTATTTCACCTGTCTCATACATCTTGCTCACCAGATGGTAGAGTTTTGTCAGGACTGGCTCTCCCAAGGCCGTCAGTAGTTCCAATGGAATGTTGTCTACTCCCGGGGCCTTGTTTCGACTCAGGTCTTTCAGTGCTCTGTCAAACTCTTCACGCAGTATCGCGTCTCCCATTTCATCTTCATCCACATCCTCTTCAGATTCCATAATATTGTCCTCAAGTACATCGCCCTTGTATAGACCCTCTATATACTCCTTCCACCTTTCTGCTTTTCCCTCTTTGCTTAGAACTGGGTTTCCATCTGAGCTCTTGATATTCATACAAGTGGCTCTCTTTTCTCCAAAGGTTCTTTAATTTTCCTGTAGGCTGTATCTATCTTACCCCTAGTGAGATAAGCCTCTACATCCTTACATTTGTCCTCTAGCCGTGCCTGCTTAGCCATTTTGCACTTCCTGTCGATCTCATTTTTGAGACGTTTGTATTCCTTTTTGCCTGCTTCATTTACTGCATTTTTATATTTTCTCCTTTCATCAATTAAATTCAATATTTCTTCTGTTACCCAAGGATTTCTACTAGCCCTCGTCTTCTTACCTACTTGATCCTCTGCTGCCTTCACTACTTCATCCCTCAGAGCTACCCATTCTTCTTCTACTGTATTTCTTTCCCCCATTCCTGTCAATTGTTCCCTTATGCTCTCCCTGAAACTCTGTACAACCTCTGCTTCTATCAGTTTATCCAGGTCCTATCTCGTTAAATTCCCACCTTTTTGCAGTTTCTTCAGTTTTAATCTACAGTTCATGACCAATAGACTGTGGTCAGAGTCCACATCTGCCACTGGAAATGTCTTACAATTTAAAACCTGATTCCTAAATCTCTGTCTTACTATTATATAATCTATCTGATACCTTCTAGTATCTCCAGGATTCTTCCATGTATACAACCTTCTTTTATGATTCTTGAACCAAATGTTAGCTATGATTAAGTTATGCTCTGTACAAAACTCTACCAGACGGCTTCCTCTTTCATTTCTCTCCCCCAATCCATATTCACCCACTATGTTTCCTTCTCTCCCTTTTCCTACTCTCGAATTCCAGTCACCCATGACTATTAAATTTTCGTCTCTCTTCACTATCTGAATAATTTCTTTTATCTCATCGTACATTTCATCAATTTCTTCATCATCTGCAGAGTTAATTGGCATATAAACTTGTACTACTGTAGTAGGCATGGGCTTCGTGTCTATCTTGGCGCCGGCCGAAGTGGCCGCGCGGTTCTGGCGCTGCAGTCTGGAGCCGCGAGACCGCTACGGTCGCAGGTTCGAATCCTGCCTCGGGCATGGATGTGTGTGATGTCCTTAGGTTAGTTAGGTTTAACTAGTTCTAAGTTCTAGGGGACTAATGACCTCAGCAGTTGAGTCCCATAGTGCTCAGAGCCATTTGAACCATCTATCTTGGCCACAATAATGCGTTCACTATGCTGTTGGTAGTAGCTTACCCGCACTCCTATTTTTTTATTCATTATTAAACCTACTCCTGCATTACCCCTCTTTGCTTTTGTATTTATAACCCTGTATTCACCTGACCAAAAGTCTTGTTCCTCCTGCCACCGAACTTCACTAATTCCCACTACATCTAACTTCAACGTATCCATTTCCCTTTTTAAATTTTCTAACCTACCTGCCCGATTAAGGGATCTGACATTCCACGCTCCGATCCGTAGAACGTTAGTTTTCTTTCTCCTGATAACGACGTCCTCCTGAGCAGTCCCTGCTCGGAGATCCGAATAGGGGACTATTTTACCTCCGGAATATTTTACGAAAGAGGACGCCATCATCATTTAACCATACAGTAAAGCTGCATGCCCTCGGGAAAAATTACGGCTGTAGTTTCCCCTTGCTTTCAGCTGTTCGCAGTACCAGCACAGCAAGGCCGTTTTGGTTAGTGTTGCAAGGCCAGATATCAGTCAGTCATCCAGACAGTTGCCCCTGCAACTACTGAAAACGCTGCTGCCCCTCTCAAGGAACCACACGTTTGTCTGGCCTCTCAACAGATACCCCTCCGTTGTGGTTGCACCTACGGTACGGCCATCTGTATCGCTGACGCACGCAAGCCTCCCCACCAACGGCAAGGTCCATGGTTCTTAGCCTACATATTTTCTGTCAATCTGCAATATAATGTCTATTGTTTTGCACCCATTTTCTTCTATGTTCTGTAAGCCAGAAATTGCCTTGCAGAAGAAGGAAGTTGCAGTTTTCCGAGAACACTGACGCAGTGTTTCCTGGACACAGGGAAAAGTGTCATAGCTTCCCCTCCACAGCTGCTCTTTCACAGAAACGCAGAGATATCAGAGTGACATGTCAGTACTGTAGGCAGGACAAAGAAAACTGTCTAATATAAATGCCCCGATTCCCTACGCGGTGACACAGGCAGTCTGAGATCGCACGCAGTTGCGCTGCAAAAATGGTTCAAATGGCTCTGAGCACTATGCGACTTAACTTCTGAGGTCATCAGTCGCCTAGAACTTAGAACTAATTAAACCTAACTAACCTAAGGACATCACACACGTCCATGCCCGAGGCAGGATTCGAACCTGCGACCGTAGCGGTCACGCGGTTCCAGACTGAAGCGCCTAGAACCGCGCGGCCACACCGGCCGGCCGTTGCGCTGCAGGACGATCGTCTTTCCAGTGCGTTTATCGCGTACTACGCGATGGTTCATGGATGCAGTGGGCAGTATTCATGGTCTCTCAAATAGAATGTAACCCTTCCCTTTCCTAAACCCATTGCTTCTGTCTTTGGCAACAGAACACGTCAACCTTGCTTTCGTTATTTATCAGTGGTTAGCACATTATGCTCGCATTCGAGAGGACGAATGTTCAAATCACGTCCGGCCCTCCTGATTTAGGTATTCTGTGATTTCCCTAAATCGCTAAAGACAAATTCAGGGATGGTTTCTTCGAAAGGGAACTACCGCTTCCCTTCTCCATCCTTCCTTAATCCGAGCTTGTACTCGTCTCTGACCTCGTTGTCGATGGGACATTAAACTCTAATCTCCTCCTCCCTCCTCCCGTTTTTTGATGTGCAAACCAAAAGTTGTCATTCAGTGAGTTAGAGGTAAGTTAGAGTTTTGTGCGAAACTCACAAACCAGTTTTCATCTTCTTCGACAATATTCATACAAAAATCGTCAGAATCTGTAATGGTAGTTCTCTGCACTTTGTAGCCTTAGCAGACATGGGACCCAATGGACGTAAACTTTTCGATAACCTGAGCTTTCAACCATTTCTTGTACAGTATTCTGCCCTATTACAAGATTAGTTGCGATTACGTTCATAGTACCACATTTGTCTTCTTCAACTGTGTGGTGTTAGTTGAGCTGTTTATGAAATCCCCAAGATTTTAAGAATTTGATCCACAGTGACCTGGAGGAGAGGGAAGCTCCCTGTATGGTCATACAAAATTATGAGAAACAGTGTCGTGCAATGGATAACATTTACTAACTTACACGGATGTATTAATGAAGGGACTCACTAAACTAGAAAACTAACGGTCACTGTAACAACCTGGTTCACTGCCATAAGACATCAAACAAAATGATACACCCATGAAACAGGCGTATAAGCCTTTAAAAAGTGGACAAAACGTTGCAATTACGAACTTTGGCCTTGGCACAGGTGGATGGACACATGAAAGCGTAATATGGAACTATATCCTGGATATGGCTAATGACTGTGAAAGTGGTTAGTGATTTAAAGAAAGATCCCCAGGAACGGCAGAAGGAATACCAACAGTTTCGCCAAGCACATAATGGGTACAACTAGCTGGCTGAGAATGTTATAACTCTGCAATTAAACGTGATGCAGTTTAACTATCTACCCATCCCCTTCGTCTCAGTGATTGCATCGCTGGCACATGCCTATCACACTTAAACAGTGTGAGCGTGGAAGACGGCAGCATTAGCGGCTGGAAATTCTGAGTCCAGCTCAACCTCTGAAATCTTCTATAAGTCGGACTCTCTGTGAATATCTTCTACTGCTGCAAAAAGTACAGTGTCTTCTCGATGCCATCCCAGAAGCAAATGTACTCTGTGATCTCTCCACGGCAGGTGTGTTCTGACTTTACGAAACTTAGCTGGTTCTGCCAGCACTGAAACCTCACCATACAGTTGCAGAAGGCCTTGGGTGTTCTGACCAATAATGATTTTAGGAACAAGTTTAACAATTTCCTACTCTCACGGATTTTGTAGTGGTTAACGAATAATGGTGTGGCATGGGAAGAAAGGCAGAAAATCTCCCCCACTACGTGACACATTTCCATCCTCAGTCAGTCACAAGCATTGCGCACATGAATGTGTGCGGAATCGCGCCTTTTACCGAAATAATGACTGTGAGCCAGTCATAAACCCCTTGTTATGATTTAAACGAACATACCTGTATGGTGTGGCTGCATCAAATGGCTGGTCTCACAGCCTTAAGTTTCGAGTCTCTCAGCTGGTTTCCGATCTTATCTAGCCAAAAATAATTCCGTTCAGTGTCTCGCACAACGCAGTTTTTATGGAATGAAGTTGGCTTTCTCCTTCTGTGCAGGCACAGGACACTGTGACTTCACTGTCCTACACCTGCAGAGAGACAGCTTTCAATGCCAAACGAGTTTATGACACTCCGGTCCTTCTAACTTCCCTGTTGCAAGAAATCCAAAGAACGCCCCAAAGGCTGCAGAAAATAACAGGTGTCTCTCACTGCAGTTCCAGGAGAGGAGAAGAAGAAGTAATTAACAGTGCAATCAGTGGCTGTGGTGAATATTGTCTGCAGTTTTCATGCAGCGTTAAAGATTTGACTATACTGCCCATTGGGATCCATATACCAAATTATAAAAAATTATAAAAACAGGTTGCTTGACAGTTTTGGCGTAATCTGCCATCTAACATAACGAACTCGTCTATTCTTTCCTTGTTGTGCACCGTGGAGGTACTCTCAGGGCAATGACTATGGGCTCACCTCAGATGATCGGGTTCACAGCTTTCAGGCATATCACCAATTTGATGACACTGCTGAGGTCCATGGATACATCTTTATATGCATGTTGATGTCATAAAGGAATTTCAGCAGTAGTCCATCATCTACAGCAAGATATTTTGTGGTATCACACTTTAGAAACGAAACTTCATTGTAGGCCATTTTGTAACTACAGGGGTCACATGATAGAAACGAATCACCTCTTAACATACTACCTGATCAAATATACCGATCACCTATTAGTGGACATTAATATGGGGTGTGTCCACCCTTTATGACGACTTATCTCTGCTGGTGGCACTGTGAGCGAGGCGTCTGAATATCTGTGGCGGAATAGCAGCCCACTCTTACACAAGAGAAACTAGAGAAGATAGTGGCGATGTCCGCTAGGATCTACAGAGAAGTCGACGTTCTGACTTATCCCAAAGGTGTTCCATTGGTTTGACAATGGGAATCTTGGCATTTCAACAATGTTATTGTCTGCAAAATATTGGCTCACAGATGCTGCTTTATAACAGGGTGCAATGTAATGATGATACTATCGGTCGTCGTCTCCAGACTGTTCCTCTACTGCGCACAGAACAGAATACTGTAAAAAGTGTTCACATCCTTCCGCATTTGCTGTTTTCTTAAGCACAGTAAGTGGACTACTCTCCAACCACTGGACAAACCCCATACCATAACACCACCTCATTCGTACGTTGCTGTTGGCAATACTCTTGAAGGCAGGTAGCTTTCTTCAGGCATTCGCCAAAGCAAAATCCCTCCATCGAATTGTACAGGGTATTGCGTTAGTCATGAGTCCAAAACACTCGTTTCCAGTAAGGCAAGTCAGTGTTGGTGAGACTTCAAGACTCTGTGGCGTCCGGGAATATGTTCGACGTGACTGTTACGTTTCATGTTCTTTTCGTGAACAGGCGTTAAGATTCTAAAGTGAGGCTGCACACCCCCTTTGCACCTGATCTGCCTTAACGAAGGTCACACTGACAGATATGGACCGTGCCATCAAGTTACGACGTGCAGTCGTCATCTTGAGTTGATTGAAATCTTCATTCAAGCTCCCCCTTTTCTTTGCTGCAGCGCGATGGAAGCATTGCCTGGTTCTGAATATTTCAGTTAGATATAACGACGCGAAATGCTGCTGTTAGTGAATCCAGGCCCACCTCAACCACTTACCGAGCGAATATTTTGTAGGTAACAACCTACAATGAAGACGTGGAGTCGAGTACCTCGCTAAAGGCCATTGGTCACAGTGTCACATAGTGCTGAACATCCTTTAAAGCGCTGAAACTCTGCACTAGCTGACTAGAGGTGTGCAGTGCTGTCAGACGGGTCGCAGTTTCGTCTCTTTTCAAATGATGCAAGGTGTGCTATGCACCAATGACCTAGTAAGTGTTTAACTGCAAAGTGTCGATGGTGTGGTTCAGGATACAGATGGTTCTCTGTTTTGATGATATTTTTCTTGCTATGATTTGGACCCATTCATTCAGGTTACCGTGAATATGAACGCGGATGCTTATTTCAACATTATTGGCGACCAGGTAATATCCTTTATATTACATGATCATGGAGAAACGATCACCAAGATAAAATAAGGGAAATCAGAGCTGATAAGGAAAGATATAGGTGTTCGTTCTTTCCGCGCGCTATACGAGATTGGAATAATACAGAATTGTGAAGGTGGTTCGACGAACACTCTGCCAGGCAGTTAAATGTGATTTGCAGAGTATCCATGTAGATGCAGATGTAGATGGTCATGGTGTGTATGCTATGGACTGTCACGCCTTCCAAGATGACAACCGCCCTGTTCACAGGGCTGCACACATACCTTCCTGGTTTGCTGAACATTGAGGCACCCTATTGCACCTCAGATGGTTCAAATGGCTCTGAGCACTATCGGACTCAACACCTCAGGTCATCAGTTCCCTAGACTTAGAACTACTTAAACCTAAGGACATCACACACATCCATGCCCGAGGCAGGATTCGAACCTGCCACCGCAGCAGCGCCTAGAACCGCTCGGCCACCGCGGCCGGCTATTGCACCTCGAATGGTCCACCAAACCACTATACCGTAATCCTGTACTATACGTCTGTGGTTTTTGGGGAAAGCCGATGAAACGTAGTAATCAACACCCGAGCAGTTCTGTAGCTCTACAGGGTCTAACCATAAACGAGTGGCTGCAGCTCGATGTGGTACACTTGAAGAAACTTGTGGATTCTCCTCTAACCAGTTGAGGCCATTATTTAGGTTGGACGCGGCGTTACACGGATTTAGCGTCATGTCTTCTAGAGGCGACTATTTTTTTATCCAGTTTGCTTAAAAATACAGAGTTGGGGCGGTTGTCGTGGAACGCGCTATTTTCAATGTGTGGGCTGTGTGGACTTTCACTGGGCGCTGTACGAGTAGTTCAACTCCAGGAAGCACCTCGAGTGATGGTGTCACTGCTGACTTAGTGTCCCTTAATTTAGAGAACATACATTGACCTAACTGTGTACACCTGGCACTGATTCTTAATCAGTGGTCATCGCGATTAAACGATAGTTGTGTACACTGTAAGACAAGAAAAAGAACTACCCAATACGAAGAATTATTCCTGTAGTACGGAAATCGGTGGAGTCGTTGTACGTGTAAAGACAAACAAATGATAACCATTTAAGAAAAGAACAGGATAATTAATTCCATAGATAAAACTTCACAGACTGAGAAAGTCTGTGACGCGCTGGTCCATCTACGATCCTTGCACCTATTCGACTTGGTTGACAGAGTTGTTGGATGTCCTCGTGGGGGATATCGTGCCAAATTCTCTTCAACTGGCACGTTAGATCGTCAAAATCCCGAGATGGTTGGAGAACCCTGCTCGTAATGCTCCAAATGTTCTTAATTGGGGCGAGACCCGCCGACCTTACTGGCCAAGGGAAGGTTTGGCAAGCATGAACACAAGCAGTAGAATCTCATGACATCCACCCCGTTTTGTTGCCCTTTCAACGCAACACGTATTGTGCTTACATTTCAGCAAGAAAATGCCCGCCCGCACACGGGGAGAGTTTCTACTGTCGGTCTTCGTGCTTGCCAAGCCCTACCGTGGCCAGTAAGGTCGCCGGATCTCTGCCCTGTTGAGAACGTTTGGAGCATTATTGGTGGGGCCCTCCAGCTATCTCGGGATTTTGACGATCTGACGCGCCAATTGGACACAATGTGGCACGACGTGTCACAGGGGGACGTCCAACAACTTTATCAGTCAATGACAAGCCGAATAACTGCTTGCATGATGGCAAGAGTTGCACCAACGCATTATTGACTTGTTTAATTTGTGATGTTCTTTCTCTTGAATAAATCATGCAATATTTCTAAAGTTTTAATCATTTGTTTGTCTGTACATGTACATCACATCTCTCAATTTCCGTCCCATGAGAATAATTCCTTCGTTGTGCGACGGTTTCTTGTCCTAGAGCATATTTCAGCTGACTATGGCGAAGCCTTCACACTATTGCTTCACCGACATTTTAGTACAGCGAGGATAACATCCCATCACTACAGCTCGAAACACAGCAGAGATACATATCTGGTTTCATAGTTTTCAGCACTGGTAAATTCAGAGAATGCTTTTGACAATAATGAGTGGGACAAGCTCCTTGAAATTCTGAAGGCAGCAGGGATAAGACAGAAGAAGCGAAAAGTTGTCCATGACATGTCCAGAAACAAGAAACAAGACTGTAGTTACAAGAGAGTAATGACATGAAGGGAATGAGGCAGAGTTGTAGCCTATACCCCGTGTTATCAAAAATGGCTCTGAGCACTATGGGACTCAACATCTTAGGTCATAAGTCCCCTAGAACTTAGAACTACTTGAACCTAACTAACCTAAGGACATCACACACACCCATGCCCGAGGCAGGATTCGAACCTGCGACCGTAGCAGTCCCGCGGTTCCGGACTGCAGCGCCAGAACCGCACGGCCACCGCGGCCGGCCCCGTGTTATCCAACGGACACTGAGCAACAAATTCAGGAAGAGAAAGAGGAATTCTGTGAGGAAATTAAAGTTCAGGGAGAAGAAATAAAATCTTCAAGGTTTGTCGATGACATTTTAATTCTGAGGGAAATAGAACAGAATGGATACTGTCCGGAAAAGCGGTTATAAATTATTTTCAGTGAAACTAAAAGAAGAAAACTGAGTGTAATACGATTAAAGCAGGCGATGGTTAAGGAACAAGTTTCGGAAATGATGGAGGAAATGAGTTTTCGCTGTTTGGGTGGCAAAATAATTAACGATGGCTGAAGTGGGCGTGATATAAAAAAGACGAAACAACAAGAAAATCATTTCTGAAAAAAAGGAAAGCATTTCTGGAAGATCGCTTAACTGATTTGGAAGTATCGTTAATGGCGACAGTGTCTGTGTTTATGTAGAAACTGCATGCACGTCTGAAGACATTGTTTTGTAATAAATGTGGTTTTTGCATAGACACCGACACTGTCACCACTAATGATAGAATTACGCTTGGCGAGGCTAAAATGACGATGTAAAAATGACATTGGTCTTCCTACGTTTAGTTTCGCGAAAGTGAGAGCTTTAGGATTGTGATTGCTTAATATATGAAAGTCTGGGCCGGCACTGGGGGCGTGCTCGGATAGCCGAGCTAACGGTAAACAAAGTAAGAGGGCTGCTCAGACATATTCGCTTCGGCGGTACGTACACTGACGTCACAAAGGTCATGGGATACATCGTAATATCGTGTGGGATCTCCCTTTACTGGCGTAGTGCAGCAACTCGACATGTGATGGACTCAAGTCTTTGGAAGTTCCCTGCAGACATATTGAACCATGCTGCCTCTATAGTTGTCTATAATTGCGAAACTGTTGATCGTGCAGGATTTTGTGCACGAACTGACCTCCAAAAAAATGGTTCAAATGGATCTGAGCACTATGGGACTTAACTTCTGAGGTCATCATTCTCCTAGAACTTAGAACTACTTAAACCTAACTAACCTAAGGACATTATACTCATCCATGCCCGAGGCAGGATTCGAACCTGCGACGGTAGCGGTCGCGCGGTTCCAGACTGTAGCGCCTAGAACCGCTCGGCCACACTGGCCGGCAACTGACCTCTCGCTTATGTCCTATAAGTGTTCAGTGGGATTCAAGTCGGGCAATCTGGATGGCCAAATCATTCGCTTGAACAGTCCAGAATGTTCTTCAAACCAAACCCGAACAATAGTGGCCCAGTGACACAGTTGTTTGGGAGCATGAAGTGCATGAAGGCTGCAAGTGGTCTGCCAGTAATCGAACATAACCATTTCCAGTCAATGATCGGTTCAGGCGGATCGATGATCCATTCCATTCCACGTAAACACTGCCTACAACATTATGTAGCCACCACTACCTTGCACCATGGCTTGTTGACAACTTGTGTCCGTGGCTTCATGGGATCTGCGCCACGCTCGAACCCTACCACAAGCTCTTACCAACTGAAATTAGGACTCATCTGACCAGGTCACGGTTTTCCAGTCGTCTAGGGTCCAACCGACATGGTCACGAGCCCAGAACAGGCACTGCAGGCGATGTCGTGCTGTTAGCAAAGACACTCTCACCGGTCGTTTGCTGCCACAGCCCATTAACGCCAAATTTCGCCGCTAACGGATACATTCGTCGTATGTCCCACATTGATTTCTGCGGTTATTTCACGTAGTGTTGCTTGTCTGTTAGCATTGACAACTCTGCGCAAATGCCACTGCTTTCGGTTGTTAAGTGAAGGCCATCGGCCACTGGGTTGTCTGTGGTGAGAGGCAATGCCTGAAATGTGGTATTCTCGGCACACTCTTGACACTGTGGATCTCAGAATAATGAATGCCCTAACGATTTTCGAAGTGGAATTTCCATGTTTCTAGCTCCAACTACCATTCCACGTTCAAAGTCTGTTAATTTCCGTCGTGCGGCCGTAATCACGTCGGAAACTTTTCCACATTGAATCACCTGAGTGCAAATGACAGCTCCGCCAACGGACTGCCCTTTTACGCTTTGTGTGCGCGAATTATCGCCATACGTATGCAGGGTGGTCAGAAATTCCCGTTACAAACTTCTAGGACTTGTAGAGGGTAGTGAGTACAGAACATTTTGAATGTCCGGAATCGCATCGTTTCCGTTCTAAGACAGTTTCAATTCATATGTGTACCTCGTCAACGTCTGCTTAGGGCAAGAGAAACGTTTCAGAGTTCCCTGTCTTGGTATGCAACAGGGTAGACACGATGACGTGTACTACGTCCAACGATCCCCAGATGTCGCTTATTGTCCGCTGTGCTGTGAGACCGAGTCAATACCCGTGCATTGCCGATAGACGAAACATGTTGCAGTACACGTCTGCGGAATACACAGACATGCTCATTGTGTATGGCGAAGCTGGAGGTAACGGAAGAGCTGCTAGTCGGCTGTATCACGAACGTTTTCCACACCGTCACACTGTGGAATTTAACTGTACTGTTACCTCGCAGTTTGTATGTGGATAAGATGTATGGTCTCCTAAATGATTCTGCCTACAGGAAGATTGATAACGACCCTACAGGACGTGTTCAACGGAAGACATCTACACTCCTGAATTATTCCTCATTGCCTCCAGAGACGATCAAGCGCTTAAGACCTCATGGCAGCGTATCTCCAAGACTGTATGGCCTTCCGAAGGTACATAAAGACGGACTACCCTTACGGCCAATAGTGAGTAATATTGCGGCCCCGCTTACGATTTAGCCAAACATCTTGCATCCTTGCTGAGGCCATTTGTGGGCAAATGTCCACATCACATACGTAACTCGGCCGATTTTATCAACAGGCTGGGGGCTCTCCGCCTAAGTACTTCTGATCTTTTAGTTAGTTTTGACGTGGTGTCTCTTTTTACAAAGGTACCTCTTGCAGACTCCTTGGCACTGATTGGCACTAAGTTTCAGGTGGGAATCACTGTTTTGTTTCGCCACGCTCTCTCCTCAACATATTTTATGCTCAACCAAGAATATTTTGAACAGATTGACGGCGTCGCCATGGGTAGCCCCTTGTCTTCCTTGGTGGCCAACCTTTTTATGGAGGGTTTTGAGGAGAGCTCACTTGAATCAGCAGCCCTCAAACCAACTGTTTTTTGGAGGTACGTGGATGCCACTTTCGTAGTGTGGCCTCATGGAGAAGAAAAATTAATGGAGTTTTTAGATCACCTCAACTCCATTCATGAGAACATTCGGTTTACCGTGGAATTAGAGAAGAATGGTTGCCTCCCTCTCTTGGATGTGCTAGTTAGACGGAAGAGTGATGGCCCTCTGGGGCATTCGGTTTATCGTAAGCCCACACATACTGATTTGTATTTAAATTCGTCCAGCTGCCATCACCCATCGCAAACAATGAGTGTACTTAAAACACTTGTACACCGAGCTCATGCAGTGTCAGATGCAAATAGTTTGCCTGAAGAGCTTGCCCATCTGAAGAGAGTGTTCAAAGAGAATGGATATCTACCCGGCAACTTAGCAAGGCACTTGCAATTAAGCCAAAGAAACAGGGAGTGGAGAAAGAAGATAGCACGTCTACTAAATCTTCAGCTTTTCTTCCTTTTGTTGGCAACATTTCCTTCAAAAATTGCAAGAATCCTCCACGGTTTCGAAGTGAAAGTAATTTTCCGTCCACCATCGAAGATTTCCGACCTGGTGGGATCAGTGAAAGACGATCTGATATTGCGGAAGGCGGGAATTTATAAAATACCTTGTCAGTGTGGCATGTCATATACAGGACAAACATTGCGAACAGTAGAAGAACGTTGCACTGAACATCAGCGCTGTACTCGCCTTTTGCAACCTAGCAAGTCTGCAATTGCTGAGCACTGCATTTCCACTGGACACTCAATCGAGTATGACAAGACAACAATTTTGGTCACAGCAACATCCTTATGGGACTCTGTCATAAAAGAATCAGTGGAAATTCGCATGACAGACAATCTTATCAACCGTGACAATGGCTACCAGCTAGATAATGCGTGGAACCCCGTCATCTCTAAGATCTGCTCCAGACGAAGACGTCAGAGTACTCCGATGGCGGCGGCAATGGACAGCGCCGAAGACAGCTGAGTTCTGCAGTTCCACCAGCGAGGGCGCTGCTGGCGGGCGGTGTGGTTCGTCTCTCCGTATGCATTTGACGCATGCGCTGAATACTCGCTGCACGCTATATATTACGGAACGGAACGCGTCTTCGTCAGTCTTCGATGGCTCACCTGAGGATGGCTGGTAGTTGTCCAGTCGAAATATCGTGGATGAAAGCTAACGACGACCGGCTTCAAGCCCGAAATCTTTTTGATTACAGTCACACTGTTTGCCCAAGTTACACAACGGCAACGAGAAACGGGTACCTTCCCCGTGAGGAGGCAGGACTGTGGTGCTCCACGGCGACGCCGCACTCCCGAATTTGAAGAAGGTGTACTGCGTCGCACTGAAGATGGCCCGTCGACGAGTTCGCGAACAGTTGCGGGTGCAATGGCTGTTAGTCACAGTACCGTCTTGGACGTCCTGCATGAGCAACAATTACATCCGTACCACTTACAAAGGGTACACGCTATGGGTCTTGCACACTTTCCACAACGCGTCGCCTTCTGCACATGGTTCCTGCACCGCTGCATCGACGCGCCCCTGTTTCCACGTCGAGTTCTCTTCACAGGTGAATGTAGGTTCACAAGGGATTGTGTTCTGAATGCTCGAAATAGCCATGTCTGGGCGCACGAAAACCCTCATGCCACGCATGTTCAGGGATTTCAAGACAGGTTTGGAATTAACGTGTGGGCAGGTATTCTGGACGGTCATTGATTGGACCATACCTCCTTCCATCCAAGCTCACGGATCCCGCATACTTATTCTTCCTACGACACGTAAGGGACCCGTTCTTGCAAGATGTGCCATTGAATGTCCGTCAGGAAATGTGGTTTCAGCATGATGGAGCACCACCTCTCTTTTCACTGGCTGTCCGGAGACATCTCAACAGACGGTATGATGAAAGATGGATAGGCCGTGGTGGTCCAACCGCGTGGCCGCCACGATCGCCGGATTTAACCACTGTGGACTGCTTCTTGTGGGGTCGTATGAAGAGCCTAATTTGTGAGACACCTGTAGAGACAGAGGAAGATCTGCTGGCACGAGTTCTGGCCGCTGCACAAGACACTGAAGAGACACCTGGTGGGATGGAGAGAGTGTACCAGATCATGCTAACGTTGGTGGTCGCCACATCGAGCCGCTGTTGTACTGCATCGGTACGATGCGGCTGGTGACGTACATGCTGGGTTCTTGTTGTTGTCGGCTAATGTCAACCATAAGGTGTAAGTTGTCATGCAGATGCATAAGTAATAACGGGACGAGTCAGTATTCTTTTCAAACGGATTGCAACAATTGTACTGGGTCACGCCTAAGTACATTCCTCACGTAGGTGTTGATGAGATAATCATCTGCATTGAACTTGTCGTAGAATGGAAACGATACGTTTGCGGACATGGGTTCGTATTCAAAATGTTATGTACTCACTACCCTCTACGTGTCCAAGAAGTTTGTAACGGGAATTTCCGACCACCCTGTATACCTGCATGTCGCCTTTGTCACCTCGGTGTATACTAAAGTGGGAACGATATAGCGAAGATTAGCATGGTTTCTGCACACACACACACACACACACACACACACACACACACACACACACACAAGGTGGTTAATGCGGCCGCTCATGACCAGCGGGAAATCGGGATTCGAGTCCCGGTTCGGCACAATCTTCATTTGTGATAAGTAAATGACGTTAATACATGTTCACAATATGTGAATCCATTTCATAATCTCGCGGCACTGGATCGAATTTGGGAAAAAAGAAATTAATAAGTTGTCTAATAGACGGGAATGGTAGTTACGACTCTCGCTGAAGTATCAAGGAATCGTCGATTTCGTAACGGAGAGAAATGTGGGGGTTTGAAATTGTAGAAGGAGACCGTCACACGAATACAGTAAGAAGGTTAATGGATGTCGCTGCTGTAGGTATACGGAGATGAAGAGCATAGCCTGGTGTGGAGAGTTGCATCAAACCAGTCTTCGGATCACAACAACGGTGTTCATGAATGGCGATGGACGGGAGGGGGAGGAACTCATCGACATCCGTCTGACTACTCTGCAACTTACACTTAAGTGCCTGTTTCCTTTCAATCTCGTACAGCGCCCGGAAGAAACGAGCATTTAAATCTTTCCTACTAACTCTGATTTATCTTATTTTATTACTATGATTATTTCTCCGTATTTTCGTATTCTAAGAAGAAAGTTGATCACTAAAGTTTCGAGAAAACATCTGACCTCAACAAAAATGCTCATTTTTTAATGACTGCCAACACACCTTGCTCATCAGATCCGTGACACTCTTTCCCCTCTTTCGCCGTAATACTAAACAAGCTGCGCTTCTTTGAAATTTTTCGATGTGCACCGTCAGTCTTGTATCGAAATGATCCCACACTGCACAGCAGTACTCCAAAAGCGAATGGACAAGCGCAGTGTGGGCCGTCTCTTTAGTAGATAGGCCGTACCTGCTATGTATTAACAAATAAAAATCAGTTTTTGATTTGCCTTGTCCACAAAATTTTGTATGTGATTGTTCCAATTTAAGTTGTTCGTAATTTTTATCCTCAGGTACTTAGTTAAACTGAAAGTCTTTAGATTTGTGTGATTTACCGTGTAACTAAAATTTAACGGCTTCCTTTTAGTTCTCATGTGGACGAATTCACACTTTTCATTGTTTTGAGTCAATTGCCAGTTTTTGCACCAAAGATATGTCTTTTATAAATAATTTTCCCATTGGTTCTCATCATCTGGTCACTTTGCTAGACGGTAAGTAAACTCAGAGGGCTGCTCGTATTGTTCCTAAATCGTTCATATAATTCAGGAACAGCAGAGGCCCTATAACGCGTCCTTGGGCAGAGTCAATACCACTTCTGTTTTACTCGATGACTTTCCATCAAATAGTATGAACGATGACATTTCTGGCAGGAAATCACGAATCCAGTCGCACAACTGAAATAATACTCCATACGTACGAAATTTAACCAGAAGCCGATTGTGAAGAACGGTAACAAAAGCCTTCTGGAAGTCTAGAAATGTGGAATCAATTTGAGATCCCTTGTCGATAGCATTCATTATATAATGACAGTAAAGAGCCTGTTGTGTTTCAAGAGAACTGTATTTCCTGAAATGGTGCTGACTACTTATCAATACATCTTTGTCTTCGTGGTAATTCACGATTTTCGAACACATGATATGTTATAAAGTCCTTCTCTGAATGGACATCAGTAATATTTTACTTAGTGAGCCTGATATTATTAGGACAATGAAGGCCTCTCTTACATCTGAGCATGGTTTCACACATACAATAACTTTTGCAAGTCTTAGTTTCCTAAGAAATAAATATTTCAATACGGCAAGTAGTATTAAAATGATTTGACTGCCTGAAGTTGCAGTGTAGTAACTAATACTGTATATGAACCAATAAAGTTAATACTTGTATGACTGCACCTGCTGCCATTAATAGTGACAACAGTAATAACAATAATAATAATAGTAATAATAATAACGACGACATTAATCATATTAATAATAATAATGGTAGTGACATATACAAAAAGAATTTATAGGTGTACAAGATAGATGTTTTCTGATATAGCGCGTTCTGGGGAAAGGGAACTAAGGAGACTGCACCAGTTAAGAACACTGGGAAAAGAGGAAAATCTAGAGGGATCGAAGAATGTACAAGGAACCGAATGCGTTCAGGGACAATGGAAATCATTATTGTTGCTTTAGTAGATATGTCATTAATTGTCTTCTGAAGCTGGAGACGTCATTCAGTTCTCTAATATAATGTGGGAGGTTATTCCAGAGTCAGTTTCCTGCTACTGAGAATGACTTCCAGAAAGTGACTCAACGGTGGAATGAAACAGAAAGGATTTTGCTCTGATGGGAACGGGTGTCTCTGCTATGTTGTTCTGATGAGAGCGTT
Source organism: Schistocerca nitens (assembly GCF_023898315.1). NCBI lineage: Eukaryota > Metazoa > Arthropoda > Insecta > Orthoptera > Acrididae > Schistocerca > Schistocerca nitens. The sequence continues at coordinate 435,771,233 of NC_064614.1, forward strand.
AGGTCGAGGAGAGATATAAGAGACGGTGGTCATTGACAAGACAGCAGAGAAGACAGAGGGTATGGAATCTCTTCTCTTGTCTGCACGCAGCCAGGATAGCTGTGCATATGATGGTGAAATATGATCAAAAAGTCGTACATCACAGATATAACGAACACAGACATTGTAGGATAACATCGCTGTAATCAATAACTGGAAGTATAAGATTTTCATATTTTTCTAGGTAATGGAGAGATGCTGATACCTTCTTGCACATTGCTTTTACATGCTCAGTCCAGTTTAATTATTCCTAGACTCTTTGCTGAACCAGAGAAATACATCTACGTCTACATATACGTGATTATTCTGCTAATCACTTAAGTGCCTGGCAGAGGGTTCAATGAACCACCTTCAACCTGTCTCTACTGTTCCACTCTCGAACTTAAATTTTGGTGTGCGAGCCCTGATTTATTTTATCGTGATGATCATGTCTCCCTATGTAAGTGGGTACCAACAAAATGTTTTCTCAATCGGAGGAGAAAACTGGTGATTGAAATTTCATGAGAAGATCCCGTCACAACGAAAAACGCCTTTGTTTTAATGATTGCCACTCCAATTCACGTATCATGTCTGTGGAACTATCTCCCCTATTTCGGGATACTACAAAACGAGCCGCCCTTCTTTGAACTTTTTCAATATCATCCGTCAGTCCCACCTGATATGGATCCCACACCGCACAGCAATACTCCAGAATAGTGAGGACAAGTGTAGTGTAAGCAGTCTCCTTACTAGACCTGTTGCACCTTCTAAGTGTTCTGCCAATGAATGGTAGTCTTTGGTTTGCTCCATCCCCAACATTATCTATTTGATCGTTGAAATTTAGGTTATTTGTAATTGTAATCCCTAAGTATTTAGTTGAAAATACAGCCTTCAAATTTGTGTGAATTATCCATCAACAAAAGCAAAACGAGGATAATGGAATGTAGTCGAATTAAGTCGAGTGATGCTGTGGGAATTAGATTAGGAAATTGGACACCTAACGTAGTAAAGGAGTTTTGCCATTTGGGAAGCAAAATAACTGATGATGGTCGAAGTAGAGAGGATATAAAATGTAGACTGGCAATGGCAAGGAAAAAGTTTCTGAAGAAGAGAAATTTGTTAACATCGAGTATAGATTTAAGTGTCAGGAAGTCATTTCTGAAAGTATTTGTATGGAGTGTAGCCATGTATGGAAGTGAAACATGGACGATAAATAGTTTCGACAAGAAGAGAATAGAAGCTTTCGAAATGTGGTGCTACAGAAGAATGCTGAAGATTAGATGGGTAGATCATATAACTAATGAGGAGGTATTGAATAGGATTGGGGAGAAGAGAAGTTTGTGGCACAACTTGACCAGAAGAAGGTATCGGTTGGTAGGACATGTTCTGAGGCATCAAGGGGTCACTAATTTAGTATTGGAGGGCAGCGTGGAGGGTAAATATCGTAGAGGGACACCAAGAGATGACTACACTAAGCAGATTCAGAAGGATGTAGGTTGCAGTAGGTACTGCGAGATGAAGAAGTTTGCACAGGATAGAGTAGCATGGAGAGCTGCATCAAACCAGTCTCAGGACTGAAGACCACAGCAACACAACAACAACATCGGATAATCGAAATTTAGCGGATTTCTTTTAGAACTTATGTGAATAAATTCACACTTTTCCTTTTTCAGGGTCAATTGTCACTTTTCGCACCATACATATATCTTATCTAAATCATTTTGCAATTCGTTTTGATCATCTGATGACTTTACAAGACGATAAGTGACAGCATCATCTGCAAACAATCTAAGACGGCAACTCAGATTGTCTCGTATGTCGTTAATATAGATCAGGAACAATAGAGGGCCTATAACACTTCCTTGGGGAACGCCGGATATTACTTCTGTTTTACTCGATGACTTTCCGTCTATTACTACGAACTGTGACCTTTCTGACAGTAAATCACGAATCCAATCGCACAATTCAGGCTATACTCCGTAGGCACGCAGTTTGGCTAGAAGACGGTTGTGAGGAATGGTGTCGAAAGCCTTCTGGAAATCTAAAAATATGGAATCAATTTGACATCCCCTGTCGATAGCACTTATTACTTCATGAGTATACAGATCTAGATGTGTTTCACAAGAACGATATTTTCTGAATCCGTGCTGACTATATGTCAATAAATCGTTTTCTTCGAGGTACTCCATAATGTGCGAATACAGTATATGTTCCAAAACCCTACTGCAAATCGACGTTAGTGATATAGGCCTGTAATTCAGCAGATTACTCCCGCTTCCCTTTTTGGGTATTGGTGTGATTTGAGCAATTTTCCAGTCTTTAGGTGCGGAACTTTCTGTGAGCGAGCGGTTGTATATATTTGCTAAATATGGAGCTATTGCATCTGTATACTCTGAAAGGAACCTGGCTGGTATACCATCTGGACCGGAAGCCTTGCCTTTATTAAGTGATGTAAGCTCCTTTGCTACACCGAGGATATCTACTTCTATGTTTCTGATCTTCGCAGTTTTTGTTGATTCGAATTAGGGAATATTTACTTCGTCTTCTTTGGTGAAGGAGTTTCGGAAAACTGTGTTTAATAACTCTGCTTTGACGGCACTGTCATCAGTGACTTCACCGTTGTTATCGCGCAGTGAAGATATTGATTGCGTCCTGCCACTGGTGTGCTTTATATATGACCAGAATCTCTTTGGGTTTCCTGCCAGATTCCGAGAGTTTCGTTGTGGAAATTATTAAAAGCATCTCGCACTGAAGCACGCACTATATTTAGAACTCCTGCAGAACTTTGCCAATCTTGGGGATTTTGCGTTCTTTTAAATTTGGCATGCTTTTATCGTTGCTTGTGCAACAGCGATCTGACCCGTTTTGTGTACCATGGGGGATCACTACCATCACTTATTAATTTATATCGTATATACACTCCTGGAAATTGAAATAAGAACACCGTGAATTCATTGTCCCAGGAAGGGGAAACTTTATTGACACATTCCTGGGGTCAGATACATCACATGATCACACTAACAGAACCACAGGCACATAGACACAGGCAACAGAGCATGCACAATGTCGGCACTAGTACAGTGTATATCCACCTTTCGCAGCAATGCAGGCTGCTATTCTCCCATGGAGACGATCGTAGAGATGCTGGATGTAGTCCTGTGGAACGGCTTGCCATGCCATTTCCATCTGGCGCCTCAGTTGGACCAGCGTTCGTGCTGGACGTGCAGACCGCGTGAGACGACGCTTCATCCAGTCCCAAACATGCTCAATGGGGGACAGATCCGGAGATCTTGCTGGCCAGGGTAGTTGACTTACACCTTCTAGAGCACGTTGGGTGGCACGGGATACATGCGGACGTGCATTGTCCTGTTGGAACAGCAAGTTCCCTTGCCGGTCTAGGAATGGTAGAACGATGGGTTCGATGACGGTTTGGATGTACCGTGCACTATTCAGTGTCCCCTCGACGATCACCAGTGGTGTACGGCCAGTGTAGGAGATCGCTCCCCACACCATGATGCCGGGTGTTGGCCCTGTGTGCCTCGGTCGTATGCAGTCCTGATTGTGGCGCTCACCTGCACGGCGCCAAACACGCATACGACCATCATTGGCACCAAGGCAGAAGCGACTCTCATCGCTGAAGACGACACGTCTCCATTCGTCCCTCCATTCACGCCTGTCGCGACACCACTGGAGGCGGGCTGCACGATGTTGGGGCGTGAGCGGAAGACGGCCTAACGGTATGCGGGACCGTAGCCCAGCTTCATGGAGACGGTTGCGAATGGTCCTCGCCGATACCCCAGGAGCAACAGTGTCCCTAATTTGCTGGGAAGTGGCGGTGCGGTCCCCTACGGCACTGCGTAGGATCCTACGGTCTTGGCGTGCATCCGTGCGTCGCTGCGGTCCGGTCCCAGGTCGACGGGCACGTGCACCATCCGCCGACCACTGGCGAGAACATCGATGTACTGTGGAGACCTCGCGCCCCACGTGTTGAGCAATTCGGCAGTACGTCCACCCGGCCTCCCGCATGCCCACTATACGCCCTCGCTCAAAGTCCGTCAACTGCACATACGGTTCACGTCCACGCTGTCGCGGCATGCTACCAGTGTTAAAGACTGCGATGGAGCTCCGTATGCCACGGCAAACTGGCTGACACTGACGGCGGCGGTGCACAAATGCTGCGCAGCTAGCGCCATTCGACGGCCAACACCGCGGGTCCTGGTGTGTCCGCTGTGCCGTGCGTGTGATCATTGCTTGTACAGCCCTCTCGCAGTGTCCGGAGCAAGTATGGTGGGTCTGACACACCGGTGTCAATGTGTTCTTTTTTCCATTTCCAGGAGTGTATCTCTCAATAAATACTTGTCCCAATTGGGGTTGAAATTGGTAGGGATTCCCGATATTTCGGGCTAATGAACCTTGAATAACCAACCAGTACCGCTTGAATTTTGGATGGGTTGACCTCTAACCCTACATCCTGTGCCCATTTTGTTAGTGCACATAGGTCGGTACTGAGATTCTCGATTGTCGTCTTAAGATTTATTGGTCTTGCAATTAGATACAACTGGAGGCCATCAGCATACATTTTTTTTATTGATTTATTAATCCTGGTAAGATAAGGGCGATCAGGCCCTCTCTTACATCTAAGCAGGCATTCTACTTACTTTGCTTTCATATGTTTTAGTTGGCATGTTAAACTACATCTAGTACAAAAAGTGAAACAAACAATTACAAGGCACACTTGGAAAAATACATACACATACATTTTATATTCGTAGATGATAAGTACTGCTATAATTAGACATTATGATGGAGACAGATTTTAGATAGGAGTGCTAGCAGCAGGGGGTATGAGGGAGAATGATGGTGAAGGAAGGAGAAGAATAAGGACACGATGAAACACAGTTAAGGAAATATAAAGGAAAAGAAGATTGTGTGGCTAATGGAAATAGATAAATAACAGAAAGGATCAAGATAGGAGCCACTAGCTTTCCTATTTGACAGAGGGGAGGATTGGCCTTGTACATTAATTCTGTGGAAAACGTTATGAGGGTGATAGTAGGAAATGCTTCAACTTCTTAAAAGCAGCAGGGGATTGAATTTTGCGCAAGGAAAGGGGCAGTTTGTTCCAGAGGCGGAAAGCGGCAGCTGAGAAGGAGTTAGCAAAAGTTTTTGTGTTGTGAGTGGGCACAGTTAGGATACCAAATAACTGTGACCTCGTGTTTCGATTATGATGGCATGAAAGGTGTTTGATCTCTGGAGCAAGATATTGGGGTGTTTGAGCATTGAGGACCGGTGAAGTAAACTTAGAGTGTGGTAGTCACACAATTTGTCCGGCCGCAGCCACCCTAACTAGAAGTATGAAGCACTGACATGATCATATCGACGAATGTTGCAGGTGTAAAGCATACAGGCATTCATGGTTAGTTCTAACCGTCTTTTGTTTTCACTACTCGTGCCTTGTTGAATTACAATAGTGGAGATTCGGTAGAACGAGTGCTTGCACGAGCTGGTGTTTCACGTCCTGTGGAAATACGTTCCGGAACTTTTTGAGAGCATAGAGACAAGCGGACGTCTTCCGGCATACTGCGACTGTATTCTCTGCCCAGTTGAGATGCTCATCCAAGGTTACATCCAAGTGCTTAACTGTTTTCTGATATGGTATTGGAATACCGTCAAGCAGAATAGGAGGCAGCCGTTAGCAGAAATCAGAACTTATTAATTTTTTATGAGCTGTTAAGATTACTTGAGTCTTTTTTGCATTTAGTTTAAGCCACGGTTTTTTCGCCCATGTCACCACTGAAGGCAGATCATCATTCATCTGGGCGATTGCAGTGTTAATATCTTCAGGTCTGACGCTTAGGTAAAGCTGGAGGTCGTCGGCGTAGAAATGATATTTACAGGAGGACAGTACTGACGAAATATCATTGACATATAAGCTATCTGAAGTAGGGAAAAACTGACGACACTCATTTACGTACAATGAAAAGAGTTTGGGACCTAATACCGAACCCTGATGCCACCTGCTTCCATTGTGACTTACGACACATTGATGACGCGACGTCAGGTATGGGCGAAGCCACTGCACTGCACTCGCCGAAAAGCTTAGGCTGCTAAATTTGGCAAGTAAAATGTCGAAGTAGACAGTGTCAAAGGCTTTTCTGAAGTCTAAGAAGCATATGATAGTTACCTCCTGTGCATCCATAGCAAGCGTCAGGGTATCTGTCACCTTTATCGAGGTAGATGCTGTCATGCGACGTTTGTAGAAACCTGATTGGTACTCATCTACTAGTTTGTTTGTAATTAGGTAGTTCGTTAGCTGCTCTTGGGTAAGATATTCTAGGGCTTTGGGCAGTGCAAGAATAATGCAAATAGGTTGTTAATCGTAAGGTGCTATGGCAACGTGCCTTTTACGTAGTGGCTTAACTAGTCCCTGTGTCCAGGCCTCGGGGAAAACACATGTGGGTAAGGTGTGGCTGAAGACATCTCCTGTAGCGGGCCGCAGTGGGTCCATAATGAGCTCCTTCGTTTGGACAGTGATGCTATCATGCCATGTAACATTCTTTAGATAGAATTTTTTTGTGGCACAGTCGTTTACCCCCACGAAGTAATCAACGAGTCTAGGTTTCGTTTGTGGCTCAATTGTGGTTGTAAGCGATGTGAAGTAGCAATCCAGTTCTTTGGACGGGACAATGACACCAGCTGCAGCTTTCACTTTGCCTAGACCAAGACCACGCAGGTTTTTCCGTAGGGCAGCTGGTCTAATCCCGGTGTCGGTTAATGTATGGGCATGCCCGAAGTTTGCATTTCTCACAGCTTCACTCACTGTGTTCCGTTCCTGTCTGTAAGTAATATGACTTTCAGGCATGTGGCGTGGTTTGTATGCCCGATGTGCAGCGTATCTGAGATTCATGAGCTGTTTTAGTTCTTCATTTTGTCAAGGCGCAGGTTTACTTCTTATTTTTTCGGTCAGTAAGGGAGCATATCTGTCATATAGTTGAGTACGTTCGTTACTAAATCCATAAAGTCTTTCGTTTATGTCAGAGCAGGAAATAACAGACGTCCCGCAAATTATTTCTTGCGCCTCAGATGCAAGCTCAAATAAATTAATGCGTTTGAAGTCTCGGTATGTAGCCAGTTGTGGTTTCTTTCTGGGACTTTCTAACGAGCACGTCATGAAAATTATGCCAATGGCGAACATGGGTCTGTAATTAAGCGGATTACTTGCATTTCCTTTCTTGAATGTTGGTGTAACATGGGCTACTTTCCAGTCTTTAGGTACGGATCTTTCGTCGAGCGAGTGGTTGTATAAGATCGCTAGGTGTGGCGCTAATACCACGTGACTATAAACTGACGTTGTTCTGAGTGCTGCACTGCGGGCGGCATACAGCGCAGGACGCTGAAACATTGTAGTTATGCTTAATAATCGCTGCACCTGCGGAGTGTTCTGAAAAAATAATAGATCCACTTTTTGCCGCCAGGTGAAAATATGGCGTTGTAAGCAGCCAGAATGTGAAATGTGACTGTTTTGACGTCAGTATGCTGTTTGTCGCTTGCTGACGCATGTTAATTTCTTTTGTGAAGTGACTGTTGGTGTTTAAAGGGTTAAGAAGGTGAACTTTCCCGTATGAAAAGAAATGGGTACCCAGAAGAAAGACCGTTCACTGCTGGTAAAATTGTTTTATCAGGACGGCAGTAATAGCAACACTGAATTGCGGGAATCCCGCCGACAGAAACAGCTGCGGAAAGGCTCCATGTCAATAAATAGGCTAAGGAATATGATCAAGAAATTTGAATAAACAGGTGAATTAGGTGATTCAGCAGGGACGGGGATACCGCTCGTTCTCATGGAAGCTGTTGATGAAGCTGCAGCAACTATAGCCGACCGTGCAGCACATGTCTCAGATTCTACAACTTGAGCTGTGTCACAGGAATTGTATTTCTGCTGGTCAACAGTTCAAAAGAGTCTGCAGGGCATTTTCAATGGTATCGCAACAAGATTAAGAATGTGCATCTATTGAAGCATCAAGATATGCTAAAATTCCATGACTTAGCCCTTCGTTTTCTGGCACACATAGAAATGGGTGACATGTGGCAGAGGAATATTCTTTGGACGGACAAGGCACATTTTACTCTGCACAGTCCCGTGAATGCACAGAACTGTCGCGTATGGCGTTTTGCTCCACCACGTCTTGTACAGGAGCATCCATTGCACTCAGCTTAAGAGACAGTGTTGTGTGGTTTCAGAAGCTCCTTAATTCTCTGTACGTTTTTCTTCGAGGAGATGACACCTCGCACCTTGTGCGCCTGTTAGATGGACATCTGCACGTTACAAGAACCTCCTTGTGCCGCACGTGATTTCAACTTCACAAAAACGTAACTGCATCCACACCACTATTTTCACGCAAGATGGGGCGACACCAGATGTGGCTTATCAGGTGAAAGATTCGCTTCGAAAAACCTTCAGTAACGAGCGCTTCATCTCTAGAGAATTTCAACATGTGTGGCCTTTCAGATCCCTCGACTTAAATCCACGTGACTTCTGGTTGTGGGGATATCTGAAAGGTCGCGTCTATCAGAGATGTATTCTGACTCTTCCTGATCTGAAGGATAGCATACAATGACATATCGCTCTTATTACACCGAATATCCTGCGAGCAACTGTCGATCATGCCACGTTGCTGATGCAGCATGTTGATGAATCAGCAGACTATAACGAACACATGTAACTTGTCACCATATGTTAATAAAGGTGCCAGAACCACCGTTATTATGTATTTTATCGTTTCTCTCCTTTCCCTGCACCCTCAACACATTCTGACTGCTGACAGGGCCAAACTTTGACTTGATGGCAGAAAGTGAAACTATTATTTTTCAGCGTATACCACGAGCACATCGATTAACGAACATATCTACGATGTTTCAGTTTTCAGTGATGTATACAGCCTGTACTGCAGCACTCGGAACACCATCGATTTAATTGTAACCAGCCCGTATATCGACATACTCTGAAAGAAATCTAACAAGTATACAATCTGTATCAGAAGACTTGCTTCTATTGAATGACACAAGTTGCTTCGCTACACCAAAGGTATCTGCTAGTAAGTTTTTCGTGTTGGCAATTGACCTTGATTCTAATTCTGGAGTAGTTGCTTCGCCTCCTCTGGTGAATGAATTTCGGAAAACTGGGTTTAGTAGGTCAACTGTAGTGTGTCTTTCATCGGTAACACTGTCGTTGTCATCGTACAGTGATTGTGTATTGCTGGTGGTATACATTACATGCGATCAGAATGTCTATGGGTTTTCTATAAGATCTCGAGGCACACTTTCATTTTCATTATTAAAAGCATGTCGCATTGAAGTCCACGCTACATTTCCAGCTTCTGTAAAACAGCGCAAATCTTAGAGAGTTTGCGTACTTTTAAATTTGACGTGTGTTTATCCTTGGCTCTGCAATAGCATTCTGATCTATTTTGTATACCATGGGGGTCAGTTCCACCTCTTACCAATTTCTTTGGTATGAATCTCTTAACTACCATTGATACTATTTCTCTGATTTAAAGTCACATTTGGTCCACGCTTACATAGTTAGTTTGGAAAGACTGGAGACTGTCTCATTAAGAAAGCACCAGGAGAATTTTTACCTGCTTTCTTAAATAGATATACACTCCTGGAAATTGAAATAAGAACACCGTGAATTCATTGTCCCAGGAAGGGGAAACTTTATTGACACATTCCTGGGGTCAGATACATCACATGATCACACTGACAGAACCACAGGCACATAGACACAGGCAACAGAGCATGCACAATGTCGGCACTAGTACAGTGTATATCCACCTTTCGCAGCAATGCAGGCTGCTATTCTCCCATGGAGACGATCGTAGAGATGCTGGATGTCGTCCTGTGGAACGGCTTGCCATGCCATTTCCACCTGGCGCCTCAGTTGGACCAGCGTTCGTGCTGGACGTGCAGACCGCGTGAGACGACGCTTCATCCAGTCCCAAACATGCTCCTTCTAGAGCACGTTGGGTGGCACGGGATACATGCGGACGTGCATTGTCCTGTTGGAACAGCAAGTTCCCTTGCCGGTCTAGGAATGGTAGAACGATGGGTTCGATGACGGTTTGGATGTACCGTGCACTATTCAGTGTCCCCTCGACGATCACCAGTGGCGTACGGCCAGTGTAGGAGATCGCTCCCCACACCATGATGCCGGGTGTTGGCCCTGTGTGCCTCGGTCGTATGCAGTCCTGATTGTGGCGCTCACCTGCACGGCGCCAAACACGCATACGACCATCATTGGCACCAAGGCAGAAGCGACTCTCATCGCTGAAGACGACACGTCTCCATTTGTCCCTCCATTCACGCCTGTCGCTCGCACCACTGGAGGCGGGCTGCACGATGTTGGGGCGTGAGCGGAAGACGGCCTAACGGTGTGCGGGACCGTAGCCCAGCTTCATGGAGACGGTTGCGAATGGTCCTCGCCGATACCCCAGGAGCAACAGTGTCCCTAATTTGCTGGGAAGTGGCGGTGCGGTCCCCTACGGCACTGCGTAGGATCCTACGGTCTTGGCGTGCATCCGTGCGTCGCTGCGGTCCGGTCCCAGGTCGACGGGCACGTGCACCTTCCGCCGACCACTGGCGACAACATCGATGTACTGTGGAGACCTCACGCCCCGCGTGTTGAGCAATTCGGCGGTACGTCCACCCGGCCTCCCGCATGCCCACTATACGCCCTCGCTCAAAGTCCGTCAACTGCACATACGGTTCACGTCCACGCTGTCGCGGCATGCTACCAGTGTTAAAGACTGCGATGGAGCTCCGTATGCCACGGCAAACTGGCTGACACTGACGGCGGCGGTGCACAAATGCTGCGCAGCTAGCGCCATTCGACGGCCAACACCGCGGTTCCTGGTGTGTCCGCTGTGCCGTGCGTGTGATCATTGCTTGTACAGCCCTCTCGCAGTGTCCGGAGCAAGTATGGTGGGTCTGACACACCGGTGTCAATGTGTTCTTTTTTCCATTTCCAGGAGTGTATTTGACGTTTATTTTTGGTGTATTAGGATATTTCGGTATTCAGTCCCGCTACAACGACCTCGTGGTGACTAATCCCTCTACCAGCTGTGATGCTCCCTATTTGCTAAGGATTATTTGTTGCTAAGAAGTCAAGTATGTCTTAGCAACCATTTACACTTTGAGTGGACTCCTGAAGTTACTGCTGAAATTAATTGTCGCAGAAAACATTTAGTAGAATTTCGGAAGATGTTTTAGGCCTACCATCGACTTTAAACACGTATTTTCGCCAACATATGGAGGGTAGAGTGATGTCGTCATCATCTATAATTCTTTGAGTGGTGTACCTATTTGAAATGATGAAAGGGTACAGTACCGCCCGACATTGAAAATAGGTACAAAATACTTCATTATTCTTGTCAGAACAACACATTTTTTGTGTAAAAATAACTCAATCTCAATTAATGCAGCGAAGCCGGATACCAGTGTGGGAAAGAATGACAATTTATTTATTTAATTGATCGCATGTGCACTCCCACAAAGTAAATCCCTACATCCAGTTTGGTGAGATCTGTGAAATGAAAGAATGTATGGTCGTCTGCTAACCACAGATAGTGAATGTGAATATATGATCATCTTTGAGTCGATCCTTTGGCCACCTTTGGTGGGACCAAAGACATGAAATTTACCAGAGCTTTGAGCGCCTGAAATGTGGCTGACCAATAAGGTAGCAAGGTGCTTCTCCCACTTCGACAGAGGTGCGAGAGAACCAGAATACGGCCATGTTTCAGCACTCTGCCGCTGGACCTTGTGTTGTTAAGACCTGTTTTTAGTTGTGCTCCGTAATGACGAAAGAGTGGAGACATGGTATGCATGTGGAATATTTAAGAGTCGTTTGAACTAATAATTTCTCTATCTCAGGAACTTTTGTGGGGAGAATTAAATGTCAGGCAGGTAACATTAATGGGATTGTAGTAATCTTCGGAAGTGACCAACGGTGACAATGAAACCACGTGTAGCAATAAGTTGAAATACTTCCGTGTGCTTAAGTTAAGCTGAATTACTAGCGTGTGTACAATAAGTTGAAATATTTAAGAAATAGCGTGTGTACCATAAGCTGAAATATTTAAGAAACGGCGTGTGCAGGACTTGAAATTAGAGACGAGTACTTCCACGTGGTGAGTACTGTGTGAGTCTCAATCTGTGTATGGGACAAAGGATAAAGAGAAGTACTCGTCCATGATATCACTGAGGACTCGCGTGTGTGATGAATATGTTCTTAATGTTATTCCGTGTGACGCTAGATTTAAACTCTGAGAGAGAATCAAGGTGAGTCGGCCGTCTATCCAGCAACGCCACTTGGCTTGCATTGCACAGGAAGACGTGCATATATCTCCAGAGTTCATAGTAGGAAAGTAGAATTACAAAGTGGGGCAGTGTCGTGTGAAACTGGGATAAATATTAATTGAAGTGGGAAAGCTGAAAGTGATAGTGTTGTGACTATTTAGTGTTGTATTTCATGTTGCAGTGTGATGTATGTCATGTAATTTTGGGTATGTGTGGTTTGCATGGGAGAGTAGCAAGGTAGTTTCAAAAGATTAGTGGGTTATGCTTGTTCCTTCTGTGTCGCTCGATCTGGAGGAAAGTTTCGTGATGATGATTGTGAGAGTCGAAGTGTGAGGTATAATGAAAGATCCACCATCCTATCCAGAAAGTGCACTGTAGCGTTAAATAAATTACGAGACCATAATATAGAGATTCACTAATGTAAAGCCATGCCCACTGGGCGGAATTTCTCATGTGATATTGTTGTAGGTTATAGAATTTGTGTGTTTAGGCTAGAGCATTTATCGGAATAAATCAGATAGTGAAAAGAAAGAGATTGGTAGACTTTTCCTTCAAATTGTATGTTGCCATAATGTCCCGAATTTATAATGTGTGCGCCATTCATATTCAGTGCAGTGGCCACGTGTAGACAAAAGCCGTTAAATAAAGAAGGAAAGAAAATGTGGTATTGCCAGTGCGTAGTGTACAGTCAGAGTTCTGTAAATCACTGATAGTCAGATGCGTGTTTCCGTTGCGTATTAATCATATAGGAGGATAACTTGCAACTTAAGTGTGAGTACAAGAGTTCATGTTACTCGATAAATTAAGAAAGAATCCACTCGCTTGGCAGACCACTCATCTTGCAGGCCTGACTGCTTGATGCCACAGTATGAGCAAGGCATGTGGGTGCCTCTCATAATTTCGACCCTGCCATGATTCCTTTGTCAGGATATTTTTTGTTAGGATATTTTGTTGTCAGGGTGATTTGGCCAGGATATATTTTGCCAGGATATTTTTTTTCCAGGATATTTTGCCAGGATATTTTGCTGTTAGGGTTCGCTGTTAAGATTTTTTTTATGGAATGTATTGTGATAGCACTAAGAAGTAAATTTTTTGTGTTTTGTTTGCAATTTCTTTCTGGATTGGTGAGGATCTTTTATTTTTTTATGAAATTAATTGCTATATCGTCCAAGGCTGGAAGATCGTTGTATAATTCTTTTTGCGTAATGTCCGTAGTAACTAGGTCGCAGTCGAAAAGTGTAGTCACCATGGAGAATAGCGATTCTGGGGTGAACGTAGCAGTGCAGCAGGAAGTAGCTGTTGACCATGGGTTAATGAGCGAGAAAGACAAACACTCCGAAGGGGTTGAATTGTTCAGTGGACCGCTCCTGGGTGATTCTTTATGCGGCGGGCTTTGTCCACAAACGCGGGCTTTTCCCGACGACGCGGGCGAGCTGGGACTAGGTCATGTATGCAGTGAAAGTGCAGCTACCCTTAGGGAGGCTACGGTTTCACAGGCGAACGAGGTGAGCGCGTCGAAAGTAGCAAATGACAATGTGCTACTGCAGTTTTTACAGAGGATGGATAGAGATAATAAGGAGAGAGATAGGGAGAATAAGGAAAGATTGGAAGCGATGGATAGGGATAATAGGGAAAGATTGCAAGCGATGGATAAAGATAATAAGGAAAGATTGGAGGCAATGGATAACGGAAATAAAGAGGCAATGCGGAAGCTACTCTCAGTTATCGATGAGCGTCTGTCCGCAGTTAATAATCGGTTAGACGAGGGGGAGAAGAATCTGGGGGTGTTGAAGCAAGTATGTGACGCTGTGAAAGAAAAAGCCAATAATTTGGAGGGACGAATAAGTGCAATAGAGAGCGATATTACAGAACGTAGGGACATGTTGCCGGATGAGCGAATCAAAGAGATAGTGGAGGACTTACTTGCAGATAAACAAGGGGCATTAGACAGCGTGGAAGCTCAAGTCACTCGGCAGGAAGTGGCGCTAAATAAATACAGGGATGAAGTTGCGGAGGTATTGGTCAGAATGAATACAATTAGTGCAGATGTAGAAAAGGTCGGTATAAGAGGCGAGACAGGCTCTGACAGTACGCAGCGAGAGGTTTATGCCGATCTGGAAGAGATACAATCACTATTACAGTTTGAAGAGGCGCAATTAGAAATAAATAGGAAACATAGGGAAGAACTAGCTCAGTTGCAATTAGCATGCAGTAGCGGAGGTGACACACCACCAGATAGATTGCAGAGGGAGAGTGAGATAAATTCAAAAAAAGAAAATAGGCAGAAAGTAGAAGACAAACTCAGAGAGTTGGAAGAACGGTTGTGTCGGATAAAACAGGTGGCAAACCCAACTGGGTATAGCTCAAGGTCGGAAAACATAAATGCGGAAGAAGAATGTAGGAGGCACTTCGTGTCGGTACAAAAGTTCACTTGCTTTCCGGATCCTGACAACTATCAACATCCATGTCTGTGGCTGTCTCAATTTCAAGATTCATTACCTGAATCGTGGGGACCGCTCCTCAAAATGAAGTTTGTGTGTAACCATTTGAGGGACGAGGCTAGAGTACAAATGCAGGAAGTTATTAAAGACTGTAGTAGCTACAAGATATTTTGTGACAAGTTTTTGAATGACTTCTGGCCGAAAAGTAAGCAGGACCAGGTTAAGCAAAGCATATTGATGATGCCAAGTTGTAACGAAGGTAGTATAAGAGATCCAGTTGCGTGCTATCAGGAAATGCTGAGACGAAATAGGTATTTGGATGTGCCATACCAACCTGGGGAGCTCATTAGGATCTGTATAACGAAGTTGCCAGTGAGATTGCGCAGAGATATAGTGATAGCAGGCAGAGGCTTAGACGATTCTGCGTCATTTCAGCACTTGTTACAGGAACTGGGTAATGAGAGGAACATCGTGAACGGAGACACGACTTATAGGTCAGACAGAGTCGAGGACAGGAACGGCAGAAACTATCAGAATGGCAGGAGAGCATGGAATCAGAGGAATGACGGGAATGGAAGATGGCGAGGAAATAGGGGGCAGGATTCATGGGAATATCGACCGTCAAACCGGGAAAATAGAAGATGGGACAGAGATGGAAGAAGAAGGGAAAATCAAAATGATGGGCGAAGAGAGGATAGGCAGTCATTGCGTTCACGACAGGACAATCATTGTCACAATTGAGACGATCAAGGGAAAACAATCGTGTGGGCCTCATCACATTTCTAACATCAAATTATGGAAAAGTTAAGGATGGATTGAAAGTAGGCAATTTATGGTAGATAGTCAGTGTATTTATTTGTGGTGTGTAACGTTGTGCAGGGTCAAATCGAACACAAGAATTTTCAGGCGGGATGTCAGGAAGTATGACGGAATAGACTGGTCGAATGAGTCATGAACAGGAGTCGACAGAGTGGTGTATGTACGTATTTTTTGTCATATGAATAAGGATCAAGCAGAAACGACGTGATGATTAATGAGTGGATAAAGATGGTAGATAGAGAAGCGACGTGATAAATAGTAGTGGATAAAGGTGATATTTGAGGAGAGAATCGACGTGAAGCAGTGTGATTAATAAAGAGAGATTCGACGTGATGAAACAGTGGTAAATAAAGGTGAGTAGAATTAATAATGTGGAGATGTCTTAGATGTATGTTACAGAGAGGCCTGTGTATGCTGCAATAGAGATTGATGCCAATGGCGAAGGAAGACCAGGAATTGATAGAGTAATGGACGGACGGAGAGCCGAAATACGAATGAAGAGATGAGGACAACTGCACAATGTGAAAGGACATAAAGGGAGTATGAGATCCAGGTGGTGAACGTTGTGGGATACTGACGTAGGATGTAATATAAGTGTAAAATCTAATTCTTACCATAAGATTGGCTATTTGGCAAAAATAATTTTTTTGTTGTTGTTGAAGCCTGGTACCAGTGTAACTATTCAAAACGGTACCAATAATGTGTACTGTTATTTTGCAGGTTGAATAATTTGTGTATTTTTTGTTCTTAGATGAAATGTCGCAATTCTAAGTTGATATTTAGCATAAAGTGAATGCAGAGGTAAGCCGATGGAGAGAGGTGCCAGAGTGAAAGGACGAATTCGGAGACTGGAAAGCTATCTCTGAAACAACTTCATGTGTTATGTGGTTGAGTATAAGGGAGGAAAGGTATGGTATGTTGTCGCGAGTGTGGTGGTGTTATGAGTATAAGGGAGCAAAGGTATGGTATGTTGTCGTGAGTGTGATGGTGTTAAGGTTAGCTGACTTCTAGACCTATTCTGTTAGTGTATTAATGGATTGAATGAGAAGGAAAATGTGATGTCTGGTGAGTGAGAGTCGTAGAGTAGTGTGATCAATGCGCACACTCCTGTGAAGGGGATGCTACCGATCTGTAACTAAAACATTATTGGGTATTGTTTGATTTGGATGAACCTCGATGGCAGGTCAGGATCTGACATCAAGTGGATGGTTCATACATGTCCCAGAAATGTTGTTATATATAATAAAATGTAAAATATATAAAGAGATACTAATTTCAGTCTGTCACAAGCGCAAAGGTGCATTGTATGTTGTAGATTTAGAGTCATCAGTTTCTAAAATATTTGTTGTGTTAGGATGTTAAAGTAGTTTACTATTTAACAACATGTGGTAGGTAATTGTGAGCTGTGTAGATTATTTCTTATTTTTTTGTTAGAACACTTTAAAGGGGTATTAATTTCAGTCTGTCACAAGCACAAAAGTTCATTGTATATTGTAGTTTTAGAATCAACAGTTTCTAATATTTTCACTGTGATAGGATGTTAGAGTAGCCTACTATTTGATATTGTAATTATGAGCTGTATAGATTGTTTATTATTCCTTTTGTTTTTTTATACTTTCATGTTTTGTATGAGGGACGACAGGCACAATCAATAGCACAAGTGTGGGCTGTATATAGAAAAGGGATAAATGTTGATGTTGTATGTGTAGAAAACTAGGGGGTATAATTTTATGTTTTTTAGAACAAAGATTCTTTTGTTACCAATGTATCTAATAGATCATACATGTAATCAATGAGTATTTAAATAATGTAAGAATATCCTTTTGTATGTAATGTTGCGAGATGCACGAAAGGGTCTGACTGATTGGGTGTCGTAACGCCCATACCGCTAGCGGGCCGAGCTGACGTCGCCATCGCGACGGGCGACAGAGCCGCGGCACTCCCCACTCCACTGTCGGACGAGGTACACTCCACGCGCCCGCTACAGCAGGTCAACGGCCTGGGGCGACACGCACATACCACTGGCCATTCATAAGTTCCGCCACCCTTACGACTGGGGAAAGCATCCCGCGGAGGCAACAGCGGGTGGTTTCTTCTGCTCAACGGCGCGCGCAGCGGCGCCACGGCAGAATGGACGATGCGCGGCAGAGCCCGGCTGGCATTTGTTACCAGCAACTGTTAACTAGTACTGGACTGTGGAGCCGTGAAACAAGATGAATGCTCGTATGTCTCCATAAGGTGGAAAGTGAAGGACTGGTGTTTCCACGATGTGAGTGGTGGAAAAGATTTTGTCCTTAGCAGACAGGACGATCGTTTTGTTTTGTCTTGACCACTGAACGGTGGGATCCATAAACCTTTGGCAGTGACTTGTTAAGTGTGCTTTGTGAATTGCATGTGGGACGCTTGGTATTCTTGAAGAGGACAGTTGTCGTATGGTGACTAATTATTGTATGAACGCAAGAAACTAGAGTGGGACATTGACATTTGCGTCTGTAGTAGGAGACATTTCTTGAATTGGTGCGGGAATAAGTGCTGTTTGATGGAACTTACGACTTTTAATTACACCATGAACTGAAAGGACAGAACCGTGGGTAATAGTAGTTGTAGGGCCATTTTTGGACGAACAGATTCGTGTGGATGGTACTCTGAGTGTGACTATGACATTTGTGTTTAATGTGAGGTACAGTTTACTGTTCAGTGCGTGTTCTAAATGCCGATTTGAGTGACTTAAAGACTTTCGTCCGGGTAACCATGGGAGAGCTTTGACACCGAGACAGTGTTTCTAGGAAAACTATCAGCAACTTTTTGACCCCAAGAAAATCACAGAATGAAATGTTTCCGTGTGACTCGCAAGATAGGGAATAATGTATTTGTACTTGTAATTGTGTAAATTTTTTTATGTGTTTCATTTCTGAAGGGACAGCAAGTGTAATTGTATTTCATTAACATTTGTGTTTAGAATAGTTAGTGTTTTTTTTTTTTTGGTTTGTTCTGGGTTATCAAGTTCACGTAGCATGTTTATTAGAATATTTGGTACAATGATGCTTTAATTATTAGCCAGTGGCATAATACTAACGTAGCATTGGTCAGTAAGATTGTCACAGGGGACAAGAGTTTGCATTGCACAACAAATATCGGAATTAACTGATGCTTTTTAATGTCGTGGGCAGTAATGATCTTGTTGGTGTGTTGACTGAAGCCACTTATTTTCATTATCACAGTGGTGATATTTCACATTAAAGTGTAACGAAGGCTAGTCGAAATGCAAGTTCTTGTCGTCTAAATGTGTGACAACAGAGAAATGAGCAGTAGAGTAAGATACAAGAGCTACTGGTGGATTCAAGCACTTATTGCTAACTATTTATTGCGTGTATTGATATGGAGCCTGACTTCTACGTGCAACTAGTGTACGAAATTTTTTTCTTTTGTTGATTTTGTTTTGTATTTAGACATTGCCGTGTAAAGATTATTACAACGCAATTTATGAATGTCAGATTACTTGTTCTGTGTTTGGACGGTGAGCTATTTAAAATTTCACGAGTACAATTAGTATTTTCTTTTATTTGTCATAGAATTAGTGAAGTTTGGATTACTCATAAAAATAACGGAGATCGTGGTAACTAAGCAATTTTTTATCTCACCATAATTTTTTTATTTCTATGATGTGATGTTTTATTTGTCATGTGGATTTTTGTAAATTTGTATGTGTACGTTACTCCGGATTGTGGAGAGTACAATAATGCAACAACTGTGTCAGTAATTTGGTAAAGTAACAGCATTTGGTCGTCTATTTGAGGTCACCAGGAGCTAAGGTCTCCTCCTGGTTATTTTGATGACTCGCTATTTTTGTTCTAATACAGTTTTCTTAAAAAAATGTTCGGAACTACCCTCGCATTGCAAGGATAGTACCGTGCCATTTTTTTCTGCATGGGTAGCCGGTGGTGAAAGGGTACAGTAGCGCCCGACATTGAAAATAGGTACAAAATACTTCATTATTCTTGTCAGAACAACACATTTTTTGTGTAAAATTAACTCAATCTCAATTAATGCAGCGAAGCCGGATACCAGTGTGGGAAAGAATGACAATTTATTTATTTAATTGATCGCATGTGCACTCCCACAAAGTAAATCCCTACATCCAGTTTGGTGAGATCTGTGAAATGAATGAATGTATGGTCGTCTGCTAACCACAGATAGTGAATGTGAATATATGATCATCTTTGAGTCGATCCTTTGGCCACCTTTGGTGGGACCAAAGACATGAAATTTACCAGAGCTTTGAGCGCCTGAAATGTGGCTGACCAATAAGGTAGCAAGGTGCTTCTCCCACTTCGACAGAGGTGCGAGAGAACCGGAATACGGCCATGTTTCAGCACTCTGCCGCTGGACCTTGTGTTGTTAAGACCTGTTTTTAGTTGTGCTCCGTAATGACGAAAGAGTGGAGACATGGTATGCATGTGGAATATTTAAGAGTAGTTTGAACTAATAATTTCTCTATCTCAGGAACTTTTGTGGGGAGAATTAAATGTCAGGCAGGTAACATTAATGGGATTGTAGTAATCTTCGGAAGTGACCAACGGTGACAATGAAACCACGTGTAGCAATAAGTTGAAATACTTCCGTGTGCTTAAGTTAAGCTGAATTACTAGCGTGTGTACAATAAGTTGAAATATTTAAGAAATAGCGTGTGTACCATAAGCTGAAATATTTAAGAAACGGCGTGTGCAGGACTTGAAATTAGAGACGAGTACTTCCACGTGGTGAGTACTGTGTGAGTCTCAATCTGTGTATGAGACAAAGGATAAAGAGAAGTACTCGTCCATGATATCAGTTGAGGACTCGCATGTGTGATGAATATGTTCTTAATGTTATTCCGTGTGACGCTAGATTTAAACTCTGAGAGAGAATCAAGGTGAGTCGGCCGTCTATTCAGCAACGCCACTTGGCTTGCATTGCACAGGAAGACGTGCATATATCTCCAGAGTTCATAGTAGGAAAGTAGAATTACAAAGTGGGGCAGTGTCGTGTGAAACTGCGATAAATATTAATTGAAGTGGGAAAGCTGAAAGTGATAGTGTTGTGACTATTTAGTGTTGTATTTCGTGTTGCAGTGTGATGTATGTCATGTAATTTTGGGTATGTGTGGTTTGCATGGGAGAGTAGCAAGGTAGTTTCAAAAGATTAGTGGGTTATGCTTGTTCCTTCTGTGTCGCTCGATCTGGAGGAAAGTTTCGTGATGATGATTGTGAGAGTCGAAGTGTGAGGTATAATGAAAGATCCACCATCCTATCCAGAAAGTGCACTGTAGCGTTAAATAAATTACGAGACCATAATATAGAGATTCACTAATGTAAAGCCATGCCCACTGGGCGGAATTTCTCATGTGATATTGTTGTAGGTTATAGAATTTGTGTGTTTAGGTTAGAGAATTTATCGGAATAAATCAGATAGTGAAAAGAAAGAGATTAGTAGACTTTTCCTTCAAATTGTATGTTGCCATAATGTCCCGATTTTATAATGTGTGCGCCATTCATATTCAGTGCAGTGGCCACGTGTAGACAAAAGCCGTTAAATAAAGAAGGAAAGAAAATGTGGTATTGCCAGTGCGTAGTGTACAGTCAGAGTTCTGTAAATCACTGATAGTCAGATGCGTGTTTCCGTTGCGTATTAATCATATAGGAGGATAACTTGCGACTTAAGTGTGAGTACAAGAGTTCATGTTACTCGATAAATTAAGAAAGAATCCACTCGCTTGGCAGACCACTCATCTTGCAGGCCTGACTGCTTGATGCCACAGTATGAGCAAGGCATGTGGGTGCCTCTCAATGGGATTCAAGGGTTATTTCTTTTAGAGCTATAACATTTGAGTCGGAGATGGGGGGAGGAATTGGGAAAATTTATTTTTGCGGTGAATGACGAAATACTTTTGAGAGTTTGTCATAAATGGCTTTGGGTACATTTGCTGCTAGTCGATATCCGTTAGACGTTGTGAAACTCAACTGGACCATTTTAGGGGATTGTACACCGCGTCGGTTTGCGTAGATCACGCATGTGACAACAGAATCACCAAACTAGTCCAGTCAAGGCACGTCCCGCTCCATTATCAACTTACTGACCGTTTAAGAACATGTTTAGCCTTTAGTGGAAAGCTACTGCAGCAGAATTGCAATTTGTCAGCTCCAAGTCCTCCTAGCGAAACCTGATCTTAGCGGAAATGAGCCAGGATTACCCCATATGTTTACATGTGTTAATTCAAAAGTTGCAAGTACTTTTAACAATCACTTCCTATATGTAGGAACAAGAAGAGGATTAAGTGATTGAGTTGAAGATGCAAGAGAACGTATTAAAAATATCACTCCGCGAAACTTTAAGAAACTAGAAGCAGCACCAATATCCTTCCTGAAATTAATAGAACTACAAAAAATGTAAAAAAGAAAAGACCCTGTGGTGTTGATGAAATTTCTAACAGAATTTTGAAAAGCTGTTGTATAGTTACTCTCTTAGAAAAACCCAAGTTTTATGGAATTTATGGCGTTACACACAATTGGTTTGAAACTTAACTATTGAGCTGAATAATTCAAACAGTATCATAACGGTAGAAAATTTTATTGACTGGCGAGAAATCACAAAGGGAGTATCACAGGATTCAATTTTTGATACTTTCCTATTCCTTACACATGTAAATGACCTTCCACTTAAAATTCAGCAAGCGGAATTGGTACTTTTTGCAGCAAGCGGAATTGGTACTTTTTGCATACGGTACCAATGTCATAATAAATCCCATATAGAGAAAGCGACATGGTAAATGATATTTTGCAAAGAATTGTAAAGTGTTCTCAGAAAACGAACTCACCCCAAATTTTGAAAAAAAAAACACATTATATTCAGTTCTGTACAACAAATAGAGTGTACCAACAACTGATGTACCACATGAGCAGGGTTCAGTAAACAGCATAGGGTGTACATATTGATGTGTGAATTGGAACAAGCGTATAAATGAATTTCTCAAGCAGTTAAGTTCAGCTACGTTTGCTCTTGATACAATTGCTAATTTTGAAAACAAACGTATCAACCTCCTGACATCTTTAGCGTATTCGCACACCGTAATGCCTTATGGAAGAATTTCCTGGGGTAATTCATCACTTAGAAAGAAAGTATTAATTGCACAAAAGCGAACAGTAACAACGATACGTGATGTTCACCTATAGACGTCACATAGGTATCTCTTCAAGGAGCTAGGCATCTTATCTGCGCCCTCCAAATACATATATTCGCTAGTGAAATTCGTCATAAATAATCCAGCACAATTTGAGAAGAACAGTGATGTCCATACTTACAACACCAGAGGGAAAAATAACCGTTATTTCCCAGTCCTGTGGTACATAGGTGCACTGCAGCGAACAGCTGTTAATGGTCGATTCTTTGGCGTTTGCAGTGAGTCCTGAGGTTACAAAGGCACACAGGGCAGAGCACCAATAGTCGATGTGTACATTTGCTGTCTCAGGACTGATTGAAAACGCTAAACAAGCGACATTGACAGCAGTCCACTGCAGTGCACATGTGCACACAGGGTTAAAGTGTCAGTGGCTCATAAGGAATTTCAACACGCAGCAACAGAAACTTTTGATCATGTGCCTAATAACATAAAATGTCAGACTGGTAGTAAAGCAAGTTTTAAATCTAACTTAACATTATTTCTTCTGGAGAATTTCTTCTATTCCAGTGACGAATATCTATTTAGAAACTGGCAGCTAATAATAATAATAATAATAATGAATAAAATTAAAAAGGACTTGTTTTTAAGTGTAGTTGTATGAGTAGGACTAAGAAAATAAAGTGTTCGTTAATGTTAAGACTAATCACGAATACATATTCTGTAAAGCGACTCGTTACACATAATTTCGATTAAAGAATCGTTCAAATGACTATGAAGCATGTAACTAACTATCTAACTAACTGTGTGGTTCCGGCGGAAGCGCGGCCACATGTGCTGGCGTCATATCCCCGTTGAGATTGCAAGCGGCTATCGGCTAGCTGATATCGTGTCTGCGCTGACCGCCGCTTCCCTCTTTGCGAGTCTAACTTTAGGCGTGAAGTGATATTTAATATCCTAGTTCTGTACCTTGGCTTTTTGGGCCTACTTGTCCAATTTACTGCACAGCCCTAGTAATATCGACACTATACCTGCAGACTCGACGGTTCCTGAGTTTGGGCCCGCTCCAGCGAGGCTTGTCGTGTTTCGACCAGTGGACCGTCGTCTCGGCGTCCCTTCAGTTCCTCCTCTGTGAGGTCTCTTACAATATCAGATCGGTCTGCAGTTTCCTACAGGGTGTCCAGAAAAGGGCTCCCTAATTTCAAAATTAAATACCTCGAAAACAAAGATCGATAGAGGAATGCAGTAAACGGTATGTTTATTTTGAAAGCTGTAAGAAGTTCATACAGCAGTTTGAAATAATAGTTACAAAAGCTGCTAACAGATGGCGCTGTACGCTGTACAGCTCATATCAGCATACATAAGTGAAATAATCGTATGAAAACAATCTTTGCAAACACTCACATCACAATGTTTTCAAAATGTTCACCATTGGCGCTACAGAGGTGGCGCAAACGACGAATGAAATTCGCCATCACATTTCGTAGTGTCTCACCCGAAATGGATTCACGTGCCACAGAGATCGCCGATTCAAGCTCGTCCAGCGTGGCGGGATGCTTCGGGTAGACCATGTCTTTCACTGTGCCCCACAAAAAAAAGTCACTGGAAGTCAAATCCGGCGAATATGGAGGCCAATTCATGCCTGCACCAGTAAATTTGGGATATTCCAAAGCAATGCCTCGATTCCCGAAGTATTCCTCAAGAAAGCGAAACACTTGTTCGGTCCGATGTGGTCGGGCTCCATCTTGCATAAACCATTCAGTACCTGGTCGATCCTCTAACGCTTGCTGTGTGGCGACAAATTGTTCCAAAATTGCTGCGTAACGTGCACCAGTGACCGTTTCTCGAATTAAAAAAGGGCCAATAATGCCTCTGCTGCATACTGCAGCCCACAGAGTAACTTTAGGAGAATACAGGGGTTTCGCTTCACACCAATATGGCTTTTCGGAAACCCAAAATCGCCAGTTCTGCTTATTCACGTATCCATTCAGGTGGAAGTGTGCTTCATCTGTAAACCAGATGCAGCCAACATCAAATCCTTCACTATCAATCATTGTGAGCATCTGATTAGCAAAGGCAACCCTTTGTTGCACAGCTCGTACGGGTATGGCCTGGTGCGTTTGAATTTTGAATGGAAACATGTGTAGGCTCTTTCTCAGTATTTTCTGCGTGCTGGAACGCTTCAAACCAGTCTCAGATGCAATTCTACGGACGGATGACATTGGATTTCGCTGAATAATTCCAGACACCGTGGCGATATTTTCAGGCGTAACTGCGGTTTGCTTGCGGCCAACATGCCCCACTAGATCATCAGTTACGCTGCCTGTTCATTGAAATTTTGCGAAGAGCGTACGAATGGTTTTCGCATCGGGTCCTTTTGTAACATTAAATCGTGCTTGAAAACTTCGCCTTGTTGCCGTAGGACTCTCTTCTAACCTGTGGTACTCTAGCACCAGAAAAACGCGTTGTTCAATGGAGTACATGGTTTTAATCTCTTCCTTCGGTACGCTAACCTCCTTTCACGTTTCAATAGTCGAACTGATCTCTCTGGGCTTCGGATCACTATTTATACTAGGCATTACGCATGGCGATTACCGCGCCATCTGTTAGCAGCTTTTGTAACTATTATTTCAAACTGCAGTATAAACTTCTTACAGCTTTCACAATAAACATACCGTTTACTGCATTCCTCTATCGATCTTTGTTTTCGAGATATTTAATTTTGAAATCAGGGAGCCCTTTTCTGGACACCCTGTACCTGCAGACTCGACGGTTCCTGAGATTGGGCCCGCTCCAGCGAGGCTTGTCGTGTCTCGACCAGTGGACCGTCGCCTCGGCGTCCCTTAGTTCCTCCTCTGTGAATTCTCTTACAATATCAGATGGGTCTGCAGTTTGCTACGTCGTCTCTTGACGTTCTACTGACTGCGTCCTCGTCACAGACATCTCTCGCTATATATTGTTACAAAATATGCGTTCTACGAGTGATCTTTGAAGTTTGCTTGTCTAGAAGCAGCAGACCTTTTCAGTACCGTGTTCGCTTCTCAGAAGAATGGGTCGGCAGACAAGACCTGTTCCGTATGGTGGGCTCGGTGTCCTGGGCAAAGGGATACTGAGTAAAGCCGCCATCCGTAATTTCGGCAGGGAAGCACAAAATTTGCGTCCCGCCACGCTGTCAAAATTCAGATTGTTTGTTGACAAGGCTATAAAGGCCTGTCAAGGTATATATAAGATTGTGAAGCAGTCAAACTGTGTTGTTAGCTATATGACTTGGAAACGAGCACACACTCACTACCCTACTTTCTGCTCTGATCGTATCGGAAGCGTCAGATTCATTTCCTACTACAGGTGTAATTCTACCTTGTCTGCGTGATCACAAAGCAGTAGATTAAGGACAGAGAAAGGGACAGCACAACTCTACTGAAATAATATTCGACTACAAACTATATTTTAAATAGCTAAAATTTGAAAAAAAAAGGGAGGACTACTGTTACATCAATAATGAAATTCATACAAGACAGAAAAAGCCACTGAAACCGGTAGCAAAAGTGCCGGAATGCAAAATAGGTTTACTAGATAGCGAGCAACGCTAACTTATTGAACTGTTAAGGGCACTTACAAAAGGCAGAAATAAAACGCATCATTGAGAGCGAGCGAAAGAGACACAGTCTGATGATGGTACACATGGCAGTAGGAGGAAGCAGTTTACCTTAGCTGTGATGCCGCTGCGATTGCAATTATAAAGGGCGTTCAAAAAGTTTTGTACAGACTTCTCTAATTTTTTGCCGGAGGAGAATGAAATTCTTTGTGAACATACTTGGAACATTTAGCTATAAGTTGGTGTATAAAAGTATTTTCTTTTATTTATAGGTGAGGCATAATGGACCGTGAAGTAGATGTCATGTTGCGACAACGGTCGGTGACGGAGTTCCTCTTCAAGACCGGTGATGACTCTGCCACATCGATTCACAGGAAGTTGCTCCCTGTTTATGGGGAGGACACAGTGGATCGCAGCAGTATCCATCGGTGGTTGCAGAGGTTTAAAGAAGCTGATTTCTCTCTACTGGACAATCCACGATGCGGTAGACCATCGACGGCAGCGAGTGGTGTGAATAAGGAGACCATTGATCAAATCATCCAAAATGACAGCTGTGTGACAACACGGCAGCTTGCTGAAATGACTCGTTTGTCATTTCGTGGTGTGGTACCCACTGGTACAGTCACTATGGCACAGAAAAATCTGTGTACGTTGGATACCTAGATTATTGACAAGAGAAATGAAAACGATGCGGAAGCATGTGTGCGAGGGTCTCATAAAGACCTTTACTGAAGAGTGGAAACAGTGTTTTGACGGCGTCATTCCCCAGGATGAAACATGGTTGTTTTTGTCCGAACCTGAGAGCAAAAGCAAATCCATGGAGTGGAGTCATCCAGGTTCTCCTCGGAAGAAGAAACCAAGACTTTCAGGAACAGCAGGCCGAAAGGTGATGGCTTCCTTCTTCTGGGATCAGTGTGGTGTCATTTTCATTTACTTTTTGGAACCTGGCTCCACAATTAACCGGGACCGTTACTGTTTGTCATTGGACAAGCTGCGACGTGCCATTAAGACCTGCAGATCACAGCTTCAGGGTCAGCTCATCAGACTGCACCATGACAATGCCAAACCGCATACAGCCCTTATGATCCAGGAGAAAATCAGGAAAATGGGTTGGAAAATTGTTCCTCATTCTCCCTACAGTCCGGACTCGGCTCTGTCTGATTTTTACCTCTTTGGTCGTCAGAAGGCCCACCTGAGCGGTAAAATGTTTGATAGTGACCGTATTTCCTGTGTCAATCGATGGTGTAAAAGTCAATCCCCAGAATTTTACCAAAGTGCATTTACATCATGGAAAGAACGTTGGGCCAGATGCGTCACAGCTGATAGAGGCTACATTGAGTAGGCTCAATGTATAGCTATATGTTGCAAGTATGTTCAAAAAAAATTTCATTCTGCAAAAAATTAAAAAAATTAGAGACGACTGTGCAAAACTTTTTGAACGCTCTTTGTACTAGATAACGTCGTAATTTCAGACGGTCAGGTTGTCGCAACTAGCGGGCAACGAGGCCATGTAATGATTCCCTGGCTAACTGGTAGTATTAGATTGACCTTCAGATGCATGTAGTATTTACTTATTTATTGCTTATTTAGCCTGACCAGGAACAACACATACAAAAATATTACTTAATCGCAATGGTAAAAATAATTTGCATTATTATTGAATTAATAATTGGCAATAATAATAATAGTAATACTAATAATGATGATAAAACAATGAAGGAATTACGAATGACAGTGATTAGTTATTACATAAGAAACTCAATAATAATAATTTGCATTATTAATACAATGTAATAACTGGTGATAATAATAATAATAGTAACATTAATAATAATAGTAAAATAATGGAGGAATTAAGAACGATATTGATTAGTTTAACACTTTTGAAGCCCTGTTTGGTGTTAGAAGACTTGGAAAGGGTAGTGGAAGAGGAGAAGATTAAAATGAAAGTGACAACAGCTGTTAGGAAAGAAGAGAATTTCAATAGAGAACTCTGTACACATGAGGAGGGAAAAGAGGTGGGCAAGGGATGATTGACGCTAGTGAGCTGCAGAAGGTGTAGCTATTGTGACAGAAAGTGGACCATTAGCTGTCAATTGAAATTTGAAAGGATTTTAATTTCTCTTATATTTTGAGAAAGGATGTTTCAAAGTCGGGTTCCTGATGCAGAAAATAATTTAGAGAACATGGGAATGTAGTGTATTGATACAAAAAGGATTTTATTTTGTTGAGAAAGAATATTTGTGCTGTGTTGTTCAGATAGTAAGAAGGATTGCAATGATTGAGAAGACGATACAGCAAATTCAAAGTACGATAATCTCTATGCTTATCGGCACGTAGCCGTGATAGTTGTTTTATAGGCGACAGTGATATGGTCGATATTACGTACGTCACAAACGGATCGCACACAAGCATTCATCGCCAGTTTCAGATGATGTGAGCTGTCATACGAAAGCTCTTGGAAAACAGGATGATTATAAACAAGGATTGGGAATAGTAGTTCTAGAGGAAATACTTTTTTATACCCCTGTGGTGAACGAAGCGATGCTGACACCTACTTGCTGACTGCAGATGTTGCTCAGTCCAGTCTAAGTCAAGGTCCGGACTTACCCCCATAGTCTTTCTGTGTTGCTTGGGATTAAAGGTGGAAGATATTCTCTGAACTGAGGAGTAATATGTCTTTTGTGAGCGACTAAGGTTGCTTGCGTTTTAGATGAGTTTAAGTTTCATACCTATTTGCTGTGCCCATTCTCATAAAGCAAGCATTTCTGTTCTGGATGGCTGTACGCAGATTTACTGGGCTATCACTTAGGTATAACTATAGCCTGTCAGCTACAGATAAATAATATTTACAATGGGAGATAATAGTCGACACATCATTAACATATAGTAATTGGCCCAATACTGATCCCTGTGGGTCCCATGATACTACATTCTTCCACTGTGACCTCTTTGTTCCAGTCATTAAACAATGTTGGCGTTATGCAAGGTATCAGTTGAGCCAATGTAAATCACTTGAAGAGAAGTTTTGCTTTGTGGGTCTAGCAATTAGAATATCAAAGACGACAAGACGACAGCGTCAGAAGCTTTGCTGAAATTCAAAAGGCACATAACAGTTGCCTCGTTTTTGTCCCTAGATTCAGTTCGTCAGTCACTTTTATAAAAGCGGTCGTCGCGCTGCGATTTCTCCGGAAACCAGAATGGTATTCATGCAGAGGATTATTTGATGTTAACTAATTGGTAAGCTGATTGTGAACTATGTATTGTAAAACCTTAGATAATGCTGGTAGAATGCAAGTAGATTTCCGTTTTTAGGGCGCTTTGTGTTTATAACCTGACATGAAATATGGGGAGCACCTTATGAATTGTTAAATAGAATCAGTATCGCCTGAGGATGATCTTCAATCGACTCTAAATCGGTCCTGATTTTGAATGAAAGTATTTCACAGCCAGTGCGGATCTTTCATTCAGAATCCAAATGGGCCTGTAGTCAGAAGATTCTTTGGCACATTCATTTTTGGGTAGAGATTTTATGCGTCCCTTTTTGTAGCCTATTGAGAGGATGCTGGACATCAGAGAATGATTAAAAATATTAGTTATTATGGGCTGTTATCCCCATATGGCCCATGAACGGTACGGCCGTGTTGTTTGAACTAACTGTACCAGTCACGGAAACGCGTCTGGACCGTAGAAGAGCTCGGGTCCGAGTGAGGTAGAGCTCTTGCTATGAGGTTCATACAACACCTTCGGTTTCGGAGAAAACGACTGACTACGTGGAAGTCTGTGCTTTTCATAGGCAACCCAACAGCACTCATTTGTCATTTTGCACAGGCGACTAAGTTAGGTCGCGAGCACTGGCTTCCCCTAACGAACAGGAACGCTTCTCTGACGCCCTTGGTGCGACCTTGAACAAAGGCACGTTCAAACTAGGCACCAAGGGCTCGGTTGCAGCGGAAAACGCCATCTTGGCTCAAATTAAAGACTCTTGAGCTTTTAGCAGCCACGAGCCGTAAAATTCACAGACAACAATCCCATACCATGGGATCATCAAAGTCATTTTGTATCTCTAGTCTGCCATTGCAATACACGTAAAATCACAAAGAAACCTGTAGGCGATAATAGTTTGCCACTCCCGGAGGGTGTGGCACCACAAGGTCTGATGTCTGGTTTATAATCAATATGTATTAATCAAGAATAAATCGGAAACTTCCTGGCAGATTAAAACTGTGTGCCGGACAGAGACTCGAACTCTGGACCTTTGCCTTTCGCGGGCAAGTGCTCTACCATTCTGGAAAAATCCCCCATATGCTAGGAGGTTGATACGTTTGATTTCAAGATTAGCTATTGTATCAAGAGCAAAAGTAGCTGAACTCAATTGTTTGAGATATTCATTAATACGCTTGTTCCAATTCACACATCAGTATGTACACCCAAGCATTTGGAGCACTCTATGCTGTTTACTGACCCCTGCTCGTGTGGTACATCAGTTGCTGGTACACTCTGTTTGTTGTACAGAACTGTATATAATGTGTTTTTTTTTT
The DNA here is from genome assembly GCF_023898315.1 of Schistocerca nitens. NCBI lineage: Eukaryota > Metazoa > Arthropoda > Insecta > Orthoptera > Acrididae > Schistocerca > Schistocerca nitens. The sequence goes on from NC_064614.1 coordinate 435,802,157, forward strand.
TTAAATTTGGGTACAGTTCATTTTCTGAGAACACTTTACAATTGTTTGTAAAATATCATTTACCATCTCTTATGTCGCTTTCTCTATAATGGGATTTATTATGTCATTAGTACCGCCTGCAAAAAGTACCAATTCTGCTTGCTGAATTTCAAGTGGAAGATCATTTACTTGTGTAAAGTATCAAAAATTGAATCCTGTGGTACTCCCTTTCTGATTTTCCGCCAGTCAATAAAATTTTCTACCCTTATCATACTGTTTGAATTATTCAGCTCAATAGTTAAGTTACAAACCAGCTGTATGTAACGCCATCAATTCCATAAAAGTTGGATTTTTCTACGAGAGAAACTATAGAATCAAACGCCTTGGGAAGAACAAAAAAAATAACAACTAGCTATATTTTAGGAAACTTCCTGGCAGATTAAAACTGTGTTCCGGACCGAGACTCGAACTCGGGACCTCTGCCTTTCGCGGGCAAGTGCTCTACCACACTCCGCTGCAGAGTGAAAATCTCATTCTGATAACATCCCCCAGGCTGTGGCTAAGCCTTGTCTCCGCAATATCCTTTATTTGAGGAGTGCTAGTTCTGCAAGGTTCACAGGAAAGCTTCTGTTAAGTTTGGAAGGTAGGAGACGAGGTACTGGCAGAAGTAAAGCTGTGAGGATGGGGCGCGTGAGTCGTGCTTGGGTAACTCACAAGGGAACCTCCCCATCGCACCCCCCTCCGATTTAGTTATAAGTTGGCACAGTGGATAGGGCTTGAAAAACTGAACACAGATCAATCGAGAAAACAGGAAGAATTTGTGTGGAACGATGAAAAAAATTAGTGAAATATACAAACTGAGTACTCCATGCACAAGATGGGCAACATCAAAGACGATGTAAGCTCAGGTGCGCCGTGGTCTCGTGGTTAGCGTGAGTGGCTGCGGAGCGAGAGGTCCTTGGTTCAAGTATTCCCTCAACTGAAAATTTTATTTTCGCAAAGTTATGATCTGTCCGTTCGTTCATTGACGTCTCTGTTCACTGCAATAAGTTTAGTGTCTGTGTTTTGCGACTGCACCGCAAAACCATGCGATTAGTAGACGAAAGGACGTGCCTCTCCAATGGGAACCGAAAACATTTGATCGCAAGGTCATAGGTCAACCGATTCCTCCACGGGCAAACACGTCTGATATATTCTATACGACACTGGTGACGGCATGTGCGTCACATGACAGGAATATGTTGTCGACCCATCTAACTTGTACACTTGGCGAATGGGTAAAAAGATTCTTCTACCTTGCCCGGTTCTGGTTTTCTTGTGGATGTGATAATCACTTCCAAAAAAGTGATGAAAACATAAGAATTTGTCACATAAACTGAAAATAAAAAATTAAACTCTTCACTCGGGGGAAGACTTGAACCTAGGACCTCCCATTCCGTAGCTACTCCTGCTAACTACGGGACCACGGCGCGCCTTGACTGCCAGTGTCGTTGATGTTGCTTATCTTGCGCATGGACTACTCAGTTTGTATATTTTGCTTATTTTTTTCATAGTTCCACACAACTTCTTCCTGTTTTCTCGATTGATCTGTGTTCAGTTTTTCAAGGCCTATCCACTGTGCCAACTTATAACTAAACCTGAGGGGGGTGCGATGGGGAGGTTGCCTTGTCAGCAGTCTGCGTTCGGCAGGGCAGCAGTGCGCCCCGCACTCGGCCGTCCACGCCGCTGCGCGCGCGGAGTGTTTGTTGACTTCCCCGTCACCGCGCTTCTCAGTCGAACAAGCTATAATGGCCAACTCTTACAGGAAGAACACTCTTAACTTCACCTTCTCAAATGAATACGCACGACCCAAAGCACTGGCCGTCGAACGCTTCCTACGCGAAGACGTGAAGATTCCTCGTGACGAACTCATCGGCATACACCTATCGATCATTAGCAGCGTCGTTTATGTTAAGATGACTTCCGACGCTGCCTGCAACGAGATTATTCAAAGGACGCGACATGGACTAAAATTTCGGCCCTCCGACGGAAACGTCGGGCCTGTTAATGCCGACCACGCAGGACTAGGCCTTCGGACGATCCGTGTATTCGAACTGCCTTTCGAGGTGAATGAAGATGAAGACATTGCGGCGCTAAGCCCGTTCGGAAAAGTCCAGAGCCACGTAGCTGAGACATGGGCACAGTTTACGACGTATCCGGTACTTAATGGTGTGAGACAAGTCCGAATCGATCTCAAATGGCACGTTCCATCGTACATTTCTATCGGCGGCTGCCGTGCGGTGGTCATTTACGACGGACAACCCCGAACATATTCCGGTTGTGTCAAAGAAGGCCACGTCCGTAATGAATGCCTGCAACGCCGCATCACACAACTAAGGCACGACGATACGAACACCGACAGAACCAAAACCACCCAGTCACCTATGCGGCGACACTGCACGTGCAGCCCTCACAAGACGCTGTTCATGACCGTCTCTCTGGTCCGATACATCTGGAGGCGTCCCAGCACCTTGACACCGGCGATGCCGCCCGTGAACATGTCCAACAGCCGGACACACCCACGCTAGAAGATCACAAGGATACCAATGAGAGTGTTCTCGAGAATGATGACCGCATCATAGCACCCGCCGCTTTTGTACCGGAACGACGTGAATCTCTTCCTTCCTCAGACACCGAAACTCATTGCCGAAAGCAGAAGTCGTCCAAACGACGGAAAAAACGCCGCAAGACATCAGAATCGACCATTGAGCCACCTCCGCAGGACGAAGAGATGGCACAGCACTCTGACGGAGAACACGATAACACTTTATCCTCTGCCACGGAGACGCGTCATCCACAAGACGGTGAACCGTCCACCAGAGATCGTGCGCAAGCCCCGCGCCCAGAAGCCATGGAACATAGCACGCCTGTTGTCACCGACGCAATTAAGCCGACTCGGCCAGCGCTGCCACCTCTCGCCGATGTCAAACCTGTCGGACATTTTTCATGGGCGGATGACACGGATTTCCCACCTCCATCTGATGCGGAAATGAGATCTGTTCCTCCGTTAGACCAACACTCAAATGGGGGAAGTTTCTACGGCGACTCCTGCGACTTCTATGGACTTCACGCATCCACCACGACAATCTTCACCAGCTACGAAACTATCACAGCACGGATCTCCCATCAGGCGTACCGAGTAGCTACTATCAATACTAATCATATCGGCTCCCACGTTAAACTTCAACTGCTCCGTGACACGCTAAGAGCAGCGGACATCGACATCGCCATGTTACAAGAACTGAGGACAGCAACTTGGACTGGGTGTTATGGATATGAGACGTACGCCGCCCCTGCAGCTATGGCACACGCAGGCGCAGCCATCCTCATTACGAGAAGGGATTGCAGTTTCCGATGTCACATACCTCCCAACGGCGCGAGTGGTGGCCATAACAGTTGAAGGAATCAAAATCATTAATCTCTACGCCCCATCGGGCACTGACAAACGGAGGGATCGCTCCCAGTTCTACGCAGAAGATATCACGCCTTCATTCCTCGGCCGATACGATCATCTCATCGTAGGTGGAGATTTCAACTGTGTTCTCGAGCTCACAGACCAATACCCCCACTTCACCACATGTCCGGAACTTCGCTTCCTCGTCCGCCGCCTTCGTCTCCTCGACACTTGGCGAGTGGTACACGGCGACCGCCCGGGGTATACACACATCACGAGCCACTCCGCCAGCCGATTTGATAGAATATACATCTCTGACGCTCTAAAATCAGTTCTCCTCGACGCGGAACGTTGGCCGTCTGCCTTTTCGGATCATGACATCTACATCTGTACCATGAACCTACGTCGACATTCTATATGGCGCAATGCAGGACCTTGGAAACTCAATGTCATGCTACTGCGGCACCCTGAATGTCGACAACAGGTCACCGACACGTGGCAAACCTGTGTTCAACGCATTATGCGTTACGAGACCACACTGCAGTGGTGGTTGCTGTGCGTCAAACCGGCCATCCGACGCACATTGACACGCTATGGCAGAGCCAAAGCCAGGTGGAATCACCACACAACTGATTTCTACTGTAGCGCTCTACGTGAACTCATGGATGTGGTACGGGGTCATGCTAAATAGTGAGTACATACGACCGAGTTAGCCGGCCGAAGTGGCCGTGCGGTTAAAGGCGCTGCAGTCTGGAACCGCAAGACCGCTACGGTCGCAGGTTCGAACCCTGCCTCGGGCATGGATGTTTGTGGTGTCCTTAGGTTAGTTAGGTTTAACTAGTTCTAAGTTCTAGGGGACTAATGACCTCAGCAGTTGAGTCCCATAGTGCTCAGAGCCATTTGAACCGTTTTACCACCGAGTTCACTGTAAGCTTGACTAAATTTTGTAATCACGGCAGTTGTGGCCGGGCGGTTCTAGACACTTCAGTCCGGAACCGCACTGCTGCTACGGTCGCAGGTTCGAATCCTTCCTTGGGCATGGATGTGTACGATGTCCTTAGTTTAGTTTGGTTTAAGTAGTTCTAAGTCTAGGGGACTGATGACCTCAGATGTTAAGTCCCATAGTGCTCAGAGCCATTTGAACCTTTGAACCGTAAACAGAGATCTTGAGAAACTCAGCTCTTATTCGTCCACGAGATCAAGAGCGCCATGGACAAAGGCGCCCAGGTTGACGCCGTGTTCCTTGACTTCTGGAAGGCATCCGATACAGTTCTGTACTGTCATTCTTATCGAGTGCAAGATATGTGATTAGATACAGGAATTCCTTGCACGTAGAGCAGAACATGTCGTTCTAAGCGGAATAAAATCGACAAAGGTAGTTGTTGTGTCTAGTTCATACTGTCTAGACACAATGAGGTAGCTAGGTGCACGCTAAACTAACGCAGACGGGCTTGAAGTACTGGAACAGGAGACTTATTAATGCACTAAAGAAAAGTACGTAGTTTTATAATACTTAACTTTATTCTCTTGTTGGAATACATCTCTCTTGAATATTAGTTGGCTATAAGCACTGATACAAATGGCGCCTTGCTAGGTAGTAGCTATGGACTAAGCTGAAGGCTATTCTATCTGTCTCTCGGCAAATGAGAGGAAAGCTTCGTACGTCTGGTCGCAAGCTATGTCGTCCGTACAACTGGGGGCGAGGTCTAGTCCGTGTCTTGTGACCTGCCATGTGGTGGCGCTAGGTTTGCGATTACACAGTGGCGACACGCGGGTCCGACATGTACTACAGGACCGCGGCCGATTTAAGTTACCACCTAGCAAGTGTGGTGTCTGGCGGTGACACCACAGTAGTTACGGGAGTACCCCTGTGGAGTGTTAGTGGTGTGTCTGTGGGTACATGACTATTAGACAGCAGCCAATGACCAAGCGCTAGGCGTCATCCTCTGCAGCTAGTTTACATGACGTTGAGCCCATCACAGACCAGCGCTTCCCTTGTGTGTTAATAAACATGCCAAACAATAACTAAACAGGCTGGTTCGTTGTCCACAGTCTTCGGCAGCCACCAGGAGAGGCAGCAGCGCGCGCATCCGTGACTGCGGCGCTGCTATCGCGGGCACTATTTCACCTGCACATGTCGACGTGCTCACAAGTAGGTCGCACCGTACCCGCAAACTGCGACCATATTTACACCGGCACACAACCACGAAATGCTCCCCTCCCTTCCTCTGTCCTTTTCCTGGGCTCCCTCTCCCTCTCCCCCTCCCCCTTCCATCCGCCTACCCTCTCTCTGCCTCCCTTCTCTCTCTCAAGTCCTTTTGCTCTCACCTCCACTGCCTATCCCACTCCTTCTCGCGTCCGCCCAGCCCCCCCTTTTTTTCTATGTCCGCTCCCTCCAGCGGCTCCCTCCTTTTTTCCTTTCCCCTTCATCGGTCCACCCCCCCCCCCCATCTGCCACTGTGCTGTTTTAAGTGAGTGTTCAGTGTTGTGCGTCCCCTATCAGTGTTGCAAACAGCCACCATACTGTCGCTAGCTGTATTTTTATCTCGTGCGAACAGAAACCAGACTGAGATTTTCACTCTGCAGCGGAGTGTGCGCTGATATGAAACTTCCTGGCAGATTAAAACTGTGTGCCCGACCAAGACTCGAACTCGGGACCTTTGCCTTTCGTGGGCAAGTGCTCTACCATCTGAGGTACCGAAGCACGACTCACGCCCGGTCCTCACAGCTCTACTTCTGCCAGTATCTTGTCTCCTACCTTTCTTTCAGGAGTGGCTAGTTCTGCAAGGTTCGCAGGAGAGCCTCTGTAAAGTTTGGAAGGTAGGAGACGAGATACTGGCAGAAGTAGAGCTGTGAGGACCAGGCATGAGTCGTGCTTCGGTAGCTCAGATGGTTGCGCGGGCCTCCGGGACACACTCCCGGGCGGCCGGCTGCTCAGCTCTAGTTGACGCACAGTTGGCTTTCAGCCGTGATACCGTGCGGACGGGCTCGGCGCGCCGGGCCGTGCTCCGCAGGTGTTGCTGTTTACCCGCTAGCGCGCGGTCGCGTCGTTGTATTGACTTATAGTACCTGTACCGACCCGCCATGGCGTTCTCATATCGAAAAGCTACAATCAAACTAACGTTCAACGCATCGTACACGAGACCGAAGGCCCACGAAATTGAACGGTTTGGTTCAAAAAATGGTTCAAATGGCTCTGAGCACTATGGGACTCAACTGCTGAGGTCATTAGTCCCCTAGAACTTAGAACTAGTTAAACCTAACTAACCTAAGGACATCACAAACATCCATGCCCGAGGCAGGATTCGAACCTGCGACCGTAGCGGTCTTGCGGTTCTAGACCGCAGCGCCTTTAACCGCACGGCCACTTCGGCCGGCAAATTGAACGGTTTCTACGAGACATCATGCACATATAACCATAAGAACTGATAGGCATTCATCTGTCTATTGTAACCAGCACAGTGTACCTGAAACTGATTGATGAAGCGGCCTGCGACAGTTTACTACAACGATCTGCAAACGGCTTTCGCTTCTGTCACGCAGACGGTAATGTGAGCGTGGTAGGAGTTGACCATGCTGGTCTGGGGGTGCGTACCGTGCGCATCTTTGAACTACCGTTCGAAGTTCCTGCCAACCTAGTCGTTGATGCGCTGCGGCCATACGGCACAGTTCTGAGCCACACAGAGGAGAAATGGAACACATTCGAAACGTACTCCGTCCTTAACGGGGTACGACAAGTGCGCATAGAACTTAAGAAGCACGTTCCGTCATATATTTTCGTTGGAAGCTGCCGCGCAATTGTTATATATGATGGACAACCGAGGACCTGCTCGGGCTGCGGCCAGGAGGGCCATGTTAGAACTGAGTGTCTGCAGCGCCGCCTCGTTCAGGTGCCCCGCAATGAACTTCCCCAACGATCCGCTATGACCTCTCTCCCGCTAACATATGTGGAGGCGGCACGACATGATGTGATGGATGATCAAAACCTGCTACCTCCTCAAGCCGCTGCCAGCTCCGTTGGAGGGTCAGCGGCTTCGACGACGCCGCAGCCCAACGGTGCAGAGGTTCCTACAGCCTCTGCCCACCGCAGCGTCGTGGGCACCCAGCCACCGTCACTGTCTGGATCCGACACAAGGATTCCTAGCGACCGAGAATGTGTCGAGCCCCGACGTCCAGTGGATGTCGAATCTCGGATCCGAAAGCAAAAATCTCCCAAGCGACACAAGAAGAGGCGATTGTCAGCTGAAGAACAGGACAGGGATGCGAAGCCGGCGGAAGACATCGACTTCGTTGGCTCGTCCACAATTGCAACGGACTCCAGTGGCATCATTCACCAGAAGGTGCCTGAAGACAAGGAACACTCTCCTAAATTTGGTGTACCAGAAAACGAGGCGCATTGCGTCGACTCCCAAAATGTGGGCTCCTGTGAAAGCGACCAGCCACCAATGACATCCCATTCGTCTCTTGGTGATTGGGCAGACGATATGGAGGCAGATGATGCACAGGAAACATCGATATCTCCACCAAAGCCCATGGCTGACATTGAGCCCGGAGGGCTCTGCCAGTCAGGGACTCATACGGCACAGTAATGCACAGCATGCAGATGGATGGCTGTGTGGTGTGTGAGATCACTGTGGGGTTGCACCGGCACACTGCATCCGCCACTTGATATGTCTCAGTCATACCGTGTGGGAACAGTCAATGTAAATGGTGTCCACTCCACTTTCAAGACCCGCATGTTACACGACATGATCAGAGCGGCAGACGTGGACATTGCCCTTCTCCAGGAAGTCCATCCCGAGCTGCGTTTAGACCTATATGGCTACACCACCTACAGCCTACCCTTAGGTGAAGGCGCAGGAGGAACGGCCATCCTTCTCCGAGATGGCATAGACGCAACGGACGTGACGTACTTGCCGAACGGGCGAGGCATCGCACTCACACTTGGTGCAGTCCGCCTCATTAACGTCTACGCTCCCTCCGGTAATTCGCACCGTGGTGACAGGCATGTCTTCTATTCGGAGGAGGTAGCCCCACTTTTGCAAGGAAATATGGACCATTACATAGTGGGCGGCGATTTTAACAGTGTTCTGCGGCCCGAAGACCAGATACCGCATTACGTCCCATGCCCGGCTCTACAAGCATTGATACGTGACCTCGCGCTCCACGACACATGGCTCTTACATCATGCGACCCAGAGTGGATATACGCACTTTACCAGCCATTCTGCCAGTCGTCTGGACCGGATATACGTCTCGCGTGCCCTCCGCACAGCAACCCGTGCTGCAGAACTCTGGCCGACGGCCTTCACGGACCATCTCGCGTACATCTGCACTGTCACCTTACCCCGACAACTCACAAGACGCAGCAGGGACCCGTGGACGCTGAACGTCTCCCTCCTTCGCGAGGAAGCGTGTCGGCGAGCAGTCACTGACACGTGGCGTCGATGCATCAGGCGCCTGCCCATGTATGCTTCCACTTTGCTGTGGTGGCTGGGATGTGTCAAACCTGCACTCCGAAAGACCTTGATGGCCTACGGGCGTGACAGAGTGAACTGGCAAAGGGCAACATCGGAATTTTACTATACAGCGTTACGTGAGCTGGCGACGCAACCGCCGTCTCCCGAACGTCAGACGTCCGTACAACGCATCAAAGCTCGTCTACTTCGCATCAGGACAGAGCAGCTAGAAGGTGTCCGCATCCGTGCGCGAGTGCAAGACTGCATCCCCAACGAAACGGCGTCAGTGTATCACATTGTGCGCGAGAGGCGCCACCGCAAACGTCAGCTCATTACGGCGGTAAACACGGAGGAGGGCGGCCGCGCAGTGACACAAACGGACATAGCGCACACGTCCGCCAGACACTATGGGACCTTGTACATGGAAGATCCGCGAAATGTACGTGATTATGACGAGCTGTTGCACGATTTTCCCGCCCCTCGGGACGTGGCACCCGATGATAGTCTGCTGTTGCCCATTACACCCGACGAGCTGATATCGGCCTCGGCACGTGGAGCACCGAACAAGTCGCCTGGACCGGACGGTTTACCCCTGGAATTCTACCGCACTTTTTACGACCTTATGGGCGACAAGTGGCTCCAAATGTTTCAAGACCTGATCCGCCCTGATTTCACTGTCCCCACAGAATTCACAGAAGGCATCTTGATCCCAGTACCGAAACCGAATGGTGGTTGTAGGTGGCAGGACTTTCACCCACTCACACTCCTCAACAACGACTACAAAATCTTTGCCCGTATCCTCCGCGCGCGTCTCCACACCGCTATCGGGAAAGCCATCCACACCGATCAGACATGTTTAGGTGGTGTCAGCAACATTCATACGGCGTTAGGAGCATACCGCGACGTAATTGCTTTGACGGCGGCCTGCAAAATACGAGGCGCCCTTGTCGCCGTAGATTTTGACCACGCATTCGACCGCGTCGACCACGGCTTCTTACGCGCAGTTTTGCAACACGTGGGCCTCTCTCCGGAGTCTGCACGGGTGGTCCTTCGACTGGTCCACAGAACGCGCTCCCGCATGATGGTCAACGGTTATCACTCTGGTCACATTGTTGTTGGACGGTCAGTGCGACAAGGGTGCCCCCTGTCGGGTATATTATTTGCTGCAGCGCTTGAACCAGCTTTACATGGTCTACGGCAGCGATTAACTGGTATCTCCTTAGGGGACGTGACCTTTCGTTGTGGTGCATTCGCCGATGACATGGTGTTCCTGGCCAGATCAGAGGATGAAATGCATATGGCGCTACAGTGGCTACGCCAGTACGGGGCGGTCGCTGGGAGCGTCATCAACGTGAAGAAGACAAAATACATGGATGTCGGAGGGGGGCTTTCCCACACAACGGCGGTGCCCTTTGACAAGGTGCCCGTACTCAAGTGTTTAGGAGTGCAATTCTATAGCAATGTCCGCCGCACGGCGGCGGCTACGTACCGCCGGCTCCTACACCAGACGCGTGCTCTGCTGCAGGACAACAAAATGCGTCGCTTGAATATGCTCCTCAGAACACGTTATGTCAACACCTATCTTGTCTCAAAACTGAACTATTTTGCGCATATCCTTCCCTTGACGGCTACGATGGCGGACAGATTTCAAGAAGCATAGGGACATTTCGTAAGCACCGGTCTGGTTTTTAAAGTCCGATACGCCACCCTGACACTTCGGTTTAATTCATGTCTATAACCGTACGCGATCGCTTTATCTCAACACTATGCGTCGCACGTGGACCTCTGCCCACGCCACTCTGACGGGCACCCTGATAGCGGAAGTAGCACCACACTCTCTGCATCCCCCGGTTTCTGTAGGACACATTTCACCGGCACTCACCCACATCAGAGAGTTCTTGATCGACTTCAGCTACTTACGGTCAGAACTTCCGCCGACACGGAAGCCCAGCACAAATGACTATTATCGCCTCTATCAACAGCAGCAACCTGTAAATACGGTCGCCCACAGACATCCTGAAGTTGCCTGGAACACGGTGTGGCGAGCGGTACACACGCCTTTTCTACCTACGACGGTGCGTTCATTGTGGTACGTGGTTGTGAACGGGAAGTTCGCTACTCGTCAGAGGCTACATTCCATACATCTGACGGACGACCCCTTGTGTCCGACATGCTCAGTCGTTGACTCGGATGAACACCGTCTGACGTGTGCCGCGACCAGCGAGTGCTGGCTACTGACGCAGCGCATGCTGGCGTTACTCCTGCGGCGATTGCCGGAGTCTATCTCCCCTGATGATTTATTGCGCCCCGACGGCGTATACTTTCAATCAACCAGAACGAACGCCGTTAACTGGCTAAAAGGCATGGCCGTTTACTACATATTTTGCGAAGATCCCAAAGGCACACTCGACTTTTGGTCCCTATTGATGACGACACATGCAGCTTTCAGCCGCCACCCGAAGTACAGAACTCGTTTCGCAAATTATTCAGGTTCATTATTTGCGGATCCTCCTGCTCACTGGGGCGTTCCGGGTATGAGACGCTGAAAATGAAGAAGAATCCTGGAGCATATTGATCCTCTACGGACGGAATAGGGGGGAACCCTCCCAACAGACGAGAAGACGACTCGGACGCTCGACTACGGCAGTTGTAGGATCTTTCTTTTTAATGAAACAAAAATATATAAATACAATACAAAATGAAAAAATAAAAAATTAAAAATGTTATAAAAATTAAAGAAGTAAATAAATAATACAACATCGACAAACCCACTACATCGTCTTCCTGATCCTTCGATCCTCGAACTCGAACACGTTGCTTGGGCGTGGCGGCGGGATGGCCAGGCTTCGGGTGTCGACCCCTGCCCTCCCTGCCCTACCCGTCGTCCTGCTCCTGCAGCGGTTCAGTAAAAAAAAAAAAAAAAGAGTAGATTCAGAAACCAGACAGTCGCCGTGTCTTTTAATTGTGCATGTCTCCTTCCTGTGTGTCTTCATCCGCATCGTCAACGCCGTGTTTTTGTATTTTAAGTTCCGACACATTCCGCCATTTTACTGTTATTAACTATGTCACAGTTTTCTCGCCTTTTTATACTGTTCGTTTGTTTAATTTTTCTCTCGGCTGTAGAGCAGCGTATTAAGCTGCTGTCAGCCCGCCCCTCCCAGGTGGGGGGAAATCGAAAATCAATAAAGCAAAAAAAAAAAAAAACCACGAAATGCTAGTTCACATCGAGCTCTCTACCGACAAGTCCTCCGGACCTTACGCAACCGCAGTCCATCTGTCAGGGTCAGTGGCCTGCTCTCCAGTCTACGGACCGCTGGTCTTCGCCTTCAGGGAGCTGCCAGTAGTCTCTGCTGTGCTACACCGAGACTAGGGCTCTACCACAGCGAACCCCAACGACTTTGGTGTTATGGCGCATAGCAGAGTCGTGCAATCAGAGATAAGTAATCCACCACGTGAGACATCAACTGTGATTCTAGCAGTCGTGATCCACAAAATTTTTAAGGCTTTCGTGGCCACTTGATGACAAACTGCCTATTGGCTTCTGGCTCGAGCTCTTCGGCCGACGTTCATCTAATGATTTTACTGACGTTTCGTCAGCACGAGTGGCTGGCATTGTCAAAGCTTCACCCTCCATTGCCAGTGGTGAACTGGAGCCGAGGTCGCGGCCGCAGATAATATGTACCTGGCGCGCCAACGTCCGAGGGCTTCTCCGCGGTCATTTCCGGTGCGGTTCTCCTCTTGCTACCTGCGACGGTCGTTCGCTGCAGTACGGGAAGCCAGGATCCGTTTACCTTAAGGCTTTCCTCTTTCTTGTTCAAACTGTTCGCGTGTTTTTGTATTTCTACAGCTTCTCTGAACAAGCGCGTGTGATAGTGCTTCTCTACAGCCAGAACTTCCGTGTAGGCGAATTTTATTACGTGGTCGGTCTCAGTGTGTGCTCTGCCACGGCCGATTTCTGCACCTGCCCTAATCTGCAATGTCGCTTATGCTCTTTGATCCTGGTGCTAATTGATCGTCCAGCCATTCCGACATAAACTTCTCCGCATGTGCATGATATACGGTATATTCCCGACATTGCTGTAGAGAAGCACTATCACACGCGCTTGTTCAGAGAAGCTGTAGAAATCTTTCATAAATTGTGGTTTGACAATAGACAATAGAAATATACACGTCTTACAAGTGCAAAGACAATGAGTCAGATTTGGGTTTTGCAACTGTGAAATACTTCCCTACATTATAGAAGCGAATATTAAATTTGAACTAATATTCCGAAAATTTTCAACTTAGGTAGCTTAGAATGAAAATCTTTTTGTTTGTTGCAAAGGAAACAATTGATTTTCTAAAACATTCTCTGTCACACACAACTTGAAACAAGTCACGTCGACCAAATCATATGGAAGAACTGACAGTGACGTATATCGGCAGGCAGAATGATCTCTTGGCTTTTGGTTTGGCAGTATTCGACAGCCATTTCTAGGCGCAAGTAAATGAAGAAAGGAAACGCGTTTTTGTTATTAAGTAACGTCTTCATCAATTACTTTAGTTTTATGTAATCTTCGAGTAAATGCTGATGTTTGATATTAACACGAAAAGGATATTGTAGACAGGGAAAGGACCTGTTCTTTCTACTTCTATAATGACGAAAAGGTCTTAAATGATCTTCAAGAACGTGTGTTCCGGCAGCGGTATGAAGAAAATGATAGTAATAATGACAGTAATAATCGAATTATCCGGTAACTTCACACTTCAACGTGGATTTTCTCGGACTAAGAAGTTTCCTTAATTAGGGAAAATTTCAAAATGGCTTCACATCGAGGCTATGATGCCTAGAAGAGTTTTTACATCCTGATTACGTAAGAATAGCATAATCTCCGCGTCAGAAGCTTGCTTCTACTTAACCATTTCATAGACTCGCATTTCTTTCCACCGTGACTAATTTTGTAAGCTAAGCACATCATCCGTTACAGCACACCCCTGGGGATGGAAAATGTGGCCACAATGGTCTGGTGGAACGAACTATCACAAGTGCAATGCGTGGGTTCAGGCATTTACTTTTAAGAGGCACAAACGGATTTGCTTTACCTCTGATAACATCAAGAGAAAGACGTTATAATGCAGAACCCGCATTAAACATTACGTTCCTTCATTCCCAACTGGTCGGAGCCGCTTTACTTTGGGAAATGACATAGGTGGAGGTCATGGTAAACAGAAATACTGTCGCCAGTAAACTTACTTACATTAGAAAATTTTATTTTATTTGATGAACCCATAGCCATTTAAAGAAACAGGGCTCTTATTTTACTTGTACTCGATTGAACTAGAGACGTTGAAAAATTTGGTTCTGGACTATGATTCGAATTCGTATCTCCTCTTACGAGTATCTGAATCTCTTGGAACAGTATAGTTTAATCATTTCGTTACATTTTCCAAGACTGCAATCTTCTCTAGGTCTCCTCCAAAGGTAAGTATGTGGGTCCGATTCCTGATCCAGTACAAAAATATTCATGATTTCATTTCAAGTCCTATCACGTGCACACCGGCCTGATAGTGAAAATTAACGTGCATTTTTAATGTATGTTCATGTGTTGCCAACAATTTCTGGTCAAACACGCACATACCTTACTGTTGGTGAGTAAGCAATTGATACTTAAGCTATATTCGCGGACGATAAAGAAGAACGATAGGAGTGCGGTTCTACTGTCACTCAGGCACAACAATTTGTATCCTTATTTTAGATTCAAACACATAGCAGCTGGTAAGAAAAACCGATCCGTAACATTTGATTTTACTTAGTTAACAATCCGATTACGTGTTGGGTTCGTATCTCCGTCACAGAACTTCACATAATGTGATTCATCTTTAAATGCATACACACTTTGTTACTTCTGAATGGAGGCATATCAGACATCTTTTGTGGTTAGTTCACAGGGATGAAAGGGTCTTGATAGGAGACCCGGTTTATTACAAAAACTGTCGTCTTTTATTTTCAAGTTTAGATTTGGTTACTGATAGGGCGAAAATTTCGGTAATTCCCGACTGTTCACGGCTAGACAGCAATATGATATGATTAGATTATGTTAGATTAATACTTGTTCCATAGATCATGAATACGACATTTCGTAATGATGTGGAACGTGTCATCTTAATGAAAGATTCCTTTTCATAGCGGTATTCAATTTCTTTACAACAGTTTTTTACCCTCTCTCTCATTCTTTTTCACTTTTATCTATCTCTCTCTCTCTCTCTCTCTCTCCTCTCTCTCTCTCACACACACACACTCACACACATTCTTTTTTTTTTATTTGTCTGGTGTGCTCGACTATCGGCGAGGCACGAAAACGTCCGTGAATGAGTTTCTTAGTTTTGAGTACAGTTACGAAAGAAATATAAAAACAACTATGAGAGTTACTGATTTATGATGCTTAGTTTGCAGTAAGTTCTGAGTATTATTAGTAACTACGCTTCAGTCCCTAAACCTAGTTACAGAAATGCGAATCAGACGCATTACGTATTCCACACCGTAGCAGCCGCGTCTTTGAGACGCCAGCTGTGGTCACTTCCCAGACAGCTATAGGATCACCTCGGTTCGTCTTCTTCCTGCTGGTACTGTAACTGAGATTTGGCAACAAGGCAAGGTATGTTTGGCAACTCTGTGATCGACGAGTTACTTCCTGGTGTGCACGGAATTAAGCCTCAAAGTTCACTTGATATTTCCTGTCATTTCCATTGAATAATCTGACTTCTTATCGCTTGAGGTGTAACAAAAGATTGTAAATTTACGGTTTTCAGCCCAGGAAAGCCGTTGCACGTGGAAATCGCAACTAATCTCGTCCTTTAAAGAGCCGTTTACGAGCTCTACCCGCTATTGCCCTCGTAAGATAAAGGACAACACAGACCTCTTCGCTAGCTGTGTGGTGACGAGCTGTGAAGAAGCGTCTGTCGTAGTTCGAGGTTCAAGTCTCGCAGACTGCAACGTTTTATCACTTCTGTGAAAGAGCTACAAGCAGTCAGATCAAACATCGACAAGGAAATCGCGAGAAAATACTTTCAGCTCATAGTGCAATGGTGAAAAACTTACAATGCTGCACAACAGGTAACGCCTCTTTCCGCTGCTGACTAGCAATTTTTTGGTTTCTAGGAATACATAACTTTATTTATGAAATGTCACATTTGCATACCTGTTGAGTATGACACAGCATACCAATTAAACACAGACCCAATCGAAATCGAAGTGAGTAGTATTTTACTAATTCGTGCCGATAGAGGCACGCTTGTGTACAGATACTCAGTTTTATTAAAACAGACTTTCGTCGTAAGGTCATCGTGGGTAGTTTTATTTCATTTATTATAATACAGTGCACAATTTTCGTAAGGTTTCTTTTGGTGTTGTTAAACCCATACTAAACATGAGAGAAAAATTAATCATCAACGATATATGCGAATTCTCTGATGTTATCTATAACAGTCTGACAATGCACATGCAGTTTATTGATTACATCCACGTAGAAAATTTGTTCTGAGGTAAAGCTGTCAAACAAGGTTTGAATAAAATGCCACTACCAGACGACAGCTAATGTAGAAAATACTTTTCTATTATGGCACTATGCGCTCACACCACAGATAATACAAAAGTTTCGAGATGCATCTGCTGCCTGGCCGTCTATTAAACCTGAAAAGAACAAAATGTCGCAGAAGTTAGCCGTTTTCCCACATGGGGCTGTTTTGGTTTGAGAAGTGAAGGGAATTATGTTCAAAGTTCCATTAAATTGGTAACTTCAGCAGACAGCAGAATTGCGTTTAAAAAAATGTAGCAGCGAATTTCATAGAATTCGAGACGTCTTATCTACGGTGCGCTACTACCTATCACGTACGTACAGCGGCAACAGAAGTCAACAATAGTTCCTCCAGAACTTAGGCATTCCTCAGTGTGCTGTGAGATAATGCGTATGGCCAGATCTAGACTTCTGAGAGACAGACAGTTACAGCTTCTCTTTTGCACTGCACGATGTTTTCAACAAACAGATAGCGCAATAGAGTAGCTCAAATGAAAAGGAACAGTTCCTATTTAAATTTCTGCATCCTGCACTGTTGGCAGTTCTGTGTAGGTGGCAGTTACGTGATTTTATTTCGGTGATTACAAAATAGAGTCGAATGTATGCACTGGGTAGCCGAGACAGCTAGTTCATGGTGATTCGGTCAACCAAGTAAATGAATGTACTGAACATGCTGCAAACCACTACAGGGAGCCAGTGTGTCAGGATTTCTCATCGGGTATGCCGCAACGGTGTTATAAAAAAATGTGTGGCACTGAAGAGGATTTGATGGTCTGTTGGATTGATGATAGGTTGCTATGCTTATGGTCTGGGTTCGATTCCAACTTCTGCCGATGATTTTTAATAGGGAGAGACAGATTCTATTCTCTTCTGGCTACGCCAAGTGAAGAAGGTATAATGGCATTGAGGTGTGAAATTCACATTAAACATGATATTCCTTCTCTACCAAGTAGACGTTATGTTGAACCACAATAAAGTCAGGAGTGGCGAAATGTGGGAACTCTACCACCAGTAAGCCTTCTTATACTAGTTATTTATTTCTAGTGACGAAACAAACGCTATGTAGGGTTACAGGACACTTATTTCATCTTTTATTTGAGCTTCTGTATGTCGATGAAATTGGTTCCGAACTTGGAATGCAACTCAGACCGCCCTTAACGCTGAATTTGATCCCTTCGTGACAATACATCTCGGCTACTATTTGTTGTTTGTTCAATACTGCAGATTCCTCAACATCTCCACATATTGCGGTGAATGGGTTCGAATCCTGGCCCGGCACTAAAGTTTTCATTATGTATTAGCAAGCTCTAGCATGAGAACACTTATCTGCTGGTGAATAATAATTTTGATTTTTAATGCATTTTCATTCGCTGTCAACACTAACGAAATCTGACTTTTTTGACTACCAGTGGGACACGAAACTATTTGAAAGATCACTGTAAGTTCAAGGATGTTATTCCGAGCTGCTGGCGGAAAAAAATTCTGTGGCTGACGTCTCTGTGTGTGTAGTCAACAACAATATGTGTGGGGTTGGATTCCCAGTCAGCAATCCAGCAATCAACTCTTCTTCATATTATTTCTAGTTGAAACATGCTCACATGTCGCTGCTCGTGTAACAAACCCATATTTAACGTTCGTTTTCTCTAGAATATAACAGGGATAGGTGGCGGGTTGGAGTTCTGGGAAGGAAAAAATTAATGTTTCTTCTCGTTGTTTCAGTTAAAACAATCAGCTACTGCCGAGAAAATCGGATATGTCACAGTTGATTGTGCTTCTATAACAATTCGATTAGGTTCTGGGTTCGAATCCCTGTCCAACACAAAGCTTTACCTCACGGCTTTTCAAGTAAGTTACTTGTGAATAAGCAATATTTGACATATCTCGTAGTTCGTTAACAGGGACAATAGATGCTGGGGAGGAATTAGCGTCCATTAAAAATGTTTACGTTATGTAATGTAAAGTTGATATTTGCTAACTGATACTGTCTAAAATCGAGATATCACTCTCTGTATGCCTAGTCAGGAATGATTGTTAGTTTCCGTCAGTCGCGAAATCTTGGTCTGCATGAATCCATATGCAGAACGAGACGGTTCGTCGTGTCATTTGAAGTTCATACATATTCTAAACTACCTGCTCGTGAATAACTTAAATTTTTAATGTAATTTTGCGTTAAATAACAAGTACGATATGTTACTTCGAAGAGGAAATAATGAATACGACGAACTTACTACGTGCATTACCTATCTGATGTAATAATGAGAGTGGTAACATTTCAGGTATGTCATTTATTGCAATAAATGTGAGCTTACAAGCCTTAAGGACAGTCTTATCTGTGATAAGGTGTTCTCTGATTTTTCTAGTATCGTGGTATAACTTTACATCTTGAGTTATTGCGATACAGAGCAGTGTTTTCTAGTGGAAACTTGTTGGAACCACTTTGAATAGTTAAACGACTGTACCAAGGAGCGATTAGAGGACCTGCTAGACAGCTGCGCTATGCTGGTTGCATGCGAATCAGGCAAAATGCAATTCAGGTCGTTCGGATACTTTTGAACATGACTGTACATTGTCCTCAATTACATGGGCTGCAGGGTGATTGTCAATCAGGCGTCTGTAGCGAACTCTGACGACAAACAGCAATAGATACAGTCTTCAGTTGTATGATTACAGGTAATACACTTATTAAACTCCACTCTTTCCAACACCAGCACCTCGTCAGTTGAACACAATTCCTGCCAAAAATAAAGATAATACGTTCCACTCTAGCCTTTTTCCAGTCAGCTTGTAGGTGAAGGGTAGCGTTCGAGTATCTCTGCCACTACTTTCGAGTGGTATTGTGAAATTTTTGCCAGCAGGATAACAAAAGTTGTATGAGATCGTCAATTTTTGAGCTGTATTGCGGTTTTAGGCACTCCTTGTAGCGCTATGCATATAGTTGTGTGATTATGATCGATCTTTATGACTGATTACGTAATTAGAACCGACTTTACTTCAGTTTCCAAACCAAAATAAGTAAAGTTCGCTAGCCTAACGTTCCTCTCCTGCATCTGGATAGTTTCCATGTGTTGGGGAGGGGGGGGTTGCACTTGTGGTTTTCCATCCAGAAGGACCAGTACTTGAGTCCCAGAAAGAGCATCACCAGTTTTAATTTCCCACCATTTCCCAGGTGGCAGGTGGGGTGCGACGTCAGCTTAGCCCTGAGACATAAAAAATCCCACAAAAATTCGAAATTCCCGCCAATAGGGTAGGTGGAGGAGAGGGAGGGGGAGAGAGGGCCCATGTACCAGGTAAGGAAAATTCGTGAATCATCCGGGGGTGGGAATCGGGGTTTGGGGGTGGGAGTAATCAATTGGTCAATTTAATTAGTTTGTATATAAATTTGATATCAAAATTGACGTCAGGCCACTATCTCTCTACTACTTACACGCTGCACTCAGCTGCATTTTTTGGGATTGAGTCAACAAGCTTTCATCATATGTCCCACAACTACTGAAATACCTCCGCTTCATGCAAACCACTGACTTATACAGATCAGCCGAAACATTATGACCACCGACCTACTGTCATTATGAACCTGTCTAGAAGATAGTAGCGTCACCTGGCGAGGAATGGTGGCTAGTGAGACACACGCACGGTGCATGTAGTACCAGTGAGCGTGCTGTCCCTGCGGAGAATGGGGAAGGCGCGCGATCTACCTTAGTTTGATCGAGAGCAGATTGTGATGGCTCAGAGGCTAGGCATGGCATTTCAGGAAGTGCACGACTTGTCGGGTATTCGAGGAGTGCTGCGGTGAGAGTCTTCAGCACATGGCGAAACCAAGGTGAAACCACGTCCAGACGTAATGGGGCTAGGCGGCCACCACTCATTACAGATGTCGGACGTCGCAGGCTGGGAAAACTGGAGAAACAGGGCAGGTGGCGAAGTGTGGCGGAACTAATATCAGATTTTAATGCTGGCCAGAGTACAAGTGTATCTGAATAGACAGTGCACAAAACACTCCTGATGATGGGCCACTGAAACTGACAACCCATGCATCTGCCAATTTTAACATCACAACATTGGCAACCACGACTGAATTGTGCACATGACCATCGGCAGAGCATTGCATCGTCTGATTAATCCTGGTACCTTCTTCACCATGCCAACTGGAGGGCGCGAATTCGTTGTTTTTCTGGGGAATACCTCCTTGAGACCTGTACTGTGGGACGGAGACAAGCTGGCTCTGGGGAAGATTCACATGGACATCCATGGGTCGAGTGGCCATGATGGCCAAGGAGTATCGTACGATGGTTGCAGACCATGTACACCCATTCATGACAATCATGTTTCCCGACAGCAGTGGCATTTTTCAGCAACATAACGCGTCTGTCACACGGCCCAGTGTTTGATGGTGTGGTTCAAAGAACACAGTGGCTAGTTCCGATTGATGTGCTGGCCCCCAACTTGCCAGATCTGAACTTGAGCGAACACAACTGGCATGTGATTGAACATGGTGTCAGCGCTCACCACCCCCCTCCCCGCCATTTATGGGAAACAGGTGGCTTGTGTGTGTGCAGATGTGGTGCCAACTCCCTCTGGCGACCTACTAAGGCCTCATTGCTGCCATGCCATGACTTCTTGCCGGTGTTGTCTGTGCCAATGATGGACATACCGGCTATTACATAGGTGGTCAAAGTCTCCCTTCACAGTTGCGCTCTTCATTCTAAACATCCCTCTTCTCGAGGATGACGCCGTTGGTGCTCAGCATTTGTTTGCTGAGTATGGGCTTGGCAACCCTGGGGTTCCTGAGCTGAGGACTGGTATGCGCCGCCAGTCCTCTGGCACCATAAGCTCTGGGCATGCTTCAGCAACCACCGTGTGGTGCGACGGTGGAAAATTGTGTGTCACAGGGAACGGGGATCTTGGCTTGACTGCCCGGATTGCGAGGATGGAATAAACCTCTATAAAAAAAAGAAGAAGAAAAAACAACCTCAGTCTCAAGGTGTGCTGCGCACTGATGAGATGCATGGCTGTTGAGATGGAACACACGTTAGTGGACTGCCCCTGGGGAACCTCCTGCTGTTCAACAGTTGTATAAGATGTACTCAGGCACAAGGGGCTCTGAGTGGACCTATGTTTCCCTAGCTGCTCGTGGGACCGAGATGGAACCCTCGAAATCTTCTTCTTCTCCTCCTAGTGGGAAGTGTGTACTGCCTGAGAGTACTCACACCCATTCATCAAAAAGAATGAGGGAGACTAGGTCTTCTGACAATTAACGACAGGGTTCAAGGAGTCATGAATCAGAATGTCTATGTAGTGACCAAGGAGAGAACGTTTGAAAAAGTGTCCCCCTTCTATACCCATAAAGGCTTAGAAGGGCTTGCTGGTACCCTAAAGTAAATTAAGAGGTTGGAAAATGGTTCCTTGCTGGTCAAGACTAACTGGGCAAAGCAAGTGAAACTACTTAAGAAGTCACAAAAATTGCCTGAGTATGACATCATTGTTGAGTTGCATAACTCCCTTAATTCCAGCAAAGATGTCGTGATATTATGGACATAGATGTTGCCAAACTCAAACAAGAATGGGCTCCACAGGGGATAATAGATGTGGAGCAAAGGACACATAAGAAAACTGGAAAAATTGAGAAGACTGCCACCTTGATTGTGACCTTCAATTCTCTGGCGCTACCTGAACACATCGTGTCAGGTTTGCTCTGACTTAGGGTTAGGCCATATGTACCTAACCCTATGCACTGCTTCAAATACCAGCGTTTTAGTCATACAACGCTGAGTTGCAGAGGTGAAGCGACCTGTGGGAAGTGTGGAAAGGCAGCACGTGAAGCTGGGACTGTCTGTCCATGTCTAACAGTCTGCATCAACCGCTCTGGGACCCATCCAGTCTAGAGCCAAGACTGCCCTGTTTTTGCAGAGGACCGCAAAATTCAAGAAATCAAAGTGACCAAGCGGATCCCCTATGCAGAAGCCAAAAAAGACTACCAGGCGATAAAACCCCCTGTCTTTGCCACTTCTTATGCTTCCTTGGTGCAGAAACCTGTTCCTAAGGTCGATGCTTCGATGCAAATGATATCCAGTGTACCATTAAGTACCATCAGCACCTGTACTTGCATCTGCATGTGCCAACGCAAAGTTAAAGACTTAGCGATTCAGGCAGCTAGGATGAAAGAGACCAGCAATGCTTTCACAGTGCACAGCCCAAAGGCACCCAAAAAGCAGAGTGCCTCTCAACACCCACTTTCTTCAAAGAAAAGAGGCTCTCGCCGCCCGCTTTCCCCTTCATCCTTAATGGGAAAGGCAGTAGGGAAAGGATCTCAGCATTTGGGTCAACAGCTGACCTGGGCACCATCAGACATCATTCTGGCATGTCTGACTGACAATGAGGACATCATGGATTTTGATGCCTCATCACTATACAAGTGGCTTATCACCACAGTGCAAAGACAGGGGTAACTCAAGATCACGCTGATGAAATGGATCCAATACTCCAATGGAATATAAATGGATACAGGACTCATCTTGAGGAATTGAGACTTCTTGTACAGGACAGACCCCTTTGCTCTTGTCTTCTAGAGACTCATTTTAAAGAGTTTGACACATGTGTACTTGGAGACTATGACCTTTACAGAAAAGACAACTTTACTGATGACAAGGCAAAATATGGCGTTGCATTGTTCGTCAAGCACACTTTTCACTGCTCACCTATTCCCTTAACAACACTACAAGCGGTTGCTGTTCAGATAGTGACCGATGTTGACATCATGGCGTGCTCTGTGTATCTACCACCCCATGAGACTCTTAACAGTGGAGTACTCACTCATTCTTGATGAACTACCCCATCTCTTTCTCCTTTTGGGGGACTTCAATGCACACAGTACAGTATGGGGTTCTTACACCACTTACCCCAAGGGTAGGGCAGCTGAGGATCTGTACGCATAACAGATCTCATAATGCTGAACGTGGGTCAAGCTACATATTTTAGCATCATTACAGGTTCACCTACAGCCAATACCTCTCCTACTGCTCACTTGCTCTTGTAGACACTACCCAATTGGCAGGGACGATGACCTTCATGGTAGTGACTACTTCCCTATCTGGATCCGGCTGCCTGATGGAGCAGATACCGAAAGAAAGCCACCGAAATGGTTGTTCAAAAAGGCTAACTGGATGCTTTACAGGCAGGTGGATGTTTTCGTGTAATGTGACGGCATCCAGGACTGGGTGGATCACATTACAGCTGTGATTCACCACGCTGCTGATGCATCCATCCCAAAGTCAACAGGCCTAGGAGGCGACCTATCCCTTGGTGGAACGATGAGTGTCGTTGTGCAGTCAGGCACAGGAGAGCAGATATGCACAGATTCAATCGATGCTCTACAGATGAGAATCTTGCAAACTTTCGAATGACGTGTGCAAAGGCGAGGAGGATAATTCAGGAGAGCAAGTAGAGGTCTTGGCAAGAGTTCCTGAACTCCATCAATAGGTCTACATCCGCAAGTAAAGTATGGGAAGCCATCAGGAGGATCTCAAGGCACAACTCTCGATCGCCAATAGCAGCTGTACAGATAAAGGGGTCTCTCGTAACGTCGCAGAGGGTCATAGCTCAGACAATGGCTGAATCATATAAACCCATAACAGCCGATTCTAGCCAGGACCCGACCTGCCGTCGACATCGGGAGACACAAGGCTGATTTAGATTTCCATTCCACCAACGTGGAGGAATACAACCAGCGTTTCTCTTTGTGGGAGCTGGATTTTGCATTGTCAGTAGCTTGTGATACGACCCCTGAAAGCTTGTTGCAACAGTTGCAACGACGGTCGAAGGAGGTCCACCTTCAACTCTTCAATAAAATTTGAATGATGGGTAACTTTCCCAACTAGTGGAAATAATTTTAGTCCCAGTACTGAAACCAGAGAAGGATCCGACAGATCCTGGTAGTTATCGTAGTATTAGCTTGACATGCTGCGTAGGAAAGACACTGGAGTGTGTGGTTAATCGGCGCCTAGTGTGAGTTCTCGAAACCAGGTCCCTACTCTGTCGCTCCCAGTGTGGGTTCAGGAGGTACTGCTCCACGCTCGTTAACTTGACCCCGCTCGAAGCAGAAGTTCAGCAAGCTTTCCTTCGTAAGCATCACCTAATTGGCGTTTCTTTGATTTCTAAGAGGCCTACTGTGGTGTGCGTACTGTAAGACCTTCGGTACACACACCATCAGATTATTTGACTTGTCGCTCTAACGAAGTAGGCGAATGTCAGCAATATGTCTCGTGGTCTTATTGTGGCGTGTTTATCTTCTGCCGTTTGGTCAGACGATAGAAATGCCACTTGCACGCTTAGAGTAGCAGATTGACGGTGACCAACTTTAAACAGAACTTGATTAATTTTCACACACATTTATTAAAATAATAACAATCATAAACCTTACTTAACTTGATTCTGGATGCTATTTACAATTGACAATCTGAAGTTCCTTTGATCTTGGTACGTTAATCTTATTCTCACATATCTCTGATACTTGTCAAAGTGTCTATTCATTTATCTTCATGGCTATGTACATGAATATGATAATATTACTAGGCGCAGACTGAAACTTGACTACAGACTAATGCAGCCTAATGCAGACTAAGGTAGACTGACTAATCAGAGGTCTATACACTCGTTATAATACCTCGCGCGTTCAGGTATCACTGCACGAGTGTGATCCGCGAGGAGAAAAGGTTCTACGTTAGCACCAATCTCATTGGCTGAGAGACATATTAATACGCAGATCGGCGGAAGCAGAATTTGGTCCGTCTCTAAGACAGCGCCATCTCGTGGTGCGGAGATGGACGAGCGCTGCACCTGTGCTGTTGTGCTCAGCGGGGCGCGCTCTAGTGGGAAAGTTGTGTATGCGCTGACTACGCGGAACTATGTACACAACACCTGCGATACTACTTGGAGGCATAATATTTTGCTGCAGCTCCATCAGTGTGGATTCAGTAGACATCTATCGACCTTCATATAGTCCTTTCTCCTGGACAGATATTTTAGATGCAAGGCTGGGAATGTCCTGTCTGATTGTTTGAAGCAGGAGAATGGTGTCCTTCAAAGGAGTGTCTTAAGTGTCACGGCTTTCACCATTGCAGTCAACAGTATTACGTCTACAGTGCGGCGTCCAGTACTGTGTTCCTTGTTTGTGGACGACTTCTCCATCTTCTGTGCATCTTCCAGCCTCGCCTCGGCTACTCGGCAATTGCAGCTGACTATCAGGATGTTGGAGGTCTTGCACCACTGGTTTTAAATTATCTTTGGAGAAAACAGTTTGTGTTGATTTTAATCATTCCCACTGTCTATTTAATTTACCCGTTTTAAAACTGGGGGACACCGTTCTCATTTTTAAGGAAAAGATGAAGTATCTGGGTCTTACTTTTACGACAGGTTAACATGCTTGCCTTACCTTAAATAACTGAAACTGAGATGTCTCAAGGGCCTAAACATCCTTAAATGTGTCAGTTATAGGTCTTGCGGAGCCGACTGGGCATGTCTGCCCCGACTTTATAATATCTTTGTGAGACCCTGGCTTGAATATGGACGCATGATTTATATGTCAGCAAGGCCTTCATACCTTAAAATGCTGGATGCATTTCATCGCGAGGGTATGAGGATGTCAACAGTGGGAGACCGGTGAGTCTCCGCTGTCTATTCGATGTCTTCTTCTCATGGTATGCCAAGCATATAGGGCATTGTCCGTTCCCACATCGCCAGCGTCCAACTGCGTTGTTCAGCCACCACAAGCAACACGACCATTTGGGATCCGTGCAAGGCAGAGCCTTGAGTTATTACAGGAGGGGGCATTACTGTCCAAAGCCAGGGGTGGAGTAGGGCCTCCCCCTGGCTACTACCAAGGCCCAGATTGCTTTTAGAACTGATTTTAAATTGCCCGTTTTAAAAATGGGGGACACCGTTCTCACTTTTAAAGAAAAGATGAAGTATCTTGGAAAAGGGCACAGGTCATCCCCGTTTTCAAGAAGGGACGTCGAAAAGATGTGCAGAACTATAGACATATATCTCTAACGTCGATCAGTTGTAGAATTTTGGAACACGTATTATGTTCGAGTATAATGACTTTTCTGGAGACTAGAAATCTACTCTGTAGGAATCAGCATGGGTTTCGAAAAAGACGGTCGTGTGAAACCCAGCTCGCGCTATTCGTTCACGAGACTCAGAGGGCCATAGACACGAGTTCACAGGTAGATGCCGTGTTTCTTGCCTTCCGCATGAGGATAAAATCAGAAAGATTAGAGCCCACACAGAAGCATACCGACAATCCTTCTTTCCACGAACAATACGAGACTGGAATAGAAGGGAGAACCGATAGAGGTACTCAAGGTACTCTCCGCCACACACCGTCAGGTGGCTTGCGGAGTATGGATGTAGATGTAGATGTACCTCAGACTACGTTTTTAAAATTAAATTTAATGAGATTTTACGTAGCCACCCAGATTTTATTACTGCCTACACGGATGGTTCTAAGCAGGGAGATTTTTTCGGTTGTTCTGTCGTACTCCCCGACATTGTCCTTAGGACAGCGCTCCCAGAGCCGTGACAAACAATTTATTCATCTGCTCCGATCGTCAAAGTGCCCTTCTCACTATTGAACAGATGTATGCAGCAGATCGGATGGTGCAACAGGCACAGGACGCTCTCCTTCCCTTGCAAAGGCAAAAGAAGGAAATCATTTTTGCTGGGTTCCAGGGCACATAGGGATTCATGAAAACAAACTTGCTGACGCGGCTGCCAAGGAGGCTTGTTCCCTCCTCCTCCTGCTCGCTGTTCAGTCCCTCTGCGGGCTGTCACTTTATTTGTGACCAGGAAGGAAGGTCACATGTTGGTGTCTTAGTGGCTAGAAGTGAGGAATAATAAACTACGTTCCATAAAGGCTTCTGTGCGACCATGGATTACCTCCTTCCGCCCGCGACGCTGTGCAGAAGTAGCCCTTACCCGGCTTAATGTGGGATGTTGCCCATTGACACATGGCTTCCTCTTACGTCGGGAGGAGCCACCAGTATGTCAGAGATGCGGGACACAGCTGTCAGTACGACATATTTTAACAGAGTGTGTTTTATATGAAGACCTGGGGGTTGAACTGGGTCTCCCACAGGATCTTCCCTCTATTTTAACTGATAACGAGGCGAGGGTTGTTCGTGTCTTAAGATTTTGTGTCGTGTCCGGAATCCTTCCCATAATACTGGGTATGAGATCTTAATGTGTCACAGAGTGGCTGGGTCATGTATTATTTCTAAGTCTTCATCTAGCCGCGGTTATCTGTCTCTTTTTTAACAGCGTCTTTACAGGTATTTTATCCATGACTTTATTTACTTATTCTGCTGTGTCTCGTTGGGATCTTATTACGTGCTTTTCTGAAGCTCACCTCCTTGGGGTTGCTTTACGATTCTTGTGGTGGGATAAAACCTAGTTTTCCAGGTTATTGATCTTTTTCCATAGATTTTCACAAACTTCTTCGTTATATCATTAACGCAAGGGCGCTGATGTTCTTGCTGATTAGCGCCCTCCGTGTAAGTAATAAAATAATGAGCCGTGACTTATATAAAAAAAAGAAACACACATTAATGCAATGGTTCAGCATAAAAGAGAGATAACTAATGTAGGAATATGTTGTTTAATTTAGCCTGACGTGTATAAGCAGTCACAAGGGGAGGCCACGACGTTTGGAACGCGGATTTACTGCAAACTTCGTACACTCGTAGTGCTCCATGAGGGCAACAAAATGTGTAAGCAGTAGCGCATACTTCTCAAGCGTTATTGAGAAAATCGCAAGATAATTTCGTTCGTCGAATATATATCTGTGCGTGGCCATTTTAACCATGAAGCGGATACAACCGAGTGCTGCCGGCACGGTAGCTCAGCGTGTTCGGTCAGAGAGCCGGTTGGCCTCTGTAATAAAAAAACTGAGTGGAAGGATCAACCACCGAACTTGAACAGGATGTCTTGCGACGTCCACAACTATCAATAACGAACAAAAATTTTTTTTTTTTTAGTAGTTGGCGTTCAAGTCGCTGGATCGCTGGATCGAGTTCCGTTCGTCAGTTTTTTTTTCAACACAGTTATTTTCTTTACTGTTTGTATTACAATTGATGTAATGGGAAAATACGTGTAATCAGATGAACTTTTATTAAATTTACAATGTTATTTGGCAGTCTACTAATCTTTATCATCACAAATAATGTAGTATTCATAACTATCGACTGGTAAACCACCAAACGCATAAAGTGATACTCAAAATGTATGCTTGTCCGTGATTTGAGAAATCCCTTATACCTGGAAGGAGCCCGAAACGACTTATTACCTCCAAGTTTTGACCGGCACAGACGGCTTTTGAAAGATGTACAATTAATCGTCACCTTCGACATTACGAGTACAAGTTGCAGGATGGTATTTTTCGTAAAAACATGGAAAACATAAAGTTAAACGGCACCAGCTGCATTGAATAAATGCTATGTTTCCGAATACGCAAGGTGTTTTGACGTTTTCCGTGGAAAAACAAACCTCGTTAACATTTTCAAAAACCTCTCTTTCAGGCGATAGTTTGGAAGCAAACCATGCATAACGCAGTATTTCTTTAAAAATCGGTGCTGATAATTGGTTATGCAGTATCGAGTGTATTTTAACAGCGTCTTCCGAGAAGCAATTTCTCGTTCTCTTTCGATTAAATACGAACAGTTTTGAAGACACGGACAAGCATACATTTTCAGTATCACTTTATGCGTTTGGTTGGTTGGTTTATTTGAGGAAGGAGACCAGACAGCGATGTCATCGGTCTCATCGGATTAGGGAAGGACGGGGAAGGAAGTCGGCCGTGCCCTTTGAAAGGAACCATCCCGGCATTTGCCTGGAGCGATTTAGGGAAATCACGGAAAACCTAAATCGGGATGGCCGGACGCGGGATTGAACCGTCGTCCTCCCGAATGCGAGTCCAGTGTCTAACCACTGCGCCACCTCGCTCGGTAATATTATATTATTTGTGATAATAAAAAGTAGTACAAATGGCTCAAATGGTTCTGAGCACTATGGGACTTAACATCTGTGGTCATCAGTCCCCTAGAACTTAGAACTACTTAAACCTAACGAACCCAAAGACATCACACACATCCATGCCCGAGGCAGGATTCGAACCTGCGTCCAGTCGCGCGGTTCCGGACTGCGCGCCTAGAACCGCTAGACCACCGCGGCCGGCAAAAGTAGTACACTGCCAAATAACATTGTAAATTTAATAAAAGTTCATCCGATTATACGTATTTTTTCCATTATATCAATTGTAACATAAATAGTAAAGAAAATGACTGTGTTGAAAAAAAAAAACTGACGAACGGAACTCGGTCCAGCGGCTTGAACGCCAACCACATTAAAAAAAAAAATCATTTTGTTCTGTATTGTTGACTGAATTTGTTCAGGGCGGACATGCGATGACACCGGTTCAGTTTGTTCGTTCATCCGTTCGCTCGGTTTTTTTATTATAAAGGTAAGCTAACGCTCTGGCGGAACACGCTTTTTTCTTTTCTTTCTTTTTTTTCTTTTTTTTTTAATCTCATTTTGTTTGCTTTAGTTCGTCGCATCTGCTCGGGCCGGACGTCGTAAGACACCCTTTTGAGTTCGTTGTTGATCGATTAACTCAGTTTTCTTATTACAGAGGGCAGCTACCCATCTGACCGAACACGCTGAGCTACCTTATCGGCATCACTTGGCTGTATCCGCTTCATGATTAAAATGGCCACTCACAGATATATATTTGACGACCGAAATTATCTTGCGATTTTCTCAGTAACGCTTGAGAAGTACGCGCTACTGCTTAGACATTTTGTTGTCCTCATGGACTACTACGACTGTAGGAAGTTTGCAGTAAATCCGCGTTCCAAACGTCGTGGCCTCCCCTTGTCAGTAAACTAGCTCAGTTCTCGGGGCAGTTACGTAATCGTCGATAATTAATTGTCCTTTTCTCATTTATCCAACACTAGGCTCGTGATAAGTCGTGTGCTTATTGCACCAGAGAATATTTGGCAAGTCTGTTCGGTATACACTACCGTAGTACGTAACTTAACATCGTGGTTTCGTCTCGATTCCCCAAGATAACAAGAGTTGCATCTACAAATGAAATCCTATAATGGATCTGGAATCCTGTGACCAGACCTGTTCTGCCTGGGATGCTATCTCGTGATATAAAGACAATCTGTAAATAAAATTGTTAAACTATAGCCGGCCGGTGTGGCCGTGCGGTTCTAGGCGCGTCAGTCTGGAACCGCGTGACCGCTACGGTCGCAGGTTCGAATCCTGCCTGGGGCATGGATGTGTGTGATGTCCTTAGGTTAGTTAGGTGTAAGTAGTTCTAAGTTCTAGGGGACTGATGACCACAGATGTTGAGTCCCATAGTGCTCAGAGCCATTTGAACCATTTTTTTTTTTTTTTGTTAAACTATTGGTAGCTGCCTCCGGTCTCGTGGGATCTGAAAGAAAGTTAATTGTCCTAACCGACGACACGTCTCGTAGATGAGCTAAAAGAAAAATGTTAAAGATTTTTCTAATATGGCGCCTAACAATGAAAATTCTTTGTTAAGGCCCATATCTACTTAAGACAATAAAGGTATCAGATTCACTATAGAGTGACCACATACACAAATTCTTTTGACAAAATATGTTTTTCGGGTTTTAAGTACAACGTACATTATCAGCTGGTAGGCTACAGCAAGATGAGCTTAACACAAGAACGTCCTCTTAGGTCCGAATCCAAGCAGATAAGATAGGCGAATGACAAAGGTAAGATAGCTCACGCATAGAAGCGCAAGAGTCTATGGAATAACATGTCCATTGTAGTTCTATCTCTTCTTCTTTGGTGTACTTGCCGATTATTTATAAAATCTGTCGTACTATTTACTTTACACTTCTTTTTTAAAAACCCAAGTCCACACAGAAGAAACAGTACATCCGCCATTAAGTCATCATCGTCATCATCATCATGATCGAGGATGATGTGAAGGAGGGAGGGGGGGACAGTGTGACGCTCGTTCTGTTACAGCTCGTTGAAGGGGGAAAAATCCTCATCGTAGCTGAAATAGGCTGGACTGGTGGTACAGCTTTCTCTGGCTGGAAAGAAACTCCCCTACCCCTCCCCCACTCTCCGCCTCCACGGCGCCACAACCGTTACGGCTTCGTCGTGCGCTCAACGATCGATCCAAGATTGCAGTTTTCTTGCAAACTGATGTCATCTCGTTACATCACTACACTTTCAGCGTCACGTGCCCACCACACTACCTGATGGAATTCAGTCTCACTGTGGGCAATGGTCCCAATTAGAGTGCTGCAACGCTCAGTGTTTGACCGGTCACTGCTCGCCTGTTGACGGGGGGACCGAGCCGCTTGTGTCCGGCCTCACACGACTCGGCTCAGTCACGTACTCGCCCCATGTCTGTGTCCGGATTCCGGACACGCGGATAACCGAGCATGACCGGTCACCGCTGACGTCTCACCTCACCTCGCCTCGCCCCGGCTCGCTGCACTGTACTGTACTGTACAAACACAACGCCTCTCTGTCTCACACACACACACAAACACACAATGTATTTATCTCTGTCTCTCTCTCTCTCTTTTAATACAAAAGTAACGTTTCCAAGAACGAGTGCGTGACACAGCTAAATTCATAAAGCACTTGGTAAGTAAAATGATATTTCAATACAATCGCGGATAGAAGACGTAGCAATTTTATGTCTGGAAGTGATCACAGTCTTCTCACAAACGAAAGTCAAGGCTCGATTTTTAATCCTTTGTACCTCCTGTCAAAAAATACATATCTGTTAATACATATCAATTACGCTAGTTAATTACAAATCCATCGCATATCATAATGAAACAGTGCTTTTAACAGCAGTAATTACTCACCTGACAGTCAGTGTCATTGATACTGCAAATTTGTTGCAGTTTGTGAAACCAAAGAAGAACTAACTGGATTGTCGCTTCTTTTTCACTTTCTAATTCATCTGTGGCCTCTTTAAATGGTCTCAGAAAATGCGCAATTTATCCTGCAAGCTCATTATCATATCCTTGCAATCTGTAAACGGAGTCCTTTTCCGTCAGAAAAGCAGCAACTTCGTTATACTGAGTGTGTAAGGATTCCAGCATAGTGTACAAGCTCTCCAGCGTGTGCAGAACTCTTGTTTCAACGACGATTTCAAAGACGAGCAGAGGCCACTTTTCTTAATGTACCTTACAATGCATTTTGCAGTATTTATATTTGTGCGATGTTCGGGGCATGATTTAACACGAAGTTATCTTCATCGAAAGTATGGCTAAGTGCTGTGTTTATACAGTGAGCAGCACAAGGAATCCTTTCGTGATTTTTCAAAGCCTTTACTACGTTGGGAACCCGGTCGGAGATAAAAACAAAACTGTGCAACATGTGCGGCGAAATGTCCCAATCAGCTATCCTCTCTTCAATTTCTTTCATAATATTTATTCCTGTCTTCTTAACGTCAGGAAATTTTGTTGTAAAATAAACATTGTTCACAAGAGACCAATCTGTGTTAATGTAATGTGTTGTAAGCGTCAAATAGTGCACCTGATTATGCAAATCAGTCCACATATCAAATGTCGCAGCACTTGCTTTATTAATAACTCCCACAATAACAGAAGCCATTATGCTGTTTCGCATTGCATCAGCTTGTTCTTTGACATGTCTGCTTATAGTAGAGGGATGTGGCATGACATCTGCCACGTTAACTTCTACATAATGCAAACCTAGATGTATTAATTCTTGGCCTAGTTCTCTGAAACCTTCACCGGAAACAGCATTGAAAGGTCTCATATCTTTAGCACACATTGCAACACACTTTGCTGTAATACACTTATTTATTGCTGCCGGTATCCCTGAAGGAGCTGTACCTCTGTGAGGTTTCCTGCAACCGTGTTTCTTTAAATGAGTTGTTCCCGACTGGAAACACAATAATGTGGAGCAGTTTATGCACGATACGTTCCCAGTAGACGCACTGTTTTCGTCTACAGCCAACAGAAATGTACTCCATTCTTGGCTTTTTAGACCTTCCCGTTCCTTCAATGTGTAAACATTGGTTTGAATCTTAGGTCTTACTGCACTGGCTTCCTCGCGTTGCATGATTACAGAGATAGACACACCACAAATGAGAAGCCCGTACTGGCTGCAGTCTCACACAGATAATGACACGTGTAATGTGTTTGACGTTACGTGCTACGTATTCGGTCACGCCTTCTATGCTCGGTCACAAGAACTAGTGCGGGCAGCCTATCCAGTTAGGGTGTGCTCGCCCCATCTCGTATTTTGTGCTCGCTTAGCCGGCCGCGGTGATCATGCGGTTCTAGGCGCTCAGTCCGGAACCGCGCGACTGCTACGGTCGCAGGTTCGAATCCTACCTCGGGCATGGATGTGTGTGATGTCCTTAGGTTAGTTAGGTTTAAGTAGTTCTAAGTTCTAGGGGACTGATGACCACAGATGTTAAGTCCCATAGTGCTCAGAGCCATTTGAACCATTTTGCTCGCTTACTCGGTCATGAAGGACTCTAGTCCCAATGTCATTGCTCATCAGTTACAGCGGAAACGCTATATCTGAAAAGGGCGCGCAGAATTGTAGTTGTCGGAAGGAGGATGGGATGTTGGTGCTCGGTTCCTATTTGTGTTAGGAACACGAAGAAAAAAGTTTTTGATTCAGCCCGTACCAGCAGCCATTTGTACAGCCATTCGAACATATGTCCTACTGTAGCTATGTTGCTGTATATTTAGCAAGGTTTGAACGATGAACTGCAGCTGACTCCTAGGCAAACTGTGCGAATCGTTTAATTCCGTTTGCAAAAGATTTTAAGTGGGCCGAAATTAATGCCCCGCTAATGGCACCATCGGTATATGCGGCGTTCGGATTTTACATGGAAAAACAGACACTCTCGTTCGATTTTACGTGCAAAAACTGTCACCCATAAATAACTCCGGACTGATGTCCACCGGAGTATCGGACCTTGGTGTAAGAAAATTTCTGACCGTTTGAAAAAAACTCTTTCATCGTTAGGATTTACGTGCAAAAAATACATTTTTCTAGGAGGTTTCTGAAGCGCGCTACTTCTGAACTTTAAACGTGTACGAATCGGTCCAAACTTTGCAAGAAGGTAGATAAATGGATAAAGTCAAAACTGAATTTTTATATCCAATAACCTTTATCCGTTGTCGAGATACGGTGGTTTAAAGTCGAGCTAAATATAGCACGTAACATCCGTTTTTACGTGGACTGGACGCGTGGAAACGGTTTAAAGGAAACCAAATAAATAAAAATGGATTCTCACAACAAAACTGAAAACTCACTAAAATAGTCTAGCTTCATTCGGATTTTACTTGTAAAAAAAACACTTTTCTTGTGAGCTTCTTCACGCGCACCACTTCTGTGTTTCAAACTTATTCCAATAGGTTGAAATTTTTTAAGTAGGTAGACAAATAAATATAATTAATGGTCGTCTTGTTGTTTTGTGAAAGCTTTTTTTCGTTGCCACGATATAAGCAACACGATGGGAAAGATAACAGTAAAGCCTATACTCCACAGTCTAACATCAAATTTGTGGTAGAGTAAAAGCTAGAGACCAGAACGAAAAATGCTCCATCGAAGCACAAAAAAGTCGAATAAAAAAGAAGGAACTAGCTTTTCGGCTTATCTGGCAGCCCCAAACACGTTTAAATCAAAATATCTTGAGGTATTCGCGCCTTTGTACTATTAACCCTACTTCCCCAGCGCAACGAGCTCTCTTAGCTGCAAGGTGTTGGCACAGGAGCAAAGGTTACAGTCCCTGATTCTATATCCAAAATCCAGAAGATTCGCCAGCCAATAGTAAACAATATAAATGATCATATGATCATATGGCTGAAGAATATACAGGTAATAGCTAAAAACGTTTTTGTGATAGCAATAAAACTTCGACGGGTGGATTTGTTCCTGAAGGGACGATACAACATTTTTTTTTTTTTTAATTTCTGGGTGGGGAGATTGATTTTTTCCACGAGGAGACCATTTCTTCCTCAAACCCACCTTCTCTTACATGTATGATGAGGGATGCTTCTAGGAGTGGTATGAATCTATAATAGGAAGTATTCCAGCGTGTGGGGGGGGGGGGGGGCGTTCATCTGTAATAAAAAGGTATGCTTGTCCGTGATTTGAGAAATCCCTTATACCCGGAAGGAGCCCGAAACGACTTGTTACCTCCACGTTTTGACCGGCACAGACGACTTTCTAAAGATGTACAATTAATCGTCACTTTCGAGATTACGAGTACAAGTTGCAGGATGGTATTTTTCGTAAAAACATGGAAAACATAAAGTTAAACGGCACCAGCTGCATTGAATAAACGCTATGTTTCCGCATACGCAAGGCCTCTTGACGTTTTCCGTGGAAAAACAAACCTCGTTAACATTTTCAAAAAGCTCTCTTCCAGGCGATAGTTTGGAAGCAAACCATGCATAACGCAGTATTTCTTTAAAAATCGGTGCTGATAATTGGTTATGCAGTATCAAGTGTATTTTAATAGCGTCTTCCGAGAAGCAATTTCTTGTTGTCTTTCGATTAAATACGAACAGTTTTGAAGAGACGGACAAGCATACATTTTCAGTATCACTTTATGCGTTTGGTCGTTTACTAGTCGATAGTTATGAATATTATATTATTTGTGATAATAAAAATTAGTAGACTGCCAAATAACATTGTAAATTTAATAAAAGTTCATTCGATTATACGTATTTATTCCATTATATCAATTGTAATATAAATAGTAAAGAAAATGACTGTGTTGAAAAAAAAAAACTGACGAATGGAACTCGGTCCAGCGATCAAGCGGCTTTAACGTCAACCATTTTTTTTTAAACCATTTTCTTCTGTATTGTACGCTGAATTCGTTCAGGGCGGACATCTGATTACACCCACTCAGTTTGTTTGTTCATCCGTTCGCTCGGTTTTTTTATTATAAAGGTAAGCTAAGGCTCTGACGGAACACGCTTTTTTTTCATTTTGTTCGATATTGATTGTTGTGTTTGGTCGTTGCGGACGTCGCAAGACATCCTGTTCAAGTTCGGTGGTTGATCCTTCCACTCAGTTTTTTTATTACAGAGACCAACCGGCTCTCTGACCGTGCACGCTGAGCTACCGTGCTGGCACCCGTTTAAGTTCGTCCTTGATCGATTGACTCAGTTTTTTTTATTACAGAGGGCAACACGCTGAGCTACCGTGCCAGCATCACTTGGCTGTATCCCCTTCATGGTTAAAATGGCCACGCACAGATATATATTTGAGGACCGAAATTTTCTTGCGATTTTTTCAGTAACGCTTGAGAAGTACGTGCATTATGTCACATGACATGGGTACTAATACCAACTAGTAAAAAAGCGTGAATACGTCAAGATGGTTTGATTCAAGTGTATGCTGCATCTGTAATTGGAACTATCCCTGAGTGGGAATGCATGCATTTTACACTTAAATGGCACGTTGTGTCATACTGCATGACATGACAAACGCCATGTTGGAAGACATGATGGCATGTTTCATGTTATACGACATGACATCATGCATCACGTTGCTTTGCATTATGTCACATGACATGGGTACTAATACCAACTAGTAAAAAAGCGTGAATATGTTAAGAAGGTTTGATTTAAATGTCTTTGAAGCTGCTAGTTAAGTTGAAAAGCTAGTTCCTTTCTTTTACAACCCTAACATTGCCCAGCAGATATTCGCCTTTTTGAGCTAGGATAGCAGCAATTCTCATTCTGTATGTCCATCATCAGTCATTGTGATCAGCAAATTTATTTTTGCTACAGATATCTACCATCTCTCTCAGTCCACGATAACTAACTAATGAAGGAAAGCCCTGGCGATTTTTGTGTTCATCACTTCTGGACACCTACAAATCTGTTAGTGGAACTCGCTGTCATCCTAAAAAGCAAGTAACAGACGCACGCATAAATCGAATGAACATTTTTTGTGACGATAATGTGTTGGTATCTGGTAACTCGCACAGCAAAAAAGAAATAGGCTGTGATCTGGGCGAGAGGCGTCATACTTCCTGTGGTTTAATCACCCAGCGGAAAGACTTCCGCTACGCCTATAGATATACTGAGCCCATGCTCCCAGCGGAGCGCATTGCGTGTGTTTCCATCTCAGGCTGAACAACTGACGATGCATCCAGGGGGTGTAGCAGCTTCGTTGCTGGTTTTTCTGGCAGCGAACGACACCGTGTTGTTCGATTGTGTCTGCAAGCACATCTTGGGTGACCTCAACCAACGCAGACTCAGTCCCGGCGAAACACAGATGTCGTGGACCTACTGTATGCAGGTATACCGAAGTAAGTACTTTTTCGTACAGTGTGGATAGATATGACGTTACCCACCGCGCAGTTTTGGACTACTGCAGAGGCAGCTTGTCTTGCATACAGTGTTATGAAGTAAGTTGAAACGTTCTGAGGCTGACAGTGAAGCATTTGTTTATAGGGGGGAAACTGCGCTTCATTTACAACCTTTCAGGTCACTCAACTTTGTCGAACCTTCTTCCAGTGAGAAACCATTGTGATGATTTGGAAAGTCTGAAAGTTACGCATCCTCACCTGTCAAAACGTTTTCACTGAGCCCAAAACGTTTCCCGGGCGTTGCAAAATTTGGTGGACAGTTTCTACAATAACAAAACATGTTCGTGGGGAAGTTGTGGCGCACATTGTCATAATCATACCCTTTATGTATTTTCTATAATAATATTTCTTTAGATAGTTACAGAGATTGAGAGATTACGATACAGGCCAACTCGAAATGAATGTAGCGTAGAGAAAGGGTTGTGACCGTTTAATTCGTAGCGACAGGTACGTCAGTGGATTCCTTGAATAGGGTACAGACAGACAGTCTTGCGAAGTACTTTTGAGCATGTATTCCGATGACTGTCCTGAGCAGCTAGTTCGGCAGCCCATACGCAATGGAAATATCTTAGACCTTGTAGTTACAACAGGCGAGAACTTATCGATGGCGTCGGTACAGAGACGGGTATTAGTGATCATGACGTCATCATAGCGACCATGGTTACTATGGAGGGAACATGATGGTTATTTAGGTTAGACGGTAGTTTGAGGTACTCTGATGAACACTCACCAGTCGATACGCAGCAAGGCAAGTCGGCACGCCCGGGTTCCCGGGTTCGATTCCCGTCGGGGTCAGGGATTTTCTCTGCCTCGTGATGACTGGGTGTTGTGTGATGTCCTTAGGTTAGTTAGGATTAAGTAGTTCTAAGTTCTAGGGGACTGATGACCATAGCTGTTAAGTCCCATAGTGCTCAGAGCCATTTGAACCGTTTTGAACCAAGTCGGACATTGTTTAGAGTAAAGACATTCGACTATAAAAATGTTGTCAGTGAACGTTCGAAGTACTGCTAACAAAGTTCCAAAATTTACTGCCCTCCAGGAAAGTCCTCAAGCTCAAATTATTTTTTGAGACCGAGAGCTGGCTGAAACCTGAACTAGAGAGCAATGAGATATTTAACGTCACGTGGAACGTATATCGGAAAGAGAGATTAGGAAGTTAGAGAGCATAGGTAGGGGAAAGTTCATTGCTGTTGACAAAACTATTGTCTCTATTGAGGTCGAAGTGGAGTGCGACAGTGAAGTCATCTGGTTACGTATAACAGATGTAGGTGAAACCAAGTTAATTGCCGGATGTTTTTACCTGCCACCCGATTTCGCTGTGACAGTTCTAGAGTCATTCAAAGAGCGTCTACAGTCAGTAGCGCGTAAATACCCAGATGACGAAATACTAGCGGCTTTAACCAGTCAGGTATAGACTGGAATGTCTATGGACTCATTGTAGAGGGCACAGGCAGACAGTCGTGCGAAATACTTTTAAACACGTTTTCTTGAAACTGTCTTGAGCAGCTAGCTCGGCAGCTCACACGCAACTGCAATATCGTAGACTTTGTAGCTACAAACAGGTCAGATCTTATCGACAATGTCAGTACAAAAACGGGTTTTAGCGATCATGATGACATTATAGCAACTATAGTTACGAAAGGTAATAAATCAGTCATGAAGGCTAGGAGAGTGTTTCGGCTAGAAAGGGTAGATAAGCAGTTGTTAGCATCTCACTTCGGCAATCAATTGATTTCATTTAGTTCCAGTATGATGCACATCGAGGAATTAGGGCCACAGTTTAAACAAACTGCAAATCATGCCCTGGACAAGTTTGTGGATTAAGGACAGAAAAGACCCATCGTGGTTCAAAAACGAAATTCGGAAAATGCCTTGGAAGCGAAAACTGTTGCACTCTCGTTGCAGAACACTTGAATGACGACAGGCAAATGTTGGAAGAGTTTCGTGCGCCTGGAAGAAGAATTATGCGCGAAGCGTACAACTACTACCGGTTTGCCTTAGCAAGAAATCTACATCTACATCTACATACATACTCCGCAATCCACCGTACGGTGCGTGGCGGAGGGTACCTCGTACCACAACTAGCATCTTCTCTCCCTGTTCCACTCCCAAACAGAACGAGGGAAAAATGACTGCCTATATGCCTCTGTACGAGCCGTAATCTCTCTTATCTTATCTTTGTGGTCTTTCCGCGAAATATCAGTTGGCGGCAGTAAAATTGTACTGCAGTCAGCCTCAAATGCTGGTTCTCTAAATTTCCTCAGTAGCGATTCACGAAAAGAACGCCTCCTTTCCTCCAGAGACTCTCACCCGAGTTCCTGAAGCATTTCCGTAACACTCGCGTGATGATCAAACCTACCAGTAACAAATCCAGCAGCCCACCTCTGAACTGCTTCTATGTCCTCCGTCAATCCGACCTGATAGGGATCCCAAACGCTCGAGCAGTACTCAAGAATAGGTCGTATTAGTGTTTTATAAGCTGTCTCCTTTACAGATGAACCACATCTTTCCAAAATTCTACCAATGAACCGAAGACGAGTATCCGCCTTCCCCACAACTGCCATTACACGCTTGTCCCACTTCATATCGTTCTGCAATGTTACACCAAATATTTATTCGACGTGACTGTGTCAAGCGCCACACTACTAATGGAGTATTCAAACATTACGGGCTTCTTTTTCCTATTCATCTGCATTAATTTACATTTATCTATATTTAGAGTTAGCTGCCATTCTTTACACCAGTCACAAATCCTGTCCAAGTCATCTTGTATCCTCCTACAGTCACTCAACGATGACCCCGTACACCACAGCATCATCAGCAAACAGCCGCACATTGCTATCCACCCTATCCAAAAGATCATTTATGTAGATGGAAAACAACAGCGGACCTACCACACTTCCCTGGGGCACTCCAGATGATACCCTCACCTCCTATGAACACTCACCATCGAGGACAACGTACTGGGATCTAGCCGAGATCTCGAGAAAATTCTGGTCATACGTAAAATCGCTAAGCGAGTCTAAAGCCTAAGTCCACTCATAAGTTGATCTGTCTGGTGTGGTAATAGAAGATAGCAAAACGAAAGCAGAAGTTTTAATTATCGTGTCCAAAAATTATTCACGCAGGAGAATCGTAGAAACATATTGTTGTTTGACCATCGCACAGAGTTCCGTATGGACAACATTGTATTGTATTGTATTGAACTGGGGACCTAGAAACGACGGAGAGGCTTCGTCCGCGCCGTAGCCCTCAGTGGTGCACAACCCCACAACAGGCTACAGCAGTCCACTCACCCCACCGCCGCCCCACACCGAACACAGCGTTATTGTGCGGTTCTTATTGTGCAGTTCTTATCAACGTAGCGCTACGCAATAAACAGTTATAGCCATCTGCTGTCGCTATATGCATATTCAAGCGCCCTGTATTTCCTCGAGTAGCAGCTTAAAGAGCTACGAAAATGGCTCTGAGCACTATGGGACTCAACTGCTGAGGTCATTAGTCCCCTAGAACTTAGAACTAGTTAAACCTAACTAACCTAAGGACATCACAA
Organism: Schistocerca nitens; assembly: GCF_023898315.1. Classification (NCBI taxonomy): domain Eukaryota; kingdom Metazoa; phylum Arthropoda; class Insecta; order Orthoptera; family Acrididae; genus Schistocerca; species Schistocerca nitens. The sequence continues at coordinate 435,843,566 of NC_064614.1, forward strand.
ACATCCATGCCCGAGGCAGGATTCGAACCTGCGACCGTAGCGGTCTTGCGGTTCCAGACTGCAGCGCCTTTAACCGCACGGCCACTTCGGCCGGCTAAAGAGCTACGAGGCTGTAGAGGGAGTGTGTCCCCGCGGCTAGAGAACGTCAGCAGTTTACGTACCGAACCGTACAGAATGATCCTTACAGCAGGTCAGTTGTGGGAGGTGCGTCTCGCTACCTGAGAACACATGTTGCTGCCAGTCATTTAGATCGGGGACTACTAGCAGAAGAGGCGCCATACTGTCATAACTGTAATTATGAATATTAATAATAATGATTCATTTTTGTTATAGGGAAAATCTCTCAATTATTGGCCATAATTGTGACATTATTCCAATCCAGTAAATTTCAACTTTCAGAAACAACTAATGGGACAGATTCTCGCGACAGTATACGAGGAAGTACGATGTCGTACGAAATTACTAGCAGGTTATGGAGCAGTGCAAGTGAGTCATTCGGACCCTAGACACAATCCATGCGGATCTTAGTGGTAGTTAGGAGCGTAAATTTTTTCCATTTACAAATTAAATATGTATATTACTATCATATAACCTCATCTAAGCGTCTGTTTTTTTACACCGATATTACCTTTTTTCCATCTAATCTTCAGCATTCTTCTGTAGCACCATATTTCGAAAGCTTATATTCTCTTCTTGTCTAAACTATTTATCACCCATGTTCCACATTCATACATGGCTACACTCCATACAAATACTTTTGGAAAAGACTTCTTGACACTTAAATCTATACTCGATGTTAACAAATTTCTCTTCTTCAGAAACGCTTTTCTTGCCATTTTATATCCTCTCTACTTCGACCATCATCAGTTACTTTGCTCCCCAAACAGCAAACCTCATCTACTACTTAAAGTGTCTCATTTCCTACTCTAATTTCCTCAGCATCACCTGATTTAATTAGACTACATTCCATTATCCTTGTTTTGCTTTTGTTGATATTCATCTTATGCAAGACACTGTCCATTCAGTTCAACTGTTCTTCCAGGTACTTTGCTATCTCTGACAGAATAACGATGTCGTCGGCAAACCTCAAAGATTTTATTTGGATTTTAATTCCTAGTCCAAATTTTTCTTTTATTTCCTTTACTGCTTGCACAATTGCACAATATACTGATTGAATAAGATCGGGGATAGGCTACAACCCTGTTTCACTCTCTTCTTAACCACTGCTTCCCTTGCATACCTCTCGACTCTTCTAACTGTCATCTGGTTTCTGTGCAAATTGTAAACAGCCTTTCTCTCCCTGCACTGCCCCTCGACTCTTATAACTGCCATCTGGTTTCTGTACAATTTGTAAATAGCCTTTCTCTCCCTGCACTTGACCCTTGCCACGTTCAGAATTTGATAGAGAGTATTCCAGTCAACATTGCCAAAAGCTTTCTCTAAGTCTACAATTGCTTCATCTAAGGTAAGTCGTAAGGGTCAGTAATGCCTCACGTGTCCCAAACTTTCTACGGAATCCAAACTGATCTTCCCCGAGGTCGGCTTCTACCAGTTTTTCCATTCTTCTGTAAAGAATTCGTGTTAGTATTTTGCAGCCGTGGCTTATTAAACTGATAGTTCGGTAATTTTCACATCTGTCAACACCTGCTTTCTTTGGGAATGGAACTGTTATATTCTTCTTGAAGTCAGAGGGTATTTCGCCTGTATCATACATATTGCTCACCAGATGGTAGAGTTTTGTCAGGGCTGGAACTCCCAACGCTATCAGTAGTTCTAATGGAATGTTGTCTACTCCCGGGGCCTTGATTCGACTTAGGTCTTTCAGTGCTCTGTCAAATTCTTCACGCAGTATCATATCTCCCATTTCATCTTCATCTACATCCTCTTCCATTTCCATAATATTGTCCTCAAATACATCGCCCTTGTATAGATCCTCTATATACTCCTTCCACCTTTCTGCTTTCCCTTCTTTGCTTAGAACTGGGTTTCCACTTCATACAAGTGGTTCTCTTTTCTCCAAAGGTCTCTTTAATTTTCCTGTACACAGTATCTATCTTACGCCTAGTGATATATGCCTCTACAGCCTTACATTTGTCCTGTAGTCATCCCTGCTTAGCCATTTTGCACTTCCTGTCGACCTCATTTTTGAGACGTTTGTATTTCTTTACGCCTGCTTCAATTACAGCATTTTTATGTTTTCTCCTTTCATCAATTAAATTCAGTATCTCTTCTGCTACCCAAGGATTTCTACTAGGCCTTGTCTTTTTACCTATTTGATCCTCTGCTGCCTTCACTATTTCATCCCTCAAAGTTACCCATTCTTCTTCTACTGTATTTCTTTCCCCTGTTCCTGTCAATCGTCCCCTACTGCTCTCTCTCAAACACTCTACAACCTCTGGTTCTTTCAGTTTACTCCAGGTCCCATCTCAAATTCCCACCTCTCTGCAGTTTCTTCAGTTTTAATCTACGGTTCATAACCAATAGGTTGTAGTCAGAGTCTACATCTGCACCTGTTGTTACACGCTATATTTCGGGGGTCTTTAGCGGGAGAGATATGCAACTTGCTTCAGAGAAGCGGAAAAGTCGACCGAGTAATATGCATGAGACGTAAAATCCGAACCGATATTGCGTACAGAATAAAAACAATTTGGAGGCACTAGTTTCCGCATGCCCTCCTAGGACTAAGAGAGAATGTCGAATGTTTACAAAAGGAGCAACATGAATAGTCGCTATCTTATTTGAGTATCAGAAGAAGCGAGTCATGTGTCCCGCGAGAGACTGAAGAATCTGGGATTAAACTACAGCCGCCTACGTGTCGCTTCCTTTAGGTACCGGGAAGACAACAGCACCAGTTACTACACGCACAGAGTAATCTCAGAAGTGGAGAGCATTAGCAAACTGTTGCGGTCATCAGTCCCTAGACGTACACACTACTTAATCTAGCTTTCGCTACGGACAAGACACTCACCCACGCCGAGGGAGGACTCGAACCTCCAACGGGGGGGGGGGGGGGGGGGATCCGCGCGTACCGTGGCAAGGAGCCCTACTAGACCACGCGGCTATTCCGCGCGGCCAATCTGAGAAGTCGTCATTTTTCCAGAGCACTATACGGAGATTCACGGTCAAGTCACATTAATGTGATCATCGCCTATGTTACACGTGAACGTGTAATAATCACTCAGACGGCAGATGGCAGCAGTAGCAGTGTCCGGGGGCGCGGAAAACAATGCCGTCGTAGCATTGCAAGCTTCGGAAATTTTACATTCAAGTAACTATATTTACTTGATCCATTTTGTTATCGAAAATTACCGCATCCCCGTTACAATGAACTCGTTTCTTTTATTTATTTATTCATTTTCGTTTGACATCGTCACTGGAAATGTGAACTAATTTTCATGTGTAAATGTCCAACTGTTGCCAGTCATTAGATTACAGTCTTTTTCAACGAAAGGAATTCTAAACAAGAAACAAAATAGCTTCATACATCGAAAATACTGTTGTGCTTAAACTTTTTTAAACATGCACATTAGAAAAGATAAATATCCCCCTCTTGCAACTGAAAGGAGAAACTTTATAAGACAAAAAAATTTTATTTGATAAAACAAGTATCTCTCTTTTGCCTCTTCTTCTGTCTCCCACCCCCTTCCCCAAGGTGTACAATCGGAAGGTATTTCATTAACATTCAGTGCTCCTCACCCCATAGTCAACCAAGATACCTAAAGAAGAGCACCAATATGTTTACAGTTTCTTGTAAAAGCAACCCAGTACAAACGTAACTTCCTCAGATTTACAAATAAGATAAAGAAGCACGACTTCTGTTGCTGCTGAACCATGAAGTTGGTTTTGTATGTCAATCCTTAAAACAGGTGGAAATTTAAGTTCAGGAGTACACTATTTGTTAAGAAGTGTAATGAATTGCGCAATTAATTGATTGCAGAAATCTCTCAGAACAATGTGTGTTGGTCAACTACCGCCAATAGTTTCACATTTTCCTGTGTCAGAGAGGGAGACACCACCACTATGAGTATGCCTGCAACAGACCTGGCGTTCGCCGTGCCTAGCTGACGTGACGTCACGAACAAGCGCCGAGGCCTTCTTTGAGTCGGTGTTGATCGTAGTCGTAATGCGGAAACGAAGCGATTTACCTGACGTCCAAAAGGACAGGATCACTGGCTTTCGGGCGAAAGGTAGAAGCATTGCCTAAACGGCCAAGTTTGTAAACTGTTCTCTTGTCGCCGTGCTTAAATTATACCGTGCATGGCAAAATGCCCCTATTCAAAGGCAGCTTTGGTTCACCACGGGCCCTAGATGACAGGCATGAAAGACGTCTGCAGAGATACGCACAGACGAATAGACTTACAACTGTAGAGCAACTGACCGCCTAGATGAACGAGGGGCTACCAACAGCGTATCCTGAACGACCGTTCAGGGAAGGCTGTTCCTATGAGGCCACGCCAGCAGGCGCCTGGTTCGCGCACCCTTGCTGACTGCTGTCCATCGTCGACGAAGGCTCGTCAGTACCTCAGCTGTAAGTCCACTGAGTGCCAACAGACGATCTTTTTATATGGATCACATTTTATGATCCATCAAATAGTCGGTCGTCGTTGTGTAAGGCGTGAGACATCTGAAAGAAAACACCCTGCAACAACCTTCTGAAGGTTCCAGGTTGGAGAGGGGGAGCGTTATGGTTTGGGGAATACACTACTGGCCATTAAAATTTCTACACCACGAAGATGACATGCTACAGACGCGAAATTTAACCGACAGGAAGAAGATGCTGTGATATGCAAATGATTAGCTTTTCAGAGCATTCACACTAATGTTGGCGCCGGTGGCGACACCTACAACGTGCTGACATGAGGAAACTTTCCAACCGATTTCTCACACACAAACATCAGTTGACCGGCGTTGCCTGGTGAAACGATGTTGTGATGCCTCGTGTAAGGAGGAGAAATGCGTACCATCACGTTACCGACTTTGATAAAGGTCGGATTGTAGCCTAACGCGATTACGGTTTTCGGTGGGTTTTCGGTGGGTTCAGGAGGGTAATACGGAGCGCCGTGCTGGATTCCAACGGCCTCGCATCACTAGCAGTCGACATGACAGGCATCTTATCCGCATGGCTGTAACGGATCGTACAGCCACGTCTCGATCGCTGAGTCAACAGATGGGGACGTTTGCAAGACAACAACCATCTGCACGAACAGTTCGACGACGTTTGCAGCAGCATGGACTATCAGCTCTGAGATCATGGCTGCGGTTGCCCTTGACGCTGCATCACAGACAGGAGCGCCTGCGATGGTGTACTCAACGACGAACCTGGGTGCACGAATGGCAAAACGTCATTTTTTCGAACGAATCCAGGTTCTGTTTACAGCATCATGATGGTCGCATCCGTGTTTGGCGACATCGCAGTGAACGCACATTGGAAGCATTCGTCATCGGCATACTGGCGTATCACCCGGCGTGATGGTATAGGGTGCCACTGGTTACACGTCTCGGTCACCTCTTCTTCGCATTGACGGCACTTTGAACAGTGGACATTACATTTCAGATGTGTTACGACCCGTGGCTCTACCCTTCATTCGATCCCTGCGAAATCCTACATTTCATCAGGATAATCCACGACCGCATGTTGCAGCTCCTGTACGGGCCTTTCTGGATACAGAAAATGTTCGACTGCTGCCCTGACGAGCACATTCTCCAGATCTCTCACTAATTGAAAACGTCTGGTCAATGGCGGCCGAGCAACTGGCTCGTCACAATACGCCAGTCACTACTCTTGATGAACTGTGGTACCGTGTTGAAGCTGCATGGGCAGCTGTTCGTGTACACGCCATCCAAGCTCTTTTTGACTCAATGCCCAGGCGTATCAAGGCCGTTATTACGGCAAGAGGTGGTTGTTCTGGGTACTGGTTTCTCAGGTTCTATGCACCCAAATTGTGTGAAAATGTAATCACGTGTCAGTTCTAGTATAACATATTTGTCCAATGAATACCCGTTAATTATCTGCATTTCTTCTTGGTGTAACAATTTTAATGGGCAGTAGTGTATTTTCGTGCCATTCCCTGGGTGATCTCACCATTTTGTAAGGCACAATGGATCCTTGCAAACGTACAAATATGCATCTATCCTTGTAAACCATCACCACCCCTACATGCAGTTTGTTTTTCCTCGGCATGTTGGCATCTACCAGCAGGACAATGCAACGTGTCACACAGTTCACAGTCTACGTGCGTGGTTCGTAGGGCACCAGGATGAGTTTACCGTACTCCCCTGGCCCGGATTTAAAACTAACAGATGATCTGTGGGACCACCTCGATCGGGCTGTTTGCGCCGTGGATCCTCAACCGAGGAACCTACAGCAGCTGGCCGTAGCACTGGAGTCGGCGTAGCTTCCAGAACCTTAATAACACTCTTCCTGTATGGCTCGCAGTGGTCTGCACTGCAATAGTTGGTTTTTCTGTCTTTTGACAAGTGGTCACATTAATGTGACTGGACAGTGTAATACTTCGTGAATATTTGCTACCCGCATTTTATAACTCATTTTAACACTCTTCCTGTATGGCTCGCAGTGGTCTGCACTGCAATAGTTGGTTGTTCTGTCTTTTGACAAGTGGTCGCATTAATGTGACTGGACAGTGTAATACTTCGTGAATATTTTCTACCCGCATTTTATAACTCATTTTAACACTCTTCCTGTATGGCTCGCAGTGGTCTGCACTGCAATAGTTGGTTGTTCTGTCTTTTGACAAGTGGTCGCATTAATGTGACAGGACAGTGTAATACTTCGTGAATATTTTCTACCCGCATTTTATAACTTATTTTAACACTGTTCCTGTATGGCTCGCAGTGGTCTGCACTGCAATAGTTGGTTGTTCTGTCTTTTGACAAGTGGTCGCATTAATGTGACTGGACAGTGTAATACTTCGTGAATATTTTCTACCCGCATTTTATAACTCATTGGTTACTGTGGCCATTATCATATTATTGTAGAATCACTGAACAAAAAAGGTAAGACCTACTTTCACACCAATAATATCAACTGCATACATTGCTGAAATATGCATTTATTTATTGTTCCGTGGGACCAAATTAAGGTGAAGTCTCCTGGTCATGGAACGAGTGAATACATGACATTATAACACGATAGTAGAAACAGATAAAATGAAATGTAAGAAACATATTCAGGCGCCAAGTCGTAAGTTTAAATAAAGAAAATCAACAATGTAACACTGGAATTTACTTAATTTTTCATCTCTTCCAGGAGCTCCTCGACAGAATAGAAGGAGTGAGCCACGAGGAAACTCTTCAGTTTAGACTTAAAAGTGTTTGGGCTACTGCTAAGATTTTTGAGTTCTTGTTGTAGCTTATTGAAAATGGATGCAGCAGAATACTGCACTCCTTTCTGCACAAGAGTCAAGGAAGTGCATTCCACATGCAGATTTGATTTCTGCCTAGTATTAACTGAGTAAAAGCTGCTAACTCTTGGGAATAAGCTAATATTGCTAGCAACAAACGACATTAAAGAAAATATATACTGTGAGGGCAATGTCAGAATTCCCAGACTATTGAATAGGGTCGACAAGAGGTTCTCGAACTTACACCACATATAGCTCGAACAGCCCGTTTTTTGAGCAAAAAATACCCTTTTTGAATCAGAAGAATTACCCCAAAAAATAATACCATATGACATAAGCGTATGAAAATATGCGAAGTGGACTACTTTTCGTGTTGAACTGTCACTTATTTCAGATACTGTTCTAATGGTAAATAAAGCAGCATTTAGTTTCTGAACAAGATCCTGATCATAGGCTTTCCACAACAGCTTACTATCTATCCGAACGCCTAGGAACTTGAACTGTTCCGTCTCGCTTATAATATGCCCATTCTGTCTGATCAAAATATCGGTTCTTCTTGAACTGTGAGTTAGAAACTGTAAAAACTGAGTCGTACTGTGATTTAGCATCAAATTATTTTCCACAAGCCATGAACTTATTTCATGAACTACATCATTTTATACTGTTTCAATGTTACACACAAGATCCTTCACTACCAAGCTGGTGTCATCAGCAAACAGAAATATTTTTTAATCACCTGTAATACTAGAAGGCATATCATTTATATAAATAAGAAACAGCAGTGGCGCCAGCACCGACCCTTGGGGAACGCCCCACTTAACAGTGCCCCATTGGGACGGAGCATCACTACCACTCTCAATATTCTGCTTCCTGTTCTTAAAGTAAGAGGCGAACCAATTGTAAGCTACTCCCCTTACTCCATAATGGTCCAACTTCTGCAGTAATATTTTGTGGTCAACACAGTCAAAAGCCTTCGTTAAATCAAAGAAAACACCTAGCGTTCGCAAACTTTTATTTAATCTGTCCAAAACCTCACAGAGAAAAGAGAATATAGCATTTTCAGTTGTTAAAGCATTTCTAAAACCAAATTGTACATTTGACAGCACATTATGTAAATTTAAATGCTCCAGTAACCTTGTATATACAACCTTCTCGATAACTTTAGCAAACACCGATGGCATTGAAATAGGTCTAAAATTGTCAACATTATCCCTGTCTCCCCTTTTATAAAGTGGCTTCACTACCGAGTACTTTAATCAGTCAGGAAACCGACCACTCCTAAAGTAAAAGTTACAGATATGGCTAAGTGCCGGGCTAACATACGTAGAACAGTATTCTGCTAGATACCCCGTCATATCCATGAGAGTTCATGGTCTTTAGTGATTTAATTATTAACTCAATCTTCCTCTTGTCAATATAATGGAGGAGCATTTCAGGTAACAGTCTCGGAGCACATTTTTCTAAGAGCGCTATATGATTCCGTGTAGGGACTAGGTTTCTATTTAGTTCACCTGTTATATTCAGAAAGTGATTATTAAATACTGTACATGTATGCGACCTATCAGTAACACGGAAATTCCCACTACGCTCTAATTCTATATCCTCGACCTGTCTCTGCAGACCAGCCACTTCCTTTACGACTGACCACATGGTTTTAATTTTATCCTGAGGCTTAGCTATTCTATCTGCATACCACATACTTTTTGCCTTCCTAATAACATTTTTAAGCACCTTACAACACTGTTTGTAATGGGCTGCTGCATTTAGATTTTGATTGTTTCTAACGTTTTGATATAATTGCCACTGTGTTCTACAAGATATTCTTATCCCTCTAGGCTGCCTGTTTGTGTTAGTGCCCTGTTTTGAACGTTCTAACGGAAAGTAACTTTCAAAGAGCACGAGAAAAGTCTTGAGGAAAGGGTTATATTTATCGTCTACTGTATCAGCACTACAAACATCTTGCCACTCTTGTTCCTTGATAAGGTTTACAAAGGTCTCTACAGCAACCGGATCAGCTTTCCTAAAAAGTTGGTAACTATATTTAACATGTGTTGCAGCACAAAAATCTTTTAGAGTTAAAATTTGTGCATCATGATCTGAAAGGCCATTCACCTTTTTGCTAACAGAATGCCCTTCTAGTAAGGAGGAATGAACAAAAATGTTGTCTATGGTTGTTCTACTGTTCCCTTGCACTCTCGTTGGAAAGAATACGGTTTGCATAAGATTATATGAATTAAGGAGGTCTACCAGCATCATTTTCCTTGCACAATCACTTATACAATTAATATTGAAGTAACCACATATAACTAACGTTTTGTATTTCCTATAAAGTGAACCAAGAACCTCCTCTAACTTGAGCAAAAATGTGTGAAATCGGAGTCTGGGGATCTATAAATAACAATAGTTAGAAGTTTAGCTTCACTAAATTTTACCACACCTGCACAACATTCAAACACCTTTTCAGTGCAGTACTTTGAAACATCAATTGACTCAAATGGGATGCTGTTTCTCACATACATAGCTACTCCCCCACGCCGCAAAGAGCTCCTAGAAAAGCTGCCAGCCAACCTGTATCCTGGTAGAGGAAGCCTCTGAATTATCTCCTTATTTAAGAAGTTTTCAGATATACCAATAATTTCAGAGTCAACATCTATAAGCAGTTCACTAACTTTATCTCTAATACCTTGTATATTTTGATGACATATACTAATTCCCTCATTACTCGGATACCTAAGCTTTGTCGAAAGTGGTTCCTTTGTTGGAGAGACTTCCCTTAAGCAGGAATACCTATTAGCTGACTTCAATCTAAAAAAGGTGTAGCTCTAACACCCACTACTACAGGAATTTTCCAATGAGTTATCCCACCACCCCCACCAATGCTGTCACCATGCTGTTTAGGTAACAAAATAGTCTACCTTAAAAGTTGTAAGCGAATAATAATTATCGGTTGTTTGAAAAATAATTAGTTTTGTATACGTCTGTCAAAATTAGTGCTTCAGGCCCGACATGTTTTCAAACTCATCCAAGTAGTTGTCCAAAAAAAGACCATTTTAGAATTTTGCCTTCCGTTAGACAAGTTCCTGCTGACAGCCATGGTCAGAGCAACACTCGAACCCTCTGTATCGCAATAGGTGGGGACAGCACAGGTAACATGTAGTCCTGCACTATTTTGTTGAAAGGTAATATCACGGATATCCCGAAGTCAGTGCACAGCCACTGGTCTTAACAATTAATGTACTAAAGAGACAGCCTACATTACACTTGTCCGTCCTCTGCTGCAATATTGCTGTGCGGTATGGGATCCTTACCAGGTAGGATTGACGGAGGACATCGAAAAAGTGCAGAGAAGGGTAGCTAGTTTCGTGTTATCGCGCAATAGGGGTGAGAGTGTCACTGATATGATACGTGAGTTCGGGTGTCAGTCACTGAAACAAAGGCGGTTTTTTTGCGGCGAGATCTATTTACGAAATTCTTTCTCTTCCGAATGCCTAAATATTTTGTTGACACCCACGTACGTAGGGAGAAATGATCATCATAATAAAATAAGAGAAATCAGAGCTCGAACGGAAAGATTTAGGTGTTCCTTTTTCCCACGCATCATTCGAGAGTGGAATGGTAGAGAAGTAGTATGAAAATGGTTCGATGAACCCTCTGCCAGGCACTTAAGTGTGAATTGCAGAGTAACCATGTAGATGTAGATGTAGATCTGCTGCTGTCAAAGTTGCCGACTATGTTCCATGTGCCAAATGGCACCCTACACAATGACGCGAAGTGCTAGGCACGCATAACAATGACGAATAAAGCGCGGCAACCTCCACTCCACACTTGCATACGTCTGTCGCAAAACTGTAGGCAGAGCTGGGACTTGTCTGAAAAGACGACGTGTACGGTGTCGTCTCTGAGGACTCCCAATGTCGGCGCAACTCTCTCTGCTTCCGCATCAAGGGAACCAACAAAAATTTTCGCCATGCTTACAGTCAGCTCAATTACTAACGATTTCCCTGTCGAAGGACGTAGAACACTTCGTGCCATGTTGACATTTCTAGATTTCCGCTTCATGATGCTGTAGTTTCAGTGGCAGTAGTGCTGATGTACACTCTAATGCAAAAAAAAAAAAGGAAAAAAAGCTGCGCGCCACGAAGGAATTATCCAAATGTGACAGAAATCGGTAGATGTGACGTACATGTGCAGACAAAGAAATGATTAAAAAAAAGATTTATTCAGGAGAAAGAGCTTCATAAATTGAGCAAGTCAATAACTTTTACATGGTAATGGGCATTAATGGTACAAATTTTTATTGTATTTTACTTCCATCATTTTAAATTAGCCTCAGGCAGTGCCGTGAGCAGTTATATAAACTACTCCGCAGTACTTGTGATCGGCTCCCATTTTGTACGTGACCTCGGTATTGCTGAGTGAGAAACGCCAAATTTCTGCCACAAATCCGCCAATGGGAGGGCTGGGTGCCGTCACGTGAGGTACGCAAGAGGGACGGCGAGGTAGCGGTCGCAACAGCGAGTCTCCCACTTGTCAGCCGGCTTTATCACTCTCTGGACGTGTCCACCAGCCCGTCCTATTGAGGGCGAAATGCTCTTCCCGAACAATGAATGGTTCACTCCACAGCCATAGCGTTTCCGTGAATATTGTACTCCGTAGTGGTAGTTATTGGGAATACAACCCATTTTTCTCTGAACTATAACACTTCTTATTATACCCATCTGAGCTCCTGATACCATCCTGACCATGTACAAACACATTGTTCAACCTCTCACCCTCATGCAAGCAGTTATTCGCCTTGCCACTGATTGATTTGTTGGATGTTCTCTTGACGGATATCGCAGAAAATTCTGTCCAATTGGGCCGTTAGATCGTCAAAATCCCGGGCTGCTTGGAGGGCCTGCCCATAATGATCGAAACTTTCTCAGTTTGGAAGAGATCTGGCGAGCTTGTTGGCCAAGGCAACATTTGACAAGCACGAAGCCTGCCATAAATGCCAACAAAACAGGGTGTGGAATATAGTCGACGTTCTGCTGTGTTATAAGATTGCCGCTGGTGACAACCTGAGAGGTCCTGCTATGGAATGAAATGGCACCTGAGACCATCACTCCTGGCACTCGGGCAGTCAGGTCGGTATCCCACCACTATCCACTACACACATCTTCGCTGGTCATGGAGGCTCATGTCGAATTTGGACTCATCACTGAAGACAGTTCCACCTCCAGTCAAGATATTCCAGTCTGAATGTGGCTGACACCAGTGTAAATCAGTTCGTTGGAGTACAGATGTCAATGGTAGTCGGTGCAAGGGGCACAGTGAGCTCAGTCGACTTCTTATGGGCTGCTTATTACTGGTTCTTGTGGTCACTGAAGCACCAGCTACACGTCGGTTCGAAGATAATGATGAGCCTTCTGCTGTGAGTGCCTCTCTGACGACTGCTCGGTACTAGAGTTGTGGCGATTCGTGAATGAGTCGTTCATTTGAACGACTCTAAATAAAGAATCGTAAGAATCGAATCGTGATACGGACGAATCGTCGTTCAAAAGAATCCTAAGAACGATTGCGTGTTTCCGAGTCGTGACGATTCCAAGTTCCAAGGATTCATCGATTCTTAGTACGCTATGCTTCGAAGGCAACTTCCGAATCATGCAGAGTCGTGCCGAATGATTACGACCGCCAGATGGCAGTCGAGTGGAGGATGCGTGTGAACAAAGGAAGCTCGGAACGGACAAACTAAGTTCGTGGGCCATAATATTAATCGTGAAAAGTAAAACCAAGCTGACTATTGGCGGTGGCTGACGGGAACGAGCGTAAAGGCATTTCCCATTTACTATCCCTATATAGTGCACATGCGCGGATTCGTATCATCCTACGTTTTCCCGTGCTCTTTCCAATTCAACAGCACCTTATATTTCACAATAAAGCAACTGTCAGCCCTCACACACTGCAAATTTAGCTTAACTTTTGTTTCGTCGAAATACAAAGCATAGGTATTTTGCTTTTAATTTGTCTGAGAACTTGCTTCTGCCACTACTATTTATGTGAGAAGACGACATACTTCTAAAGTGTAGGATACAATCGTATACAGCGATTGTATTTAGAAGAAATGAAAGTTAAGCTAAATTTGCTGTGTGGGAGGGCTGTCAGCTGCGTTATGAATTACAAGGGTGATGTGGACTTGGAAAGACATCTTAGTACAGAAAAACTTACAAGGGAACCTCCCCATCGCACCCCCCTCAGATTTAGTTATAAGTTGGCACAGTGGATAGGCCTTGAAAAACTGAACACAGATCAATCGAGAAAACAGGAAGAAGTTGTGTGGAACTATGAAAAAAATATGCAAAATACACAAACTGAGTAGTCCATGGGCAAGATAGGCAACATTGAGGACCGTGTGAGCACAGGAGCGCAGTGGTCCCGTGGTTAGAGTGAGCAGCTGCGGAACAAGGGGTCCTTGGTTCAAGTCTTTCCTCGAGTGAAAATTTTAATTTTTTTTATTTTCGCGAAGTTATGATCTGTCCGTTCGTTCATTGACGTCTCTGTTCACTGTAATAAGTTTAGTGTCTGTGTTTTGCGACCGCACCGGAAAACCGTGCGATTAGTAGACGAAAGGACGTTCCTCTCCAATGGGAACCGAAAACATTTGATCGCAAGGTCATAGGTCAACCGATTCCTCCACAGGAAAACACGTCTGATATATTCTATACGATACTGGTGACGGCATGTGCATCACATGACAGGAATATGTTGTCGACCCACCTAGCTTGCACACCTGGCGAATGGGTAAAAAGATTCTTCCACCTTGCCTGACTTAGGTTTTCTTGTGTATGTGATAATCACTCCCAAAAAGTGATGAAAACATAAGAGTTTGTCAGATAATAATTGTCTGAAAATAAAAAATTAAACTTTTCTCTCGAGGGAAGACTTGAACCAACGAGCTCTCGCTCCGCAGCTGCTCACGCTAACCACGGCGCTCCTGAGCTCGTACTGTCGTTGAAGTGGCTTATCTTGCGCATGGACTACTCAGTATATATATTTTGCTTATTTTTTTCATAGTTCCACACAACTTCTTCCTGTTTTCTCGATTGATCTGTGTTCAGTTTTTCAAGGCCTATACACTGTGCCAACTTATAAACAAATCTGAGGGGGGTGCGATGGGGAGGTTCCCTTGTTAGGATGATATGAGCCAAACCACGTCTGCCTCACTGCTAGATTTTGTTACTATAAAACAGACGTCTGTAGTTAGGTGCGTTCAAGCCACACAACCAACCTGGCATACCACGTAATTTTGCTCCACCTTCCGCACAAATCGACTCCTCTTTCCTGGCATACTGAAATAAAACAATAGATGCAAGCAAATCAAACGTGACCTTTCAACAATTAAGGCATTACACGTATAAATCGAGAATCACAACGTCATATGCATGTTTACTCGTAAATAAACTCTTTCTGGCATATCTTATCATGACACTGTTCGATTCTAACCCCATTGACAATTTTAGACCTGTCCTGCCATCTGTGAGTAAGATGTAGAACTTCTTGCATTCCGTAAGAATCGTGACTAGAATGAATCGTGAACGAATCGTAGGAATCGATTCGCAATGTGAGATTGAATCGTAGGAATCGAATCGGGAAAAAGAATCGTGTTGGCCGACTCTACTCGGTACTCGAGTTCCAGCGTCTCTCCAGGTGGACCACTTCCTTCTTGATGCTGTGTTCGGCCACGGTTCACACATTCATCCCACCATCGCCGAATAGTGGCGCCGCTGCTGTTCGAATGTCAAGTGTTTCACCAATTACTCCCACTGGCTTCTGTAACCCAACTGTACGTCCTGTCTCAGATGCTGACATCTATGTATATTGTTCACACACCTGTCTGCGAGGCACAGCTACTGACCAGCTAAGTACATGGAATGACGTTCGCAAAGACTTTATGTCCTGGTATCGACATGACCCCTGTTTACTACCCTTCTGAGTGTGGCAGGAAAACTGCGCTGCAGCGTAATACATTCATCCATCGGCCGCCAATTTTGCATTTACCGTCGATACCTGAATGAACATCAATTTGTTAGCAATTTGCAGAATCCCTTCTTCTTTGTCTTAGAGTGTAGATAGAAGCAGTGTATAAAAGCACGTCTCAGAAGAGTGCAAGCATCGAAATGACTGGACAACGTTTCGCAGATGTTTACGCGCTGCTGGAGACGTGCGAGACCCTGAAGCCGCCGTCGGTGGCGTTGCCGGCTGTGGCACAGCTGGCAGCGATAGGCGCAGGCCACGACCTGCCGCTGCCTGCCGAGCAGGAGGAGAAGTGTAGTGCCGCCCTGGAGGAGATTCGCGGCCTCACAGTCATCCAGGCCTGGCAACTGCTCAGCAAGGACCTCCACTGCCGCCTCGCCGCTGTCTGCATCGACTCCTGTCCTTTGCACGGGTATGTACGTCACTGAAAGCCCCAGCCACGAAAGTGCGCGTTATTTATGACGGCAGCCGAGTTTAGGTTCGTTCTGCGCATCTGACGTCACAAAACACAGTCAGCCAATGAACAGAGAACGACGTTGCCAGAGCTCGACTGCAGTGCAGAGCACGGACGAGTGTCTTCAGTTTTAGAAACGTTCAGTCATAAATAAAGTAATTGAGCAAAAGCAATGTCTTGATAGCAGACTTTCTTTTATAGATATGAATTACTCAAGTTTCGTCGAAGTATAATAGGAAATAAACAATAACCGCTGTTCTTTATTGCGAAAAAGCCGTTAGTGAGAATGACACAAACACCTTTCCTTGCTATCGCCTGAATTAGGAGGCTTATTGCTTGTTTGGTTTAATTAATTAATAGAATATGAAGCAATTGGTATAAAGAATGCTTTTTCCAAACTTTCTATAAAAGAAAGTCTGCTATCAAGACATTGCTTTTGTTCAATTACTTTATTTATGACTGAACGTTTCTAAAACTGAAGACACTCGCCCGTGCTTTGCACTGCAGTCAAGCTCTGGCAATGTCGTTCTCTGTTCATTGGCTGGCTGTGTTTTGTGATGTCAGATGCGCAGAACGAACCTAAACTCGGCCGCTGTCATAAATGACGCGCACTTTAGTGCCGACACGGTAGCTCAGCATGTTCGGTCAGAGGGTTAGCTGCCCTCTGTAATAAACAAACTGAGTTAATGGATCAACGACGAACTGAAACGGGTGTCTTGCGACGTCCGCCCCGAGCAAATGCATCGAACTAAAACGAACAAAATTAGACTAAAAAAAAAAAAAAAAGAAGTGTATGGCTGCTAAGTGAAAGGTTCCGAGTTCAAACCTTGATCGGAGCTTAATATTTTCTTTATTTAAAAACAATGTGTCTTACTTCATGAATTTTATTCGTTTGAATGTAATTTTTTGAAATTTCTAGTGGTAACTAAAATCGACCATACGGAAAGTATACGCTATGGACTTTTACCTCTGCAAACTCTTCAAAATTTCGTGCAATGTTTCACTACATCTAATGCTGCACAATAACTGCGTTGAACATCGAAACAAAATTAAGTCATTTATGGGGGGAAAGTATCAGTCAAGAAGATGTGTAAAAATCAAATTTTTGGGCCAAATAGCTTTTGTGAAATCGAATGATAAAGTGTGTCAAAACAGTCGAAACACCATGTGTCTGCACAGGCGAGCAATGCAATGATGACAAAATCGCGCACATCGTGGAATGTGGGGAGCACGTCTCTGTAGCAGCGAACGAGTTAATGCGGCCGTGGTGGTTTTACTTCATAAACTGTGCGCTCCCCCCTAAACGTAAGTTTGCGAACTATACTATGGCGCTGCTTCTAACTGGCAACGCAGCAATCTCCCGCGTCTGGGCGGGCATGCGTGAACCGCCAAGATAAAAGAATTGAACTATAGTCATACATCTAATCCTCTTCTCTTCTTTAATTGCTTCTGTAGGCCATCACTGTTTCCTTGGACTAAGAACACCGGACAAAACATTTCTCACCCCACGGAGACACCACGCTAATGCCTTGTCAAACCGCAGACAATCTTGATAACAGACTCTCTTCGGCGAGGAAGACAGTCCATAATTTTCTTCCCGTGATTCACATACAGCTGAAGGCAGTCGAAAGTGTTTACATCCCATGGACCTACCACTTTCCCGGGAAATGCTTTCAGACGTTTCCTTGGGATAATGACTGGGTGATTTAGAGGTCTGTTCGATGTATGATACACTACTTCAGTGTTCGTCAAATCCACATGTATTCATAGAGCCCTGCAAACGAGGCTGTTATCATCTGGGAATACCGTTATTCATTGAAGCCAGAAAAATTATAATAACTCCTGAGAGGGTGATGTTCTAATAAAATGTCGTTCCATACAGTCTGTGAAATGACCAGTGAGCTAGGTGTTTGGGGAGTGCTAGGGCTAGACCGTCAAATAAAAATCATTCACACAGTAACGGATTTATTAAAATAAACGAGCACTGCGCTCTTTAAGTAACTAGATATAAATGGTTGCCCAAAAGTGCACAGTTCAATTATAAATGCCAGCAGGTGTCCAGTTAGCTTCCTTCTACAATCAACCGAGTGTAGGCAGGACTGGCACCAGCAAACAGTACTGGATGTGCTGTTCTACAGAACTTCTAAAACATATAAATATAATACATTTAACAAACGCATAATATCCAGGTCACAAAAAAGTGGGTGGATCTTCAAAATTTCGCAGATTACACATTGCATTTCTCGGGTCCTAAAATGTGTTTAAAATAACCAATCACGAGAGTAATAAGTTATTTACACCGCACAAATAAGTGTAAATTAAAATAATAGTGTTTGTATCTAACGTAAATGGCTGCTAATTCTTGAATAATAAAGGAAAAGTTACAAGTCCTGGAAAACATAGACCAGCATTAGAGAGCTAGGATGAAACTTGTAAGAAACAGTGCTGATGTCAGCAGCCCAATCGAACAGAATAAAGCAATAGGTGCAGCATCCACTGGAACAAGTTACAATACTCACATAATATAAATCTTAAAACCAGACACAGTCAGTGAGGAAGTTCAGACCAGCTGTAGTACTAAAATCTATTCTCTCCATACACCACAGTACTCAAACGAATAAATCGTCAGTTGAAACGTAGGGCAAATAACACTTTATTCCAGCCTGCAATAGCAAGAACAAATTAATGGGTGGAAGTAATTTAACACTAAAAAATAAATAACCAATGCTTTTTCAAGTCTCTCAGCGCCAATAGAAAACATCAAATGAGAAACCAACTGAAAACAATAGGGAGTGAAGTTCTGCAAAATATCACTAAACAGTCTCGATTATATATTAAACTCAGTACCACACAGCAACATAGTATGTTCCGAGACGTGCACAGCAAATTCAGTTTCTTTCAGTTGGTCTGTTCCACGTGATAACAGATACACAGCCTTCCTCTGTCTGCACCCTGTCGCCTAATGATTCCTGCTCTTCGACTCCTGTCCCCGTGCTTACATAGGCACTGCCCTGGCACCATTCACACGGACACACACTGCTCTGGAGGTCCTGTCTCAGGTTGTCTGCTCGGAATGTACTCTGTAGTCCTGATGCCAGCTGGAACCTGTTTTCTTAATCACCAAAGTCTCCTCTCCATGAGCCCAGTATGGCTGTTAAAGGCTCTGAATCACTGTGCACACCCTCTTAGGAGGTGTGTGCGAAGCCTTGCTGGATAACAGCCGAAGAGCATAATCATGCATAACATCAGTTACAGAAATTGCGGCTCAATCTCCCCCCCCCCCCCTCTTAAACTAATACACCATAAGGGTACTGTTTACAAAAAATTTAGAACAAAGACCAGTCCTAACTTGCCTTATGTGTACTCGAGTAGTAGAACAAAGTATGTCCTACAAAACTCTCCATTGCTTCCAAATTTATTCAAAATGGCGAATCCAAGATGGCGGCGATAGATATGGCAACATCGCATTGACATCATGGCGAGAAGTTCAAATTTTGGCGGGAAGATAGGTCAATTGGGCTACCTCCACTAGCCTAATCCCTTCCACTCCCCACTCCCCTACCCTCCCCTAGAAAATGTCAGGAAGTTCAAATTACAGCAAGACAATGCAACACACCACAGCTACCACCACTAACCTAAGAAAATGGTGGGAAAAAAGGTCACTTCGGACTCCTCCACTAACCTAAGTCTTCCAACTGCCACCTCTTCCTAGGAATTGGCTGGGAAAGGACTCAGCCTTTGCTGGATAGTATGGATGTAGGTCTTTATTTTGCAGGCAGTCTTTATTGAAACAATTTGAGGCAGTAGCTCCATCCATTGTGTTCACCATGAGGTCTGGAGTTCAACTGACCTACTACACAGTACTGCCACCACAGGGCACTGTCCTCCCTTCCTACACATAATCCAAGATGGCGGTCTGGGGAGGAAAAATGTCAGGAAAAGGACTCAGCCTGTGATGGGTTGATGGATAGGATGGATGTATTTATTTTCAGTCTTTATTTAAAAAATTTGAGGCAGTAACTCCATCCAGTGTGTCCACCATGAGGTCCAGAGTCCAACTGACCTATTACACAGTATTGCCTCCAGAGTGCGCTTTCATCCCATAGCGGTCTGGGGGGAAAATGGCGAGAAAACGACTCAGCCGGTGCTGGGCTGCTGGAGAGAGGAAGGAGTGTACTTTATTTATTTTGGAGCAATTTATTTAGAGACAGATTTCATGTAGTTTATTTATTACCTGATACAAAACACACACTCTGACATGCTTGGGGTCGCAATTCACAGCCTACACACCTGCAAACTACTTGTAAATCCCGAAATAATGCAGCACACTGATGTAAGAGACGGAAACAACTCGTAAATTGTCAAAATAATGCTTGTATAATGCTCTGCAAACGTGCTTGCTAATCGTCAACTGTTGAAATAATGCATTGAACAGCCTACAGAACTGCAAACTACTTGTAAATCAACGAAATAATGCAGTTCACTGATGTGCAGACACGCTCACTAATTATAAACTGCCAAAATAATGCATACAATTTATTTAGGGAAAGATTTCACCTACTTTATTTATAACACTGACACAAAACACTGACCCTGGCGTGCTTGAGGTCGCAGTAAATAGTCTACAGACCTGCAAACTAGTCTCATATAACCGAAATAATGCAGTACACTCATGTGCAGAGAAGCAAAAATCTCCTAAGTTGTCAAAATAATGCATGTAAAAGGCTCTGCAAACAAACTTTCTAATCGTCAAATGTCGAAATTATGCATTGCACAGCCTACAGACTTGTTCACAAAATAATGCGACAGACACGAAAACAACTCGTAAATCATCGAAATAACGCATATATAATGCTCTGCCAACACACTCACATCGCTTAAACACCCAAAACTAATGCACTGCATAAACACTCAGTGCACATAAAAAACGCTTTTGAACCATCATCCACTGCAACGTATCAGCAAAGTGCTCCACTACAGGACTGCAAGGTGCGTACGCCAGGTGGCGCGCTAATGCTGGTCCCACATGCGAGATGCCTCCGGGCCGTGCACGCGTATATACCATTGCTGGCGCGATACCCCTCTACCTGTGGATACAGGCGTCACAGGTTGTGCTATAGAAATCTGTTCCAATGCTTCCCAGAATAGCACAGGGTGCATTGTTCGTAGCGATCCTACTGGGACATGCGAGCTGCATCTAGGCGTGCATGCATCCTTACGTGCCCTGCGTGGCTGACGCATTCCCGCGAAATGTCAACATAGCGACTCATATTCTAACCGCTATGTAGAGGCTCCTGTGTCCCGGCACAAAGGATGTCTTGTGAATGAATTTAGCATTCTGATTGGTTCTTACTGAATTTACCCACCAAATTACTGGTGCTGCCGGTGTGAGAGCATTGTCTGCCTTTTCCTTCTACAGACGAGACTCTCAGTTGCACAACTGTTTTGTACAGATCACCATATTGCACTGACAATTAAACCCTGAAAAAGTGGTCTACACATCGTTAAATACATCCCAAGTACTCAACATGCTACAGTGCAGCACTGACGGAGGAAACTGCCGCCATAAACATGGCCCATGACGGCAGCCATAGGAGTGTGTGCCAACCAGAGAGAGCAGCCATCTGGCCATGGGGACGATTCCACATCCCAGGAGAACGCTATCAATACTCCCAGTGCAAACACTCGTTGTATTGAATCTTCTCACATTTCCACAGAAAACACAAACACAACACACACAGTCCGCAAGGCAACTCAATGCAAACTGGGTATTAGTTCACTATACACCCACCTAGGGGGAGCCATGAACCAAATCGTCATAACCCATAAGCTTTCTCGGTCTCTCTGAACTGATGTGTAAAGGTTGGGCAAGCCCCATCTCTGAAGAAACAAGCCCCAACCTACTTGCTTGCTGCTACACTTTCTACGGCCATCTTCAGACTCACAAGAATATTGGGAACCAGACACATATTTAGCAGTGTAACTACGATTAAATATTAGGATTGCTGCCGCAGTCTGACACCGAGCGATATACTGGATATGTCTCCTCTTTACGACCATGGTTTGGGAATGAATCTCAGTATCTATAGCGCACATAATTTTCCATGTAAAAAACAAAAATCTTTCATTTCCCTTACAGCTATCGATGTGCTGAATCTATACCTCCCTCACGATAGGACAAGCAGTAGCGACCATCAGACACTCGCACATATACCGCGAGGACTGTTGCACAAAGGTTGGGTTGGTTCCCCTCAGCACAAAGGCGTCAGTGCTTCTGACCCCGACCTATTTGCTTGCTTGCTTGCTTTCTACACACATCTCCAGTCTCTGGGATTGCAAGAACACATGTATTTTCACATGGTTTACCAGAATATTATACCATTTACGAGATACTTCTCGATATCAAGCACATAGCAGCATGCTATGGATTGCTCATGCAACATAATTCCGAAGATATAGACTGTAAATTATTTCTCTAGAAACCCAAAGCTTTAGCGAGGTGGAGTATGCTGTAAACCATTGAGTAACTAAAAACTTATCCCATCTGTGAAGGCCTTTACGTGAAAACTCGAAAAAAAAAGAGGAAACCGATATTTCCACTCACGAATACCAGTGTCAGTGATATAACAGATTCCAAATCATCCTTATAATTTACAAAGTCACCTAAGGTGTTTCTCATTTCTAGAGATAGCATAGTTGATTTACGTAATATGCTTCGACCTGCATCCATCTGGAGCTCCATCAAGCATAAAGATCGCCTGTTTCTTGTTGTTCTTACCCGTCTGCTATTACATCACAACACTTTCAAATCTGTTATTATACCTCGATAAGAAGTGCTAACCTCCTCGACATGGGCGCATCTGCAAAAATCTTGTGCACTTGGATGGGCGTGGACTTGGCAAGCTCCATTCATTCACGAGACATGGAATGTTGCAGTCTACTTCTGGTCGGTTGCAGATTAAATTGGTAACGGTGTTGCACAGCGGGTTGGTCAAAGACAGTGTGACGGGGTCTTTCAGTCTCTAATTTTATCCTAAGACTGAGAAAATGTTCTGTGACTCCCATCCGCATAGAGATAGATCATAAATTAAGCACTATGCTTCTGAACATTCTGCGTGGTGTCTGTTTGTTCTATATCGTGTCTCCCTACCACTTTCGCGCAACGACGCGAATTGACTAGTTTGAACCTGGGACCTGTTGCTAGTAAGGAGACGCCAGACCACACATGACATGTAGAATTCAGAAGAGTTCAGTGAGACTAGCGATGATATAACCAAATACTTAATGATTTCAGCGTCAGCTCCACTGCACTCCCTGTAAAAGAATCTTAATACTAACTAAATTTAGTGGAAGGGGTTCAAGGCTTTCCTATTTTTAGTTAGCTGGTAAAATAACGTCGAAAAAGCAGTTAAGTTTACCATTGGAAATTTTGTTCCACTCACAAAACATCGTTTATAAATTGCACTAATGATAAAAGGAAATGTTTTAATACAGGATGGTAAAAACCAACTGCGTTCAACAAAAATGTGAACGAATATTCCCTGAATGGGTTTCCAAGTTCTACAATGGATCGAAGGATGACCTATGCCATATCACATCTATAATCTAGGTTTAAATTAAGTTTCACAAAAGAGAAAACTATCAAAATTGTCTACAGTGACCCTCAATTATCTTTAATTACTTATCTACCTTGTCGTGAATTACAGTGGCTGATGTGGCTTCTCAATAACTATATAACAGAAAAATCATCGCGTTTCAGATTTTTACTTCAAGTGGCAAATGTGAACACCATGAGCTTTAATTGACGATCGACACTAGTATTACGTAAAAAGGGGGTGTAACAGATGAGACTTATGCAGTTCTGAGTGATGCCTTATGCGCTCAAAAATGCGGCATCGCGTGCGTTCATTACCTTGTCGGTGTTCGTCAGGGGGCGGCGGCCGGCGCAGCTCCGCTCACCTCACCGTCTCGGAAGTAACTCTCTCCTAACTTCTCCTTACTACAATTTACCGAAGTTGGTTTAAAAAAACTATCTGGCTGTGTTTTCATCCGACCAATCAGGGTCTCAGTGTTAACCTTAAGCTCTCCCTACAAAAATTCTGTCTATCCAATAACGTTATACTTTTCGTGGTGGGGCAATGTTTTTAAAGTTTGCAACATAACAGAGACGCGAAAAAGTCTCACGCTAAAACTTGCAGCTGGTGTGGTCCTTTTAGCGTTATTGTAAGATCTATACTGTTCTTCTGAAGGGCTCTAGCTTTTAACATTGGCTGGGGGGTGGTCTTGACGTAACAGAGACGCGAAAAAGTCTCACGCTAAAACTTGCGGGTGGTGTGGTCCTAGCGGTTAGCTGGCGACGTGGGTGTCCGTCCGTCCCTTATCGTAGGGCCTTCCAGCTTAACACAGTTCTGCTCTCGGCTTCTGTTCTCGTTTCTCCCCTCGGAACTGCGTCTATCCCATGGTGGGAAGGTATGACATGCATTTAGGCATTCTTATGTTAGTCTGTGGTATTCCATTTGCTCACTCGTTACTCGTATTACTTTGGTTAATTTAATGTCACGATTTATTCAGAGCTATGTGACATACTACTGGATTTGCTTATCATGTCAGGGTTTTCATGGAAGGTGCTGGATTTGCCTGACACCTTACATGCTTGAGGTGCTATAAATATGTAGAGTGCTGTCTGGTATACGTTGACGATGTATATCTTTGAGAATTAACAATGAATGGACATACTGCACAGTCATCTATCTACATTCACAATGATACTCACGAAGTAGAGAAGGGACAGTTTAGCTATGATACTGAAATTGGAATCCCTGCCTGTCACATTATTAATCAGTGTTGAAATTACTGTAAAATTGCTAAAATTGTTCGCACTATCAACTGTGATGCTTATTATTTCGGTACATTGACGGTGTCTTTTCCATCCCATCCGTCCACTCGTACACAGTTGGTTACTAGATAATGATTGACTGACATCACTTGTTTGGGTTGGAGAAAGAGTCGCTATGCTGACATTTCGCGGCGATGCTTCAGCCATGATGGGCAGGTAAACGTGCTTGCACAGCTAAAGGCAGCGCGAATGTCCCACTAGTATCACTAGGAACAATGCGCCCTGTGCTATTCTGGGAAGCAATGGAACAGATTTGTATAGCGCAACCTGTGACGTCTGTATCCACAGGTAGAGGGGATTGCACGAGCAACAGTGAACACATGTGCACGGCCCGGAGGCGTCTCGCATATGGTACTAGCATGAGCGCACCACCCAGCATACGCGCCTTCTGTAGGGAAGCAGTTTGTTGATACGTCGCAGTGGATGATGGTTCGAAAGCGTTTTTTATGTGCACTGAGTGTTTGTGCAGTATATTAGCTTCGGCTGTTTAAGCGTTGTGAGTGTGTTGTCAGAGCGTTATATATGCATTATTTCAATGATTTACGAGTTGTTTTCATGTCTGTCGCATTACCTTCTGAACAGGTCTGTAGGCTGCGCAATACATAATTTCGACAGTTGACGATTAGCAAGTTTGTTTGCAGAGCCTTTTACATGCATTATTTTGACAATTTAGGAGATGTTTTCGTCTCTGCACATCAGTGTACTGCATTATTTCGGTTATATACGACTAGTTTGCAGATCTATAGACTATTTACTGCGACCTCAAGCACGCCAGAGTGAGTGTTTTGTATCAGTGTAATAAATAAACTATGTGAAATCCGTCCCTAAATAAATCGTTCCAAAATAAATAAGGTACACTCCTTCCTCTCTCCAGCAGTCTAGCACAGTCTGAGTGTTTTTCCCACCATATTTCCCTGCCAGACCGCCACCTTGGATTATGTCACAGAAGGGACGACAGTGCCTTCCAGTGGCAGTACTGTGTACTAGCTCAGCTGGACTACAGACTTCATGGTGAACACACTGGATGGAGCTGCTGCCTCAAATTGTTTAAATACAGGCTGCCTGCAAAATAAAGACTTATGTCCATCCTGTCCAGCAAAGGCTGACTCCTTTCCCAACCAATTCCTAGAAAAAGGTGGCGGTCAGATGACTTAGGTCAGTGGAGGTATTGCAAGTGACTTTTTTACCCCGCCATTTTCTTAGATAGTGGAGGTAGTCATAGTGTGTGGCATTGTCCTGGTGAAATTTGAACTTCTCAAAATTTTCTAGGGGAGGGTAGGGGAGGAGGTAGGGGAGGGGGTTAGGTTAGTGGAGATAGCCCAATTGACCTATATGCCCGCCAAAATTTGAACTTCTCGTCATGATGTCATTGTGGCGGTACCATATCAATCGCCGCCATCTTGGATCCGCCATACTGAATAAATTTGACAACAATGGAGAGTGGGGTAGAGCATACTTTGTTCTACTACTTACTCAGTGCATCTTATCCATGGATTGGATCTCAACAGAAGGCTAACTCGGGTGACAACTTTTATAATCTTACATGGTCCCACAAAATGATGTAACAATGTATTTGAAATTGTCTTACCAATCTTGCCTTGGGCCCCAAAATTCTCAGTGAAAACTACTTATCTGGCAGGGTGCCTACTATGTACCGATCTGCCTCCATCTAATTTGCACAGTCAGTATTAATCTTTGTTTTGAATTATCCTGAATGACTTCAGAAGTCACCTGCTCCAGAAGTAGTTGGTTCGCTGATCAAATATTCGACAAGGGAGAACTGACTGAATAACCAAACACTGAAGCCGCTGGGGTCGTCTTAAGGACCCCATGAACGCCAATGTTAATTGTTTGAGCTTAAGAATGGAATATTATTGGAGCAGCCTGAACATTATAATTCATACTCCCAGCAAAAGAAGGCTGACGGTAATAAGGAATGGTCATGATACGACGTACACCATTTTGAAAGGAAAATATCTTAAATTACTTCAGAATAAAAGTAGGTGCATTGTCACTCACTGTAGACATGTTCCTATAGCAGAACTACAGTGACGCCTGAATTAGAGACATTGGTCTGGACTACGAGTGGCCGCTCAAAATCAGGGATATACCGAACAGTAGCGTTACTTAAGGAGGATATCAATGCACCAGATGCGGTCTATTTACTTTCAGTACAATGAAACATGTCACCTGTCTTACATAACTGGTTCAAAGTTCCAGGTAAGAACTTCCTAAAAAAAATCACCATCCCTATGAAGCAGGCGATCCTCCTCTTCCAGAATGAGATTTTCACTCTGCAGCGGAGTGTGCGCTGATATGAAACTTCCTGGCCCGACCGAGACTCGAACTCGGGACCTTTGCCTTTCGCGGGCAAGTGCTCTACCAAGTACTGGCAGAAGTAAAGCTGTGAGTACCGGGCGTGCGTCGTGCTTCAGTAGCTCAGTTGGTAGAGCACTTGCCCGCGAAAGGCAAAGGTCCCGAGTTCGATCCTCCTCTTATTTTTAGGTGGTCGAAACTTCCTCATCACCTTACTTCATTCTCGGTCTATTTTAACTGCACTGGCCAACACTAAGCGTCCCATGAAGGAGATCTCCCCATGGGCCAGATCAACTTTAGATGGTTTCACTGTGAAACCAGCACCACGCAAAGATATCAGTACTTGGCAGACATTTTCGACATGCTCAGAAATGTACTACTTTTTATGGCAATATTGTCCAGATTATTATAAATAAATTTAAATTTCAAATTATCCAAAACACAATCCAAGAACCATGAAATTATCTCCGCTCCTGTACATACGCCAAAAGGAACATGATTAAACTGGTTTACGTTCCAGTCAGTGCAAAAGGCGGTAACAGGTGTCGAAGCGTCAGCCAGGAGCATTCGGTGGTAAGCTTTGTTGAAGTCTAGGACGATAAATAAGTGCACTCAGGCAAACCAAGTGAAGCAGTTGTGGGTTCACATGAGGGACCTGATTCCAAAATGACCTTATGATTTAGGGCCCTATAAGCCATAACTGGCCTAAGCCCCGTGTGATTATCCTCGGTAAACAGGAACATCGGAGATGCACAAGGTGAGGCCGATGGCCTGATCACCCCATCACATAGCACCTGGTCGATTGACTGGCGCAGGAGCTTCATTTTCGGTGGCGACGGCCGATAAGGGGTTTGACGCACCGGTGCGCGATATGACAGTTGTATCCAATACCTTATTTTGTTCTTTATCCCTAACTTACCAGTTAAAATAATGAGAAACTCCTTAGTCATCTGAAGTACTAGCTGCGTCTCACCGTGACGTAAATTGCCAAGTTAATATTCAAACAACGGAAAATCCAGGATGGAATGTAACAATACCAGAGAAGGAAAGATGCTACTCACCATATAGCGGAGATGCTGAGTCGTGATAGGCACAATAAAAAGATTCACACAATCATAGCTTTCGATCACTAAGGCCTTTGTCAGCAGTAGACACACATACACACGCGCACACACACACTCACGCAAGTGCAACTTGCCCACACGTCTGCAGTCTCAGAGAGCTGAAACTAAACTGCGAGCAGAAGCACCAGTGCATGATGGGAGTGGTGACTGGGTGGGGGTAAGGAGGAGGCTGGTGCGGGGAGGGGGAGGGATAGTATGGTGGGAGTGGCGGACAGTGAAGCGTTGCAGTTTAGACGGAGGGCAGGAGAGAAGGTGCAGAGGGGCGAGGGGGTAGGTGGCGGAAAGGAGAGAAATAAAAATAAAAATAAATTAAAAGCCTGGGTTTGGCGGTGAAATGACGGCTGTGTAGTGCTGGAATGAGAACGGGCAGGAGGCTGGATGAGTGAGGACAGTGACTAACGAAGATTGAGGCCAGGAGGGTTACGGGAATGTAGGATGTATTGCAGGGAAAGTTAATATTCAGTAGATTCACTGGACGAGTTATACACGCATTGAACATGACTATGGTTACACAACTTATAAAACTTATCAGGTCCAACTTTAAAATAAAATTGACTTCCAGCATAATCTAAAAGCATCCAGCACCCTCAATAAAACCACAGCCCAGCAACAGTTCTGAACTTAATCCCTTAGCCACTAATAACCCCACTGGCCACGACAAGCTACTAATTTTACCGAGCCAACTAATGATAATAACTGACGATCGATGGTGCAACAGTCCCGCCTCATGGTTTGCAACGAAGAAAACCTGTATGTATCACGAACCCTGAAGTACCACGTATAATCGAGAACAGAGATGCTGCTTGCAGAATCCAATAAGGCACAAATAGGTTCTCAGCTGAGCAGCACAAACACACAAGGGGAAGTCTATCTTGTCACCGCCTTCACCTTACTGCAACCTTTCGGTAGGACTTCAGATCGACGATGCCCTGTTTTACCCTAGCGTCAGCTTCCGACCAGCTTCACGTGAAAAATGCCCCGACCCGCCACAGCGGTAACAAGATCCTCTGGCCATGGCAGCACCCTCATTAGCATCACGCACTTAACTGTACCTGAGTGATCCCTATGATCACTTCTTTCATCAACACATCTCATGCTTTCTATGCTGGCAATTGTCTTACCCAAATAAGCAAAGGTTACAGGTTTCTCAGAAAATAATATTCGCGAATGGCCATCTGGTCTCACCCGTTCTAAGATGTTGTTGACAACCTTGCTATTCGTGACCTGAACATTCAGAGTCACACTGACCTTTCGAAATTGTTGTCCATAGTCTGCCAACATCTCAACACGCCCCTGGCTATAAAAGATCTCTCCTGTACAAACCTCCCTCGTAATTCTCCCAGTGGGCCACACATATACAAGATGGCACTCACTATTCGTTTGGCTCAAACAATCATGAAACACGAGATATAAAATTTGAAAAATTACTGAATGCTCTATCTTCAAAATACTGGCTTGGTTTTCCGAGGTAACAGAAAACTACAAAAGCTTGACTATTTCTTGAACGTCTTTGATTGTAAGATCATCAGCAGCATAGAACGTCAGAAAAACTGCGTTGGATAATTTCTCAAAGTGGTGCCCCATATATGCACCAACACTCACTCTCATCCCATTGTTCACCCCATCTGTATTCTCATGAGAAGTGGCGCCCACTAACACATTCAGCGTCATTTGTGTACCCCAATACTCAATCGTAAAAAGGCCCAATTTAAACCCGGGGCAAATAACGGTTTATTCTGACCCACGATAACAAGAACAAATTACTGGACACACGTACTTTAACACCAAACAAAAAATGATCAACTCTTTTCAAGTCTGTCAGTGTCACTAACGAACACATAAGAAACTGACTGCAATCCAGTAAAAAGTACTAAACCAGACTGGATTGTATGTTAAAATCGACTGCGGAGCACAGCAACAGGAAAAGTTCTGAAATGTGCTCACCAAGTTAATTTCCTTTTGGTTGAACAGCGGGTGTTCCATGTGGTAACTGGTACACTAATTTCCCTCTCTCCTCTTTCTAATGTACAGCCGCACACTTCACTTCCTGTTCACACGCTCGTATAGGCACCGCGCCGATATCGTGCACTTGGCCACGTGCTGCTCTGAAGGCGCCTACTCAAGGGAGGGAAATGCACCATCTATCTCTGCTTCAGTCGTAAACCTAATGTGGTCATGAACGCCATTCGAGTGTTTTAAGAATTCTCCCAGTTTCTCGCGCACTGCGCAACGACTCCCTCATCATGGTTCCGCCAGCTGACAAGAACACTGCATCCATCATTCTGAATAAAGGTGACTACGATGCTAAAATTCATTTGTTCTTGATGAGGCTACCTACCGGGAACTGCCACGGGACCCAGCGTCAAGAATAATGAACAAGACATCAGAGCTCCTAAAACATTCATCTTTGGAAGGGGGCCATTATTAAGAAACCTCTCCCTCAGGTTCCGAGACCACCTACTTGTGGTGTGCATACTGTAAGACCTTCGGTACACACACCATCAGATTATTTTACATGTCGCTCTAACGAAGTAGGCGAGTGTCAGCAATATGTCTCGTGGTCTTATCGTGGCGTGTTTATCTTCTGCCGTTAGGTCAGACGATAGAAATGCCACTTGCACGCTTAGAGTAGCAGATCGCCGGTGACCAACTTTAAACAGAACTTGATTAATTTTCACACACATTTATTACAATAATAACAATCATAAACCTTACTTAACTTGATTTGGGTGCTATTTACAATTGACAATCTGAAGTTCCTTTGGTCTTGGTACGTTAATCTTATTCTTACATATCTCTGATACTTGACAAAGTGTCTGTACATTTATCTTTATGGCTATGTACATGAATATGATAATCTTATTAGGCGCAGACTGAAACTTGACTACAGAATAATGCAGACTAAGGCAGACTGACTAATCGGAGGTCTGTACACTCGTTATAATACCTCGCGCGTTCCGGTACCATTGCGTGAGTGTGATCCGCGAGGAGAAAAGGATCTACGTTAGTAGCAATCTCATTGGCTGTGTTACATATTAATACGCGGATCGGCGGAAGCAGAATTTGGTCCGTCTCTAAGACAGCGCCATCTCGTAGTGCGGAGACGGGCGAGCGCTGCGCCTGCACTGTTGTGCTTAGTGGGGCGCGCTGTAGTGGGAAAGTTGTGTACGCGCTGACTACGCGGAACTATGTACACAACACTACTATTTACACGTATGGGCTACCAAAGATCCACAAAATGACTGGTTGGTTGGTTGGTTTGGAGAGAAGGAGCCCAACTATAGGGTCATCAGTCCCTAAATCCACACTCAGAGAGGTCGCGGAGTAAAACCATTCCCCAAAAGAGTCTGGGAAGTAAAAAATGCGGAATATTTACTTGGAAACACACTGAAACAGGAAACGAAAGAGGGAAGACAAAAGGGAAGAACGTGCCATAAAAGGAAAATAGCGGTAGATAATAGTAAAATAATGCAGCAGATGGCCTGGGCTGGCTGAACGCAAGAAGAAAAAAGGATGAACCAGACACTCTGCAACACACTACAATCTCTAGCCGAAAAGATAAGGCTACAGGAACACAGATAGGAAAAAGACGAACACCAAGGCGAACAAACAGCAAAGAAGGAGTGAGGAATAGTTAAAATGGAAGGAGGGTGAAGGTCTGCGAGAGAAGACCAGATGCCCACCCTTAGATTGTGTGATAAAAACCCCTCACGAATAAAAAGTAAGACTATATCAGCTGTTGCGGCATTCTCTCCCAACACCGTTGGCAGTGTGGCTGGAAGGTTAAAAGTCCACCGCAGAGTTGCTAAAATTGACCAGTCCAACAAGATGTTGACGACAGTCAAGTGGGGACCACAGTGATATTGAGGTGCGTCCTCGCGACGGAGGAGGTAACTATATGTCAGGTAAGTACGGCCGATGCGGAACCGGCAAAAGACAACTGAGTTCCTGCTGGTGACTCGCATGGGTGACAGCCACACATTCGTTGTCTCCTTGATAATATGTAGTTTATTTGGTGTACTGAAGGTGCACAATTCAGTATACCAGATCCCAAAAGCTTTACCACATAAGACTGATCACAGATCAATCCTCGGCGGGTCGATCTTCAGAGTTGGTCTACCAGTAGCCTGTTTGACCAGCCTGTCAGCAAGTTCATTGTCCAGGATCCCGACATGTCCTGGGGTCCAAAAGAAGGACGCTGAACATCCACTGTTTCTGAGGGCATATAGAGGCCCCAGGATAGTAGTTACCGAAGGATGGGGAGGGAAGCACTGGTCGAGAGCTTGTAAACCGCATGTGGGTTTCTGTGTGCACCATATCAAGAATTTCGACGATTTTATCAACTGAATTAAACATCTGCAACTTGGGCAATATGATATACATAACGGTCAGTTTGCATGTGGTTCCTTACTTATGCGTTTTATTGTCAAAGACTTCATAAATCTTCTCTCCCAGTTATTTGATAGTCCAACTGTGGGATTGTTGAAGTAGACGTTGACGTGCTCGTATTTCCTATATAGCGGCCAATATTTCGACCAGTTGGACAGGTGGCGATGGGAAGTCCGTTAGCTCCAACCATAACCAACCTTTTTATGGAGAAATATGAAGACATAGCTCTGAACACAGCTCTAGATAAGCCAAGTTGATTTATCGTTACGTCGACGACAGTTTATCACCTGGCCCCACAGACGTGAAAAACTGGGAGAATTCTTAGAACACCTGAATGATGTTCACGACCACATTAGGTTTACGATGGAAGTAGAGATACACGGTACATTGCCCTTCCTTAATGTCCTCGTTCATCTGAAAATAATCCTAACTTCAACCACAGTGTGTACAGGAAACCTAGACACACGGATCGGCATCCGAACGCTCTTAGTCATCACCATCCAGTACAAAAACGTGGCGTTCTGAACACCCTCGCCCACCGTCTCAATCTCTGAAAATCTGCCACTACCACTAAGAAACCTCCGCAAAATTTTCCAGGCATCACAGGCTATTTCTGGTAGATATGCAGGAAAAATACTACCGAAGAAGAGAACAAGAAACATGCGTTTTTGCCTTTCTGTGGGACACTGTCTGTAAAGATTAGTCAGCTCTTGTCGAGACACAATATCTCATCAGTGTTCAGGCCCCCAGAAAAAATGCGACAGCTCATGAGGCCTGTAACGGACGGTCTAGGGCTTACAGCGTCTGGAGTGTACAAAGTACCATGTCAGTGTGGCTGCTACTAGGCCGCCCAAACAATACACACTGTGGAGCGACGCAAGACGGAACACGAGAGGTGCTTATGCCTCTGCTATCCTCAAAAATTAGCCATGGTAGAACACGCTTTAGAAAATCGACACTTAATACTATTCGATAGAACGTGTCATTATGAGGACGAAAGGATTTTGAGATAACGTCATAAAAGAAGCGGAAGAAATAAAAATATCTGAAAACACTATCAACAAGGACGGCGGTTTACAGCTCAACACAGCCTGGGACACAGCTATCGCGAGGATGAACTCGTGTAAAAATTGAAGAATTCTGACTGAACAGAATGTGTAGCTTGCTTTGTTTTCTGTTCAAACAGGGCATGTAGCTTGTTCCATACCTCGTGCACTCTCACGTGCAACCAACAACGCCAAGACTTTTGCTTCTACAGTTGTAACGATAATCTGACTGGCTGCATGATCAGCTTAGTCCCAAGTTTTTAACGCAACGTTAAACACATCTGTTTGTGCCGATGTTGCATCCGCTGGCAAACCCGCCGGTTTTTCTACGTCGCCAATACACACTTCGTATGCGCCGTTTGACGCACGTAATAAATTTCGTACTGCGAACTTCCAAATAGTCCAATTTTCAGCACCACACAGCTTCTCTATACCATAAAAATCCATTGCAGTCCCGTAAAACAGTTCAGATTTACAACCACAAAAATTCCACTAGACAAACATGCAGCAATCGTTCACGTATACACACTACTGGCCATTAAACTTGCTACACCAAGAAGAAATGCAGATGATAAACGGGTATTCATTGGACAAATATATTATACTAGAACTCACATGTGATTACATTTTCACGCAGTTTGGGTGCATAGATCATGAGAAATCAGTACCCAGAACAACCACCTCTGGCCGTAATAACGGCCTTGATACGCCTGGGCATTGAGACAAACAGAGCTTGGATGGCGTGTACAGGTACAGCTGCCCATGCAGCTTCAACACGATACCACAGTTCATCAAGAGTAGTGACTGGCGTATTGTGACGAGCCAGTTGCTCGGTCACCATGGGCCAGAAGTTTTCAATTGGTGAGAGATCTGGAGAATGTGCTGGCCAGGGCAGCAGTCGAACATTTATTGATCAAGAAAGGTCCGTACAGGACCTGCAACATGCGGTCGTGCATTATCCTGCTGAAATGTAGAGTTTCGCAGGGATCGAATGAAGGGTAGATTCACGGGTCGTAACACATCAGAAATGTAACGTCCACTGTTCAAAGTGTCGTCAATGCGAACAAGAGGTGGCCGAGACCTGCAACCAATGGCAACCCATACCATCACGCGGGGTGATACGCCAATATGGCGATGACGAATACACGCTTCCAATGTGCGTTCACCACGATGTCGCCAATCAAGGATGCGACCATCATGATGCTGTAAACAGAACCTGGATTCATCCGTAAAAATGACGTTTTGCCATTCGTGCACCCAGGTTCGTCGTTGAGTACACCATCGCAGGCGCTCCTGTCTGTGATGCAGCGTAATGGGTAACTGCACCCATGGTCTCCGAGCTGATAGTCCATACTACTGCAAACGACGTCGAACTGTTCGTGCAGATGGTTGTTGTCTTGCAAACGTCCCCATCTATTGACTCAGGGATCGAGCTGTGGCTGCACGATCCGTTACAGCCATGCGGATAAGATGCCTGTCATCTCGACTGTTAGTGATACGAGGCCGTTGGGATCCAGCACGGCGTTCCGTATTACCCTCCTGAACCCACCGATTCCATATTCTGCTAACAGTCATTGGATCTCTACCAAAGCGAGCAGCAATGTCGCGATACGATAAAACGCAATCGCGATAGGGTACAATCCGACCTTTATCAAAGTCGGAAAAATGATGGTACGCATTTTCCTCCTTACACGAGGCATCACAACAACGTTTCACCAGGCAACGCCGATCAACTGCTG
The DNA here is from genome assembly GCF_023898315.1 of Schistocerca nitens. Classification (NCBI taxonomy): domain Eukaryota; kingdom Metazoa; phylum Arthropoda; class Insecta; order Orthoptera; family Acrididae; genus Schistocerca; species Schistocerca nitens. The sequence continues at coordinate 435,878,904 of NC_064614.1, forward strand.
TTTGTATATGAGAAGTGGGTTGGAAACTTTCCTCGTGTGAGCACGTTGTAGGTGTTGCCACCGGCGCTAACCTTGTGTGAATGCTCTGAAAATCTAATCATTTGCATAACACAGCATCTTCTTCCTATCGGTTAAATTTCGCGTCTGTAGCACATCTTCGCGGTGTAGTAATTTTAATAGCCAGTAGTGTACAGTACGAACCGCGCGTAGTACACTACACACGCTAACGCGTTTCTGGCGTCACGGAAAAAAACTGCAATACCCAATTGCTTTCTTGAATCGTGTTCTGGGTCCATAACCTATTGCAGAAACTTCAAGAAAGAACTAACGGGCAGAACATAAAGCACACGCACGACGTAGTTGCTATAACAAGACACATGTATTTTATTTTATGACAGCAACCAAAGACAGAGATATGGTACACAGCAGAGAGATTAATATAAACATTTCACTTCAACAGAAGGTCATTGCTATGTTAAAATAAGGTAAACTCAACAACAAACATTAAAGTTTCGTTATATTGTCGTACTGAGTTCGAGGTACAAATTATTTGAGAGGCTGCTGCATAAAGGATTCAAGTACTTTCATGGACAATTAACACAAATTTTTTAACAAGGAAAAATCACCAAACAGCTGTATGTTTTCAAAAGTTGTTACTTTATTTACCCGACCAGTTTCGGGAATCTCATTACCGGCATCTTCAGGCCCCTACGCGCTCCATGTATAGCGAATCAGATACATCAATGCATGTGTAGCCGCATGCATCCATAATCTGTAGTCAAGTCTTCGAAATACACACTCCACAAAAAATTCACTGAATCCAGGTACTGATGATTCCGAAAATATCCGGTTGTTTGCTTATTTTTCTTTGGCGAATATCTGAACGGCTGCTAATGGATCCACAGACTTACATAGAAATTGGCTCCCAGAACCAACTAATGACCTCTGCTGTATTTACTGAACTATCTGCAGATTATAATACCGTGTGGAGCTAGGGCGTTATTTATCGGCTGCTTCGTATAATACCACGCAGAATAACAGCACAACTTCGTAATAATACGCTGACTGACAGACCATTCCAGGCAATTACAGACAATACCACTAGACCCTCAACAATGGCGTACCGCAAGCTACTATTTAGCTAGTGTTTTGCTGATATGTCAGTCACACTGCCCGTGAAGTTTAGTTACGTTGCTGACTGGGTGACAGAAACACAGGACAAACAAATCGACGTCGCCGACAATACACGGTATTATCATCAGAGGGCATAAGCAGAATGGGGTAATGCTTCCATAAATAGGGACTTTAACCAAACGTTAAGAAAACTGAATCCTCTTCTTTCACCCTATCCAACGGTGAACTGCACATATTTCTCGATGGTAAATATCTGACCCATTACAAACGGCCACGGTAACTTGAAGATATACTTGAGAAAACGCTGTCATTTAAACAGTATCTAACAAATACTGAAACTAAACTGAGTTCAAGAAACGATGTTATGCAAAAAAAAAAAAAATATGTGGCACAACGTAGGATTCTGCAGCTTCGACCTTACAATCATCTGCCCTCGGCCTTGTCTACTGCCGGCCGGTGTGGCCGTGCGGTTAAAGGCGCTTCAGTCTGAAACCGCGTGACCGCTACGGTCGCAGGTTCGAATCCTGCTTCGGGCATGGATGTGTGTGATGTCCTTAGGTTAGTTAGGTTTAATTAGTTCTAAGTTCTAGGCGACTGATGACCTCAGAAGTTAAGTCGCATAGTGCTCAGAGCCATTTGAACCATTTGAACCTTGTCTACTCAGCAGCAGAATATTGCAGCCCTGTCTCGATAAACAACATCCGCACGAAGCTGGTAGACACGCGATTAAATAAAACAGTGATGACTGTGTTATTGGCACAATCAAATCCATTCTATTATTCTGCCTACCTTCTCTCAGCCGCATTCCACCACTTAAGTTGAGAAGAAAGAATAGTCTTCTCGGAGAATACAAGAAAAACTGCATCAACCAGCAATTGCCAATTCATGAGGACATTCTTGCTGTCAAAATCAACAGATTCCGCTTCAGAAATTCCCCACTCAGTACGGCTAGCAATCTGGCGGACCGTAAGTTCAGTCTCCACGAACTTGGACGCAAGAGTGGTGTAATAAGACTCCACTAGAGCTCCAGATATTTCTCCAAGCCCACAAACCGCGGGAACGTGATCTCCCTGGAGGACATGGATTACACTTTACAGGATTCAGACCAACCATGGGAGATGCTGTGACCTTCCTATACAGATGAAGAATGAATACCAGTGCGGAGTGCACCTGTGGCTTCCCAAGGCAGGCTCTCAGAGACATTGTGGAAGAGTGCCCCAAAATTTGTACGCTGGAAAGCCCTTGGAATTCTGGGAGACTACAACTGTTGTGATAAATTACATAAATAATATGTCTGTAAATTAAGTATGTACTATATTTGTGTTTTTGAACTGATCTCTAATTTCAGGACGATTAATAATAATGCCTGTGAATGTGAAGCGGAGGAACGGACAGACATATTGTGGAGAACTACCTGCTCCATCTTTTCAAAGGTAGTCTCAAAGGCTTACACAAAGTGAAAGCGAGTACCATTATCTGATCATGAAATTTAAACGTTAGCCTATGAAAATACTGTGTATGTATGTATGTGTGTGTGTGTGTGTGTGTGTGTGTGTGTGTGTGTGTGTGTGTGTGTGTGTGTGTGTGTGTGTGCTCTGTAAAACCATACGATGATAATGATGCTCCTGTATTAGAGTACATCCTTTTCCTGTCACGGTAGTGGACGAATGAACGCACAATCATTCTTAAAGTGCATTTACACCTGTGCACCCCGCAGCTAGTGGCCGTGCGTCAGTAGCCTGCCCCACGCGAAGTAGGTGCGCCCGAAGAGAACACAGGTGTGAATGTAATCACTCGCACGTAAATGTTGAGGAAGAGGCATGCAATCTACACGCGTGTCTCTACTTGCGTGTGGGGCAAGCACAGTCGTACAGCGACAAGGTGCAAGGTACGCACGAGTAAACGCACCGTAATACACTCCTGGAAATTGAAATAAGAACACCGTGAATTCATTGTCCCAGGAAGGGGAAACTTTATTGACACATTCCTGGGGTCAGATACATCACATGATCACACTGACAGAACCACAGGCACATAGACACAGGCAACAGAGCATGCACAATGTCGGCACTAGTACAGTGTATACCCACCTTTCGCAGCAATGCAGGCTGCTATTCTCCCATGGAGACGATCGTAGAGATGCTGGATGTAGTCCTGTGGAACGGCTTGCCATGCCATTTCCACCTGGCGCCTCAGTTGGACCAGCGTTCGTGCTGGACGTGCAGACCGCGTGAGACGACGCTTCATCCAGTCCCAAACATGCTCAATGGGGGACAGATCCGGAGATCTTGCTGGCCAGGGTAGTTGACTTACACCTTCTAGAGCACGTTGGGTGGCACGGGATACATGCGGACGTGCATTGTCCTGTTGGAACAGCAAGTTCCCTTGCCGGTCTAGGAATGGTAGAACGATGGGTTCGATGACGGTTTGGATGTACCGTGCACTATTCAGTGTCCCCTCGACGATCACCAGTGGTGTACGGCCAGTGTAGGAGATCGCTCCCCCTACCATGATGCCGGGTGTTGGCCCTGTGTGCCTCGGTCGTATGCAGTCCTGATTGTGGCGCTCACCTGCACGGCGCCAAACACGCATACGACCATCATTGGCACCAAGGCAGAAGCGACTCTCATCGCTGAAGACGACACGTCTCCATTCGTCCCTCGATTCACGCCTGTCGCGACACCACTGGAGGCGGGCTGCACGATGTTGGGGCGTGAGCGGAAGACGGCCTAACGGTGTGCGGGACCGTAGCCCAGCTTCATGGAGACGGTTGCGAATGGTCCTCGCCGATACCCCAGGAGCAACAGTGTCCCTAATTTGCTGGGAAGTGGCGGTGCGGTCCCCTACGGCACTGCGTAGGATCCTACGGTCTTGGCGTGCATCCGTGCGTCGCTGCGGTCCGGTCCCAGGTCGACGGGCACGTGCACCTTCCGCCGACCACTGGCGACAACATCGATGTACTGTGGAGACCTCACGCCCCACGTGTTGAGCAATTCGGCGGTACGTCCACCCGGCTTCCCGCATGCCCACTATACGCCCTCGCTCAAAGTCCGTCAACTGCACATACGGTTCACGTCCACGCTGTCGCGGCATGCTACCAGTGTTAAAGACTGCGATGGAGCTCCGTATGCCACGGCAAACTGGCTGACACTGACGGCGGCGGTGCACAAATGCTGCGCAGCTAGCGCCATTCGACGGCCAACACCGCGGTTCCTGGTGTGCCCGCTGTGCCGTGCGTATGATCATTGCTTGTACAGCCCTCTCGCAGTGTCCGGAGCAAGTATGGTGGGTCTGACACACCGGTGTCAATGTGTTCTTTTTTCCATTTCCAGGAGTGTATGTCAACAGAGACCGCTCAGTTTACCGAAATGTGGCAGCAGACTCGCATACCGCTGATAATTTTGACCGGGATAGCTCAGGCTTATACCTTGATCCATCTCTAATAACCAGGACACGTGTATCAAACGAAAACATAAAAACTGGAGAATGGGCACTTTGACTTTTCTATTCGCTATTCCATTCTAGATATACAATCATTGCGAATATCATTTGTTACATGGAGTGACTCCATTTCATTTTGAAAGGTTGGACGAGATGGAATGGAACCTGGAAACGCTGACAACGGACCATCTGAGGCATCCTATCCTCTCCCAGTTAGTGCACGCTGTTCGGCGCATCACAGTGGCCATAATCATCGGAAAAAATTGCTATCTCCAACATACACACAATTATCCTCAGCTGAGCCTGAAAGAAAGTGGTGAGTATCTTATTTGCAAGTCTGTTTTTGTGAAATAAAGCGTTGTTGTTGTGGTGGTCTTCAGTCCTGAGACTGGTTTGATGCAGCTCTCCATGCTACTCTATCCTGTGCAAGCGTCTTCATCTCCCAGTACCTACTGCAACCTACATCCTTCTGAATCTGTTTAGCGTATTCATCTCTTGGTCTCCCTCTATGATTTTTACCCCCCACGCTGCCCTTCAATACTAAATTGGTGATCCCTTGATGTCTCAGAATGTGTCCTACCAACCAATTCCTTCTTCTAGTCAAGTTGTGCCACAAACTTCTCTTCTCCCAAATCCTATTCAATACCTCCTCATTAGTTATGATCTACCCATCTAATCTGCAGCATTCTTCTTAGCACCACATTTCGAAAGCTTCTATTCTCTTCTTCTCCAAACTAGTTGTCGTCCATGTTTCACTTCCATACATGGCTATGCTCCATACAAATACTTTCAGAAACGACTTCCTGACACTTAAATCTATACTCGATGTTAACAAATTTCTCTTCTTCAGAAACGCTTTCTTTGCATTGCCAGTCTACATTTTATATCTTCTCTACTTCGACCATCATCAGTTATTTTGCTCCCCAAATAGCAATACTCCTTTCCTACTTTAAGTGTCTCATTTCGTAACCTAATACCCTCAGCATCACCCGACTTAATTCGACTACATTCCATTATCCTCGTTTTGCTTTTGTTAATGTTCATCTTATACCCTCCTTTCAAGACACTGTCCATTCCGTTCAACTGCTCTTCCATGTCCTTCGCTGTCTCTGACAGAATTACAATGTCATCGGCGAACCTCAAAGTTTTTGTTTCTTCTCTATGGATTTTAATACCTACTCCGAATTTTTCTCTTGTTTCCTTTACTGCTTGCTCAATATACAGATTGAATAACATCGGGGATAGGCTACAACCCTGTCTCACTCCCTTCCCAACCACTGCTTCTCTTTCATGCCCCTCGAATCTTATAACTGCCATCTGGTTTCTGTACAAATTGTAAATAGCCTTTCGCTCCCTGTATTTTACCCCTGCCACCTTCGGAATTTGAAAGAGAATATTCCAGTCAACATTGTCAAAAGCTTTCTCTAAGTCTACAAATGCTAGAAACGTATGTTTGTCTTTCCTTAATCTAGCTTCTAAGATTAGTCGTAGGGTCAGTATTGCCTCACGTGTTCCACGGAATCCAAACTGATTCTCATTAAGGTTTGCTATCAAGAAACTCTCGTCTAAGGTAATGAACACGTATATGGTAAGGCTGCGCTAGAGCTGACAATAGTGCCCATCAAACTGCACAGAAAACAACAAACGTAGAACTATAAGAACTGTTCATATGAAAAGGTAGGAAACATAGTAACTACCAGATCGGTTGAAATTTGCATATGCCACTTTGGGATAATATAGTGCGACGTCTATGGACGCGAATGTAGCGTCCGGCGTGGTTGTGCGAATGTGCAGGCTCATGATGCAGGGGAGAAGCAGCCAGTTGTGTGCTCAGTCCATTTTATGCGCCAGTGGATTTGAGGACACATGGCGCTCACGTTGCAAAATTCGACGACTGAGGAGCAGCGAGGTCTTATCAGATTTCTGACTGCGGAACAAGGTTAAACCGGCCGATTTTTCTCGTGGAATAATGGCCGCTTACAGGGGAGAATGTGTGACCGACAAATCAGAGACGGGGTGGTGTGTCCGTTTTCGTGAATTTCGTCGAGTGTTTGAGAGAAGACCCGAGATCAGGCCAGGTAAACAAGTTAATCACGGCCAAAGTCATCGACAATGTAGACGACCCAGAGAGAAGTGATCGGCTTTTCACATTGTGAAGTGTTGGCCGTGATGACGGGGGCTAGTGTTGGCACAGCGTGAACAACTGTGCACGACAGATTGAGCTACAAGTGTAATGGCCGAGTCCAAATGGGAGGAGCTTGAGCTTCTGTCCCACAGCCCGGACATGTCACCCTGCGACTCCATTGTGTTTGGTCCGCTAAAAATGAAAGTACATCTCAAAGGGAAGTGCTTCGATTCGGACGAGGAACGGAAGGGCATTGTGGAGGAGTGGCTCCCGTCACAGCCACAGGAATTCTGGAAACAGGGAATCCTTCGGCTCGTGAAACGGTGGGATAGTTGCGTTCAGGCCTCTGGTGATTACTTTTGAATAAAGAGTTCAGTTATAACCACAGTGTTGTTTCGCACCTTTTCATCTGAACACCCCTCATAACAGCAACCACACCGGACGAAAAGAGCCATGTCTCCTGATAACTGGATTACACCTAAGGTTAATTACACTTAATATTCGACACGGACGTTGAGGACACGATTCAGTTGGTGTCAGATAAGCACATGAGACAAAAAATTAGTCACCTCCCTCCACCGAGCAGAGATCATGCAAACACCCCAGTATGGCACACTGCTTCCATCCTTGGTTATGGCCTGAGTCCAGCGAGTAAGAGTGTGTACAAAGTTCATCAAGTACGCCACACCCAGATGAGGTCACTCATCAAACCCTACAGAGGTACCAGATGGCAGGGACGTTGATTTCTACGTTTCACACGCAAGTCACAGACATTTTTTTGAGAATAAGATTTAGCAGGCCAGCAAAGAGTGATAGGGCCCACAAGTGGTCGTTAATCCAGGAATGTACTCATGCTGCTCTGTGAACAAGACTGTGGTCTTTGAAGATGGGAGTATCTACAGCCTACTCAAAGTGAGGGCGTAGAAAAAGTGTGGAATTAAAAATTACCACGTGATTTGATGCAGTCTAGACTGCACCTTCACAAAAGGTCTACGCGAAGCTTCTACAGGCGACCTTTTAAGACTCTTGCTCATTGTCGTTGTGACAATAGAGATAATGCAGAAAGGTGCTGTCAGTTTCTGCCGGAATTTATGGAGTTGAAAGCTCATCTGTAAATTCATAGAGACCTCCTGGCACACATAAAAAAATGAATTGATCGTACGGCATTGTTGGCCTGGAGGTCCCATTCGGGTTCGGCCGCCAAGTGCAAGTCTTATTTCAGTCGGCGCCATGTTGGGCGACTTGCAACCGATGAGGAGGATGAAATGATGATGATGACAACACAACACCCAGGCCACGAGCGGAGAAAATCTCCAACCCGGCCTGGAATCGAACCCGGGCCCAGCGCAGTGGAGGCAAGCACGTTACCACCCAGCTAAGCAGGCGGACGCTGGCACACATTGCTACAGGATAGGAAGAGCCCCTACACGCCAGTGCCAGCAGAAAGAATACAATGAATCGAAAGAAGGCAAGAATAGACGCTGTTTCGTAACAAGCAGTTTAACGTGGATTACAAACCATAGTGGAGTTTGCTATATTTTGTTTTTTACTTATTTATGCTATTATATCACCTAGTAAAATTAGGGTGTCCATGCTATTTCTTATATCTAAGCATAGTCCCAATGCATAGCACAATAGCAACATAGTGATAATAATAATGCTAATAATAATAATAGATAGACATAAACAATCATCATAAAGGAATTCAAGTTCAAACGCTCTCTTTAAATGGGAATAATCGAAAATAATAATAATAATAATAGATAGATAGATAGATAGATAGACATACAGAATAATGAACAGGGGGGAGCCTTGTACCCCAAGCCTGCATGTAACTTCAGTCTTTTTCACACCAAGGACAGGACATTTACAATACAGCAACAGAGACTAACAACATAGAAATGCTACGTAGGCCTAAGGCAATAAAAGTAATTCTTTGCTTTTAAATGTGTATTAACATGAACTTTGGGTCTAATTTCTTACCCAGAAAAATTACTTTTATTTGTATTTATTTGGATGTTCGGTTTATTAGCCCTAGATCTGTGCTCAGGGGGTCTAGCTGTAACATACCACTTGTTCACTTATGTTAAGCTATGCCCCATGGTACACCACCGCATTGTATCTTAAGCCAAATACAACATTTTGAAGAATGATCTCTGTGATACAGCCTTTTAATAAACTCTTGTGTATTGTGATTCATTTGACAGGAAATAAGACAAGCAATGAAATGGTTAAATAATGGTTAAAAAAACATGCCCTAGGTACAAGCCCTTCACCTATGTATGTAGAATTTAAGAACTGCCAGTATCTTGTCAAATGTAAGTAGTGATTTCTAACAGAAATGTATCGTAGCAGTACAGAAGGAATCATTATGGAGAAGAGATTGATTGGTCAGAGGAAGAGTGAGAAATGAGTGGGTAAGATTAAGAGATGAGATGGAACGAAGAAAATTGAAGTAGATCGGTGTTAGGAAAGCACAGATAATGTTGACATTAAGGCAGGGACACTGATTCGCTGTTGGGCAGAACGAAGGCAACAGGGATATACCAAGAGGGGAAGATAAGCAGATGATAACTGATAAAGCTTTAATCTCCTTTCAAATGCAGAATGGTTTTGGAAATGATGCAGGTTAGAAGTTAGTTCGTGCTAGAGCTATATAGCTGTAATGAAGAGGCAGATACAGGCAGTTTTAGTGTTATGTAGCGGTACAGTCAAGATATAAGATACTGGACGTTTCCAGTCTGGTAGTGCAGTTACAGAATGATGACAGGTATTTGATACGTAAGGACACATGTGACTGAGAAATCAGTGAAGAAGACAGAACATGTGTAAATAACTTAGCCTCTCCATTCGCGTCCACCCTAGTATGAAACAGTCCAATGTTACACACACTCACACACACACTTCTTATGCAAGCATTAATTGCTAGTTCGAGTCTTATGGAGCTTCCACTATTTGTGAGCTGTTCAACTACATCGCAGTAGTAAAGAGTGGCAGAACTAAAGACTGGACTAATTTCTGTGTTATTTATTAAAAAAAAAAAAAGAACAGAGATTTCCTGCATGCTGTAACAGTTTATTCTTCCCAACTGGAACGCTCATCCAAAACTGTACCGAGAATTTTTACTCTTTTTTGATGGTGTAAGTGGATATCATCGAGAGATATAGTGTGAACTGTTTTACGAAAAAGTCCACTGATCCACTTTCTGTATGATATGAAGATGACCTGCGATTTATACGGGTTTAGTTTTAGACTCATGTTTTGTGCCTATCGTGATACTAAACGCAGGACATCATTCACACGCTGACACGACAGCAGCAGTCGTTTTATAGCTGGCGCTTACATATTGCTGATGTCATCAGTATTCAAATGGCAGTTCCAAGAGTGTAGCACAAATGAAATATCATTGATACACAGTGAGAAACAGACACTACAAGACCTAACTGTGTTCCAATCTCGAACATTAAGATTTATAGAGTCACATTTAACAGCAAAGTAGCCAAATCATGAGATAATAACATATGTATCAAAACTGACTTTACAGCTTTGAAAACTCATACTGATTTATTCATTTAACTTACAGACATTGTTTCGGTGTCACTTTATAGTAAAATACACCAAGCTCTTTACCTTAAGCCGAAACAAATTCAATGCGACTTCCATCGGTTATGCAGCACACATCCTATCTGAAGTTATTTCTTGCCAAACTCGCTGCAGCATGTTGGGTGTTACTTGCACAGTTGTGAGGTAGCTTGTAGCTCTCAGCTCTGGCAGGGAAGCCTGTAAGGGTGGAAAAAAACACGATATTCTTGATGGATGAATCCATGAAAGAAAAAGTCAAGAGGTGTCAGTCCAGTGAACACGGGAGCCAGGCAACTGCCACACTTAGGACCATTCAGTTACCTGGGAAGCGGACATTTAGGAAATCGCGGACGTCAGAACACAGTAGTAATTTTTCCAAATGAGATTGTTATTGTAGATCTACTGGAAGAAACTTTACCATACTCTGTGCAAAAATTTCGTTACAGGGCTGTTACATACTTCGATTCTTCAAACCAAATCACACAGAGAACACACTCAGAACCGGTAAAGACGGCCATCTTTGCTGCAACTGCCGCTAGCGCTTGTAGTGGCGTGATTTTGTACTAGTGTACCACGCGAGTCAGAAGTTGGTCTATTTTCCTTCAAGATGACACCAAGACTAAGTTCTGGATACAGAAAATGTTCGACTGTTGCCCTGGCCAGCACATTCTCCAGATCTCTCACCAACTGAAAACGTCTGGTCAATTGTGGTCGAGCAACTGACTCTTCACAATACGCCAGTCACTACTCTTGATGAACTGTGGTATCGTGTTGAAGCTGCATGGGCATCTGTACCTGTAGACACCATCCTAGCTCTGTTTGACTCAATGCCCAGGCGCATCAAGGCCGTTATTACGGCCAGAGGTGGTTGTTCTGGATACTGATTTCTCAGGATCTATGCACCCCAATTGCGTGAAAGTGTAATCACATGTCAGTTCTAGTATAATATATTTGTCCAATGAATACCCATTTATCATCTGCATTTCTTCTTGGTGTAGCAATTTTAATGGCCAGCAGTGTAAGTATCATTGTGCTTAGAGCCATTTGAACCATTTGAACCCACATCGTCGATCTATTGAATTATTTCTTCTGTTGCCCAAAGTTTCTTTGTATTTACCTTCCTTGTATCTATATTTGTCTGTCCAGTTTCTGTGATTGGCTTTTTTAGAGATGTCTGTTCTTCTTCAATGGAATTGCATGTTGTGGAGTTTATTAATGCAGTGTCTACAGCATTAGGGAACTTCAAATGCAGCTCATCATTCCTCAGTACTTCAATATCCCGCTTCTTTCCACACAGATTCTCCCTGACGATTCTCTTAAGCTTCTGGCATAGTCGGTTAGTGGTCCTATGGCCACGCTGTTGTTCTGAGTCCACCTCGTCACCACATGTTCTGCAGTCATCGCACTACAACCAACTGTTTGTGCGATCTGGCGGAATGATATTCTCGGATCCTTTATGTGAAAGATTCGACCTTTCTCAAAGCCAAAAAGATGAACTGCACAGGCCTGTCCTCTGGACATTTTGTTTTGTGATCTACCTCTTAATGATTCTGTTAGCATTAGACACACACAATAACCATCGTGTACTCACATCATTCTTCATCTGTTGGAATGTCTGTTTTCTCTACTGAAAAGGATAAGGATGGAGTTTCGATCATCACATCCCACAGGCATAAAAATACTGGAGTACGAGTTTGGTAACGTTTCGACAAGGTGTCCATGCTATAATTCTTACCATTTCCGACAGCGTATATTGATCTAGTTCCAAAAATTAAATTCTGTTTTCATACTCTCTATGTTCTATGGTGAAGGCAAAAAGTGAAAGTTGTGCTTCTACAGAAATCTTAAAATTTTGGTTGTTTCCAAGTACACTATCCGGGCAACTGGCTGAAAATGACTTCAAGTTCGTTGCGCACTCCATCGGTAATGCTGGAATTCAGTACGGTGTTGGCCCACCCTTAGCCTTGATGACAGCTGACAGCTTCCACTCTCGCAGGCATCGTTCAACCAGGTGCTGAAAGGTTTCTGGGAGAATGGCAGCCCATTCTTCACGGAGTGCTGCATTGAGGAGAGGTAGCGATGTCGGTCGGTGAGGCCTGGCACTAAGTCGGCGTTCCAAAACATCCAAAAGGTGTTGTATAGGATTCAGGTTAAGTCTCTGTGCAGACCAGTCCATTACAGGAGGCATGTTATTGTCGTGTAACATTATGAACAGGTGCTCGATCTTGTTGAAAGATGCAGTCGCCATCCCCGAATTGCTCTTCAACAGTGGGAAACAAGAAGGTACTTAAAACATCAATGTAGGCCTGTGGTGTTATAGTGCCATGCAAAACAACAAGGAGTGCAAGCACCCTTCATGAAAAACACGACCACGCCTCCGAATTTTACTGTTGGCACTACACACGCTTGCAGATGACATTCACTAGGTATGTGCCATATCCACGCCCTGCCATCAGATCGTCACATTGTGTACTGTGATTCGTCACTCCAAACAACGTTTTTGCATTATGCAATCGTCCAATGTGTACTCTCGTTACATCAAGCGAGGCGTCGTTTGAATTACCGGCGTGATGTGTGGCTTATGAGCAGCCGCTTGACCATAAAATCCAAGTTTTCTCACCTCCCACCTAACTGTCATAGTGCTTGCAATGGATCCTGATGCAGTTTGGAATTCCTGTGTGATGGTCTGGGTAGATGTCTGCCTATTACACATTACGACCCTCTTCAACTGTCGGCGGTCTCTGTAGTCAACAGACGGGGTCGGACTGTACGCTTTTGTGCTGTACGTGTCCCTTCACGTTTACACTTCACTGTCACCTTGGAAAGAGTGGACCTAGGGATGTTTAGGAGTGTGGAAACCTCGATTACAGACGTATGACTCAAGTGTCTCCCAATCACCTGACCACGTTCGAAGTCCGTGAGTTGCGCAGAGCGCCTCATTCTGCTCTCTCACGATGTCTAGTGACTACTGAGTTCGCTGATATGGAGTACCTGGCAGTAGGTGGCAGCACAGTGCACCTAATATGAAAAACGTATGTTTTTGGAGGTATCCGGATACTTTTGATCACATAGTGTATGTCGTCTGTCTTCTGCTCCAGAATTCCAGAACGGGACGACGGCTTACCTAGAACAGCTCTCCAACGACTGGCGAAATGCTGCGCAGCTGCTCTCAATTGGTGTGTCGCACCTCTCACAACTTTTCGTTCCCCTCGCATTCGAACACATGGTAAGTACTCTTTTTCTCTCCTCTTTTCAGATACATTATATGAACGAGGTATTGAATAGGATTGGGGAGAAGAGACGTTTGTGGCACAACTTGACTAGAAGAAGGGATCGGTTGGTAGGACATGTTTTGAGGCATCAAGGGATCACAAATTTAGCATTGGAGGGCAGCGTGGAGGGTAAAAATCGTAGAGGGAGGCCAAGAGATGAATACACTAAGCAGATTCAGAAGGATGTAGGTTGCAGTAGGTACTGGGAGATGAAGAAGCTTGCACAGGATAGAGTAGCATGGAGAGCTGCATCAAACCAGTCTCAGGACTGAAAACCACAACAAAAACATATGAACGAGCGGTGACGAAAAGACCTAAAAGCCTCCCGTAAGTGCTCAGTTCCTGGAATCTGTTTCCTGATTTATTTGGCTTTCACAGTTATTTTCTTTGTCTCTCTGACTGTAATGTTAACTCTCTGCAAGACACCTCTACATAGGTAATCCTTGTATGTTTATGAGAAAAAGAGTGCAAAGTTGCCCATACCCTTTTTTGTACTTCCCCGTATTTTCCTTATCAGATTTTGAATATTCCATATTAGATCCAACTTTACAATCCTAAGACCCTTGGTTACACATTTAGTGGAGATAGTTCTAGATTCTACAGTCACGTATTTTATCTCGATACTTATGGATTTGCTTATGTGGAATCTGTTACTCCCAGCATAGTTTCAGTATTTAATAAATTATAAGGTAAATAAATTTTTGTGCACTGTGCTATGTCCCCCCTCCCCTCCTTTCTCTTCACTACTTTTGCTTTCAGAAAATATGATAATGCTAAAATTGCTTTGTTGTCCGTAGTTCAATTTACCTATGGAAAGGAATCCTTGTGGACCTAAGGCAATTTGACGTTATCTAAATCTTCTCTCCTATTGTGACTTTCCCTTTCCCTACTGTTAGGTGATCTTCTGCTCTTTTCCTTTTCCGTTTCTTGGTGTTCAAAAAAGTCATCACCGCGCACCCCTGATATGCTGCCTCGTGACGATGTCACCGACGGCGATCTACCACGATTCTTAGTTGTTCCGGGTTCACTTGGACTCCCTACATTGTAGTTCTGTATCTTTACGGGAACCGCGTGACTGCTACGGTCGCAGGTTCGAATCCTGCCTCGGGCATGGATGTGTGTGATGTCCTTAGGTTAGTTAGGTTTAAGTAGTTCTAAGTTCTAGGGGACTGATGACCTCAGATGTTAAGTCCCATAGTTCTCAGAGCAATTTGAACCATTTTGTATCTTTACGATTGCCTCAGTGTGTCTCTGTTCCTCATCTTCGCTATCAGATTACCCACGACGGGCTTGATTGTGTCTATCATCCTCAAAAGTTCCCTTGGATCGGTATTCTCCTCACCTGTGCCATGTGCTGCTAACAAAGCTAACTCTTTCACATCCCATAGGCTTTCTTGACTACCCCGTGTATCTGCAATTTCTATGTCTTTACAACTAGTGATCTGTTGTGCTACTAAGCGCGCTTTCGCCCTAGTTATCATAGACTGATCTCTGATAAGTACACACAACTTACTCTACTCACATTTATTATGCAACCGACATGTAACATGAAATATGTACAACAAAAAAGCTAAACTAATGGCAACCTTGTTTACGAGCAGTGTCGGTACAATACAAACAAATACAACGACAAATGGCATGACATAAACATCAATAAATTGCAGCCAGCGAGCTGAAGCACAACGCCTCTGAAAAGAAATACAATAAAATACACAAATACAGGGTGTCCGAAAAGTCTTTCCCTGATTACATAAATTGATAACTCAGGCTAGAAGTAAGATACAAACATGAAACTAGTGTCTAATTGTTTACAAACTATCAAAGTTTTTTTCACACATTAGTAAACTTCCACATGAGCACCCTTGGTAGCACGTAGCACATCTAGACGATATTCAGTTTCCGTCCAGTAGCCTCAGCGAAGAAGAATGACCCGACAATTCGATCGTGCAACAGCGCGCACCAAACATTCACCTTTGGACTGCCTCTGGTGCACGCCATGACTTCGCCAGGGCGTTGTGAACCCCAAATGCGCACATTATGGCGATTCACTACTCCACTGACAAAAAAGGTCGCTTCGTCGGTAAAGGCAATTCGTCTGAGATAACCATCATCGTCCTCAATACGTGATAGCATTTCGACCACAAAGTCATATCGACGTGTACTGTCATTGGGCAACAAGGCCTGAACGATTTGCATTTTTTGTGCACGAAACAATAAACGTTTGTGTAAAATGTCATAGAGAAAGCTTTTTGGCATCTGTAATTCACGTGAGGCCCTGCGCACCGATTTCTTCGGACTTCACAGAAAAGACTGCCTTACAGCTTCCACCCTGTCTGCTGAGGTTCTTGGTCGACCACACCTCGGAAGGTCAGCAACCGATCCTGTGTTCTTGAACTTCTCATACCAGGCTTTAATGCTCTTGACATCAGGTGGATTCCTTCCAAATGTTGTCTGGAAGTGTCTCTGCACTGTGGTTGGCGATCCTGTCTCATGGTACCACAGGACACACTGTGCCTTCTCCTGATTGGTTAACATGGCTTCTTGGGCACTGCACCTCATTCACTACTTACGTACTGCGAACCTAAAGCAGAAAAAAAACTTTGATAGTTCTAAACAATTCGACACAAGTTTCATATTTGTATCTTACTTCTAGCCTGTAATCAGGGTAAGACTTTTCGGACACCCTGTATTATTTTTTAATGTTATCGCGTTACTTTCCCAGTGCAAACTATACATGCAAGCTGGCTTGTTTCAAATGGCTCTGAGCACTATGGGACTTAAAATCTATGATCATCAGTCCCCTAGAACTTAGAACTACCTAAACCTAACTAACCTAAGGACAGCACACAACACCCAGTCATCACGAGGCAGAGAAAATCCCTGACCCCACCAGGAATCGAACCCGGGAACCCGGGCGTGGGAAGCGAGAACGCTACCGCACGACCACGAGCTGCGGACATACATGCAAGCTAGTGATCACTATAAATAACACCTAAACATTATAAATGGGAAGAAAAATTTTGAAAATTTCCGAGGTTTCAAACCACTTTATGGCTACTATCAGAAGACTCTAATTAGGATCCTGGTAGGGTAAGCCATATCCATGATGCGACTCCAGGAGGGTGTAAACTGAATATGCGCAATGGAAATACTGAACGCAAAATGAAGATTTCGCCCTGTTTGACTACTCCCTGAAGCAGATCTTAGGATCTCTTAATGGTGATTATCTCCTTCTTGCTCTTTAACATATAAATTACAACATAAACATAAATGAATGATTAAGGGAACTAGTAACTACTAAATGCTAAATGCTGTTTCCTCTTATACATTTATTGTAGATTAAAACCCCCTTTATTACAAATGTTTATATATCAATGTGCGATGGACATAAAGAGATACAAATGAATTTCCTAACTAATACGATTGATCAATTGCCCAAATCTGCCCCTTTTTATGGCTACGCGATCTAATATAAATAACGTGAGACGACTGACATCATCTACGTACCAAACACTAGAAGACACTACTTTCAAAGGTGATCTACAGTGGATGCAACATCATTGGAAATAAAATTTACGTGATCACAGCTGTTTAGCTTTATAGCCCTAATAAGCCAAAGCAGTTAGCAATATCACCGTATGTACTGCGTCCGGTACTTCGGAGTGATGGTTCTTTTACACGTCTGTGACGATGGAAGAGCTACAGCCACAAATTAAACTCTTTCAATCACTAGGGCGCCAGAAGGCGGTCCTCTGATTAGTACACTATAATACCGTCTTCTCTTCTCTGTGTTCTACAGACGAAAAGCGCGCACTTCCAGCCAGCCACAAGGGCGGAGTTCAGATAACGTCTCAACGTGAGTTTAGGCAGAAGAAGTGCTCTCAATCACTGAACGATGAGCACTCAACGACGACTCCCTGTCCAGAATGGTATAAGTTCAAAAAAAAATATTGAAATGTGTATGAAATCTTATGGGACTTAACTGTTAAGGTCATCAGTCCCTAAGCTTACACACTACTTAACCTAAATTATCCTAAGGACAAATACACACACCCATGCCCGAGGGAGGACTCGAACCTTCGCCGAGACCAGCCGCACAGTCCATGACTACACCGCCCCAGACCGCTCGGCTAATCCCGCGTGGCGGTATAAATTCGCAACAGTACAGTGCCAAAACGCTCTAACTATAAAATCTCGTGAGAGCAAAGACAGCAAGTTTGTCGGTACCAACAAAAGCTGATACTGAGCGACTGTCAAACCCAGTTGCTCCAAACGGAAGACCTCTTCTCTCCACCGTTGGCTTCCGAGCAAAGCTCGGCTCCCCTCCCTCGTAACTCAGAAGGCGAATCATATTCTCGAAACCACAGAATATTCTCCCTCTCTACAGATTCTTCCGAACGCCGCCTATACTCATACAATGGTTTCTCAGAGTAAATTTCCTCAGAAATAACCCAGCCTGCGATTTCCGAGGTCACGCTTCCTCGTTCCTCTCTGCTGCGTCCAAGATTTTCAGAGTTTCCAAAGTATTATCCTGTTATCCTTTCGGCCCTACTACAATATCGGCCAGCTGCCGCTGTATTGCGCTTCCGCGCTTAGGTGCCCAGACCGTTCGTCTCGACACTTCCTGTGTGAAGCAGGACCAACACACCTGTGTGGGATTTGCCACCCAGGGTTTGAATTGCGCCTGCCGTTTCATTTCCATTGGCGTTTCAACCTCTACTGCTAGAGTCAATCATTCATTACACCCTTTAGATAATAAAGACACTCCGTCACCTTTCATGCAACAAGCGTTAACAACTATTTACAAGGTGTACGTGACAATGTGAGTCTTCTTTATATATATATATATATATATATATATATATATATATATATATATATATATATATATATATAACCTATCAAATTATACCTAATTGCGGTTGTAAATCACGGCAAAGTATGTAGATGAGTGCTTGTAAGTTGCGAAATTATAGCCACCTTACAATATAACTAAAATTTACTTCGCTTTTCACAGAGACCCATACAAATCAGCAACTACCAATTCCATTAGGTGGTTTGGTTTTACACTTTCATTAGCAGTCTGCTGGTATTATTACTAACTTTAAACCATTGATACCTATTATAATTTTTATTCTCTTGTGAACTCTCCTAGTCATATCATAGAAGCAAAAATTCATTCTGCTAATCTCTATAAGCAGTTCTTGTGGTCTACATCATCAGAACTAGCATGTATCTAGTCTTTCATTTTGTCTGCATATTCTTTGGGTGAACATACTCTCCAATCACCTGAATTTTCATTTGTCCCTCTGAACAATACACCTTCATTAATTTTATATAATACTGGTAACTTATCCTTTCGTTTCCTCCCCAATTTTTTCTTTACTATTTTTCAAATTTCCTCATCATTCTGTTTCCTCATCATATTTCTGCTAATTCTCTTAATCTCATTTTCTTCTTTGATCCCTTTTATGCAAAATATTTTTATGTGATCACTTCCATTGATTGCTTTACCATCTCCTCCCTCAACTTGTAATCTGGACAAAGTATCAGGAATGGAACTGTGAATCCTCTTTACGTATTTAATCCCAGATTGTTGTTGAAGGATCTAATCTACCGTTTATCAACTACAGCTTTTTTTTTAGAGAAGTCAGTGATTTGTGGTCAGTATACACTGTAACTTGGTGCTCCCACAAGTAATTTTTGAACTTTTACAGAACAATTTTTTTCAAACATACTCAATGCTCTCCTTGCAAAAGCGAAAGCTTAAAATCTAGTTCCTCTTCAGTTTAAAAAATTTGAAATAACTTAATTCCAGTCCCATATCCACTGCTATCTGCTCCTAAATGAAACAGTTTATTTAAATCTGGATGCCTCAAAATTTCATCCCTTCACTATTCTTGTTTTAACTCCTCGAACGGCTTTTGACGGTTTTCGTCCTAAACACAATTAACTTTTGATTCCAGTTAACTCGTTAAATGTGGACTGTTCAAATTCTGCCATTTCACAAATTTCTTATATAATCCATAAAGCCTTAATAATGATTTTGAAAGTCTCTTGTTCATGGAAGGTTGGCACTTCTTAGGGCCTTTTATTTTCTCTGTCCCCTTCCTAACTCCATCCATAGAAACTGTAAGCCCAAAAATATCAACTCATTTGTACGAACTCCTACTTTTTCAGACTCAAAATCGTTTTTCCATTCTGAGTGGCTTTACAATTCTCATCTAAAATTTCACAGTGTTCTTCTCAGTATTTAGTATCAATGAGTAAGTCATCAACAACCCACCCAGTTAGCCATGTGGTCTAACGAGCTGCTTACCGGACGGGAAGGCATGCCGGTCCCCGCCACGAATCCGCCCGGCGGATTAGTGTCGAGGTCCGGTGTGCTGGCCAGTCTGTGGATGGTTTTTAGGCGGTTTTCCATCTGCCTCGGCGAATGTGGGCTAGTTCCCCTTATTCTACCCCAGTTACAGTATGTCGGCGATTGCTGAGCAAACACTGTCTGCACGTACGCGCACACCATAATTACTCTACCAAGCAAAACGCGCACACCATAATTACTCTACCAAGCAAACATTGGGGTTACACTCGTCTGGTATGAGGCGTGCCCGGGGGGGGGGGGGGGGGTCCACTGAGGGCTACGACAGGGACGAAGCCTCTCCGTCGTTTCTCTGTCCCCAGTTCAATGCAATACAAGTCATCAACATAGATGGTCGATACTGAACTAATAATTATCCCCAGCACCTGGTACAAACCTCTTGTCGTTCCAAAAACGAATAGAAAGAAGTGGCAACTTTTTCTACAGGACCCACTCATTATTTTGCAAAACAAGTTACGGGCACATATGGGGCACGTTCTGACAGATTTGTTTGATTGCTGGGGCTGGGAAGTGCTGTACCATCCACTACACTCCCTGGCCTTAAGCCCTTGTGACTTCTTAATTTAAATGAATCACTTCATGACATTCGCTTCAGAACAGTTACAGAGATTCGGCAAGCAACAGACCGCTCCACTCGAACTATAAACTCAACTGGCGCTGCTTAGTGGATCCTACAACGTTCGCATAACTTACAATGGGTTATACATAACGCTGTCAACTAGTTTAAGTGCAGTAAAACCTTAAAACATGTATCTGTTTTGTATAAGTCGTAAATAAACAGTTGCTACTATTAAAGCTCCAACCCTCATACTTTAATCTCTCATTCAAATCCTCACAAAACTTTTTCAAGTTATTTCCATTTGTTTGTTGTACCTAGGAGCCCTCATGAATTCATTCTTTACATTTCTACGTTTCTCCTGTGACTAACACTTTGCAGAAATAATTGATCGAAAGTGTCGTTTTTCTGGTATATCCTATCTCCATTCTATACTGTCACACTTCAGTGAAGTTCCTGCTTGTCTTGCTTCGTGGCTTTCAGTTCAGTCTACAGTAAATCCAATCTTTACATCATTAACGAAACCTGCAGGGTATAAATTACTTTTTGAATAAAATTCCACATTATTAAAGTTTTTTCTAATCGCAGCAATCTCTGCCCTAATCTGAATAATTTCTCACTTGCTTTTCTATCCAGATTCTCCATACTATCTTTCACTTCATTAGTTACTCGGTTCAATTCCTGGTCTTCTCTTACGTCCCCAGCCTGTGCTGGTGTGTTCCCTTTAAAGTTCATTACAACTTTTTTTAAATCTCACCTTTTCTTGTCCTACGAACTTCTGGTTGGAACTTCACTACATTTTCCATAGTATCTAACAGCTTGAAGACATGATTTTCCAGTTCCTTTTGTCTAACAATACTTTGTTCCCTGAGTTGTTTTACATGTTGTTTAATTTCATCCTTAACTTTATTCACTGTCTTTTCCAAATTGGTCTGTCCTGTTACCCAATTCTTTAATCCTTAACCCGTTTCAAATTTTTCTGTGCTCTTTCTACTTTAGACATCTCTGTTCTGAATTCGTTCTGTCCTAAGACTAACAAACTACACTTTCTGTTTATGTGGCTCATCATACCAGTACTTTCCCCTTCGATTTCTGCTGTACCTTTATATGTTATATTTCTTCTATCGTTCTTGCTTCTGTTTCTGTCACTTCATCTACTGTATCACTGTCCTCCTCGTTTGATAATTTATAAACGTTTCAAGCTCCATTTTGATTTTTTTCCCTGTAACACTAACAGTTCCTTCAAAATATTTTGCTATTTGTCACAGTCAAAAACTCGTAAGAACAATTTACACTTACACATGTTCGTCCTTTTGTCAGGAAAGTCAATTAACTAATTATGGCTACCCTCTCACATGGCGCCACGTGCAATTGCTCCTCCCCCCTTCCTCCCCTCCTTTCGTTTCGCTATTTTTAATGTAATGTTGCTTTTAGGAAATATGAAACTGCTAAAATTTCTTTGTTATGTGTAAGTCAATTTACCTATGGATATGGTGACCATACACAGACGTATAAAAAAGAGGATAAACGGCTTGAAAAACGAGGACGAAGTTAGAAAAAAGAGGACACGCGGAAACATACACTCAAATATAATTAATCAGTTAATTAATAACATAACATACATTCCTTACTTCTCTGAAGATCAGATTTTGTGTAGAAGTGTAGGCTTGCTTAGCAGATAGTCGTAGAAAGATACACAGGAAATTCTGGAGCATAACCGTACATTTAACAGATTCAAGATTCAACCTATTCCTGTCATCAGTCCACTGTGTTGTAATGAGAGAAAATATTCTTTTTCCATTTGCATTGTGCCCTGATATACCGAAAAATTATTTGGCAAGTTTTAACAACTTTCACAAAAATATTTGACCCATTTTTCCTACAAGATAACACACCAAAGTCAGAATCATTACTATTCAGTTTCATAAATTGCCTAAAATTACAGAACTGATCACAGTATTTTACATCTTCAATTTCAGAAGCTTTACAATTATATTGCAAATACAAAAGGCTTTTTTCAGCGTCACTGTAGCTAACATTTTTTTAAGAGATATCCATTTAAACAGGAAAAGTCGTCAAACATACAGAACCATCGTTTTAATTATTCATGACAAAATCGATACAGTAACATAGCTTCTTCCACAACAAGTTTAACTTCTTTATCAAAGCCTTCTTCTGATGCAATTTCTAGCTTATGTTTAATCTCTACACAATTTTCATTTAATTGGTCCTCAAACACCTTACACACAGAATCTAAAATTTCAACCTCTTCAAGCACAGAATTGTCCTCCTTTTCTGGCTGCAGAATATTTGAACTGAATACAGACATTAATACAAACGGCATGAGTAGGCTTCACAAGACCTACTCTCAAAAAAACTGAAACAAAACCTTTGGTGGCTTTCTTTCTGACAGAAAGTAAGATATCAGAGCAGGATACGTTTTCAGTACCCTTTCAGTAGCTGCGGTAAGAGGCAACCACCTAGTTTTCGCAAGAGACAGGACTTGTTTGTAATTTACCTCCACAAATTCACAGTAAAAGTGTAACTGTTCCTTTCTAACAGTGTAAATAGGGAAATAATTACGAATTTTAACAATGCCACGCTCCAAATCAACAGAAAGACCGTCAGCTCCCTGCTGAGTTGCATTATGTAAAATGTGAGCCGGACATCCCACACCGTTCAAATTCTTACTGTTCAAAGATGTCTTTAATCTGCCATATATATTGTTACCTTCCTTGCGATTTACACACCCAGAGTTTGTGTTAATATTATCACTGGTAAATGATGCAAACGTATTAGCAATACCCACATGTTGTATTGTTTCTGTAACATACTGTGCGCCAATCTCAGATATTTCATTTGGGATAGGTTTAAGCTCAATTAGTTTTGTTTTTAAACCACTAAGCTTATAGTCAAAGTACTGAATAAGAGTGGGGAACTTTTTATATTGCCATGGAGACTTTCATTAGACGAGACACCAAAACAAGATATGACACTCAAAGCTTGCATGGTGACATTAAGGCATGAGGAGCAATTACTTTATTTATAATTCTTCGAGTTTTTCTTCTGGCTGAGGAGATCTTTCTAGCAACATCTGAATCAAAATAAATTACTTCATTCAATTTTGGCGTGCAATCCATTGACCTAGAGCTAAAATTACGCCCAACGTTATGGAATGCTAGTGCTCCTTCTCCAGCACGAACGCGGTGATTTAAAGGAGAAGTAGACTGCTGTTGCTGAAAAATGTGTCTGTACTAGATATTAAACTGCAACGCTGAAGTTTTTTTTATGCTTCTCAGTGGTAATATGATGTTCCAGATCTTGGCCACCTAGTGCAAGAAATTTAAAATATTTCAGTGACACAGTGACATGCATTTCGTTTATAACATTTAAATAAATTAAATGATGTTTACGTATGCTTTGCAGAACTGGAGAATTTTATCGCTAATTTCTCTCAGTTTTCCGAATATAAATAAACTGAATGACTAAGAAACCATGAAATAAAACCATGACAATAAAACATTCTGTCGAGCTATTTCTTACCTTTATTGGCCACTCAGACATAAGTTCCAGCTCCACATATTTTACAGTCTACTTCGAATTCAGTTCTCACTTTCTTGAAGGTAGGATACTGGTAAAAAAGGAATCTGAGAATCTACGCTTGCGTTTAGGCATTGCCATATATTTTATAAAACTCACTCGGTCGCAATAAACAGCAAATCACATTCACACATTAGTAGTGAGAACAGGACATGAAATCTATAATGCCAAGCCAATACAGTGTCAATCCGGAACTGAATATATGGAGCAGAATTTTTAAATAATCCATATTTTCACTCGGTTACGGATCGATCCATGGTCAGTAGTGAAAAGACCCATAAAAGCAACGGTCCTGCCGCCACTATACTTACAGTATTTAATGAAAGAGCAACCGAACGGGAAGAACTGCAAAAATAATTTTCTTAAAGTCAACGTTGCGAAAAAGGAGGACAATGTAAAAATACGCCCATACCCCGGACAAAGAGATAAAGACGAGAACATGTCTGAATTTATTCTCTCTTGCTCCTTTGCCAGAATAATTCCGCTACATTCTTCTATCAGTATCGTCAAGCTGGAAACCAAGTTTTCTCCAAAAAAATGAACATAAATATTAGCTCTGTTGATTTTATCCGCTTAACTTTTGTACTGAAATATTTCGACCCACTGAATATTGAATTTTCTTTATGTTTACTTACACTTTTTCTTTGTCTCTGCATATAAGTACATGATTCATTTACTGCTTGCGAGTATCAGGCGCTCGGGACTATTCACACATATAAACAAAAGAAACTGATCACATCCTTAAAATTAAAACTACCCTGGCCCTCTGGGCTGCTCAGTCTCTATACCCTATTTAATATTAACATTCGCATGCCTCTACTTCTTGCAATCACGGCTACATAGTGTCTGTTTTCATAGTCCAGTTAATACTGTTTGCTGCCTATTCTATTATTTGTTACTCTAAAACCTCCTTAGTGGAGAACTTTATTCTTTGAAAACTATATATCCTACAGACCTTAACTTCATTCCTCATTTTGGTCTATACTCATACTGCTGTCTGATAAGCCAAGTCACACAATTCTGAATCGTTTCCTTCAAGAAAGTCCTGGAGCTGTCTGTGACTGAGTGCATGTCCCCGAATGAAGTTCACAGCGGAAACGACTGGTTTCAGTACACAAGAAATATCTAAGTCTTTCCCACAGAGTGGTCGCTGATGTATGTTGCATGGAACCAAAAGAGCGTACAGAATTTGGAAATCGTCCGACTGAGTCCTGATCTGCTCCACTACATCCTTCCTCACTCCAGCCTCCATCAACTGCAACATTTTGAAGCTGGTTCCACTCAACGTTATAGTTTTGGAATTTTATTGCAGTGGTTGCAAAAGTCTTTTCCCGTTCATGTGCCATGAATGCTGCAAACGGATACCTAAAAGTCTAACATGACACCACGAATGAACACGAGAAGTTGTGACGTACTCGAGATATCAGTAGACTCATCCAGTGCCAGAGAATACTACAGAGGTTCCTAGCTTTCTCGCGGATCTGTAGCAATAACTTACTTGCAGTTTCTTCTGTTCTCCGAGCAAATGAAATTGCCGAAAGACTGATAACTTCCAAACAATGCACTAAGGTCATTAAGTGCCGTGAGAGCACTCATTCATGCTTTCAAACATTTGTATTGTAGCTACCTACAAATATCTTCTGCTCTCTTATTTTTTTAAGTGGTTTACCTGAAAATTACCTTGAGCAGTTAAACAGAGAAACGACTCGTGGCAATAACATATTAGACCTTCTGGTGACAAACAGACCCGAACTATTTGAAACAGTTAACGCAGAACAGGGAATCAGCGATCATAAAGCGGTTACTGCAGCGATGATTTCAGCCGTAAATAGAAACATTAAAAAAGGTAGGAAGATTTTTCTGTTTAGCAAAAGTGACAAAAAGCAAATTACAGAGTACCTGACGGCTCAACACAAAAGTTTTGTCTCAAGTACAGATAGTGCTGAGGATCAGTGGACAAAGTTCAAAACCATCGTACAATATGCGTTAGATGAGTATGTGCCAAGCACGATCGTAAGAGATGGAAAAGAGCCACCGTGGTACAACAACTGAGTTAGAAAACTGCTGCGGAAGCAAAGGGAACTTCACAGCAAACATAAGCATAGCCAAAGCCCTGCAGACAAACAAAAATTACGCGAAGCGAAATGTAGTGTGAGGAGGGCTATGCGAGATGCGTTCAATGAATTCGAAAGTAAAGTTCTATTGGCAGAAAATCCTAAGAAATTTTGGTCTTATGTCAAAGCGGTAGGTGGATCAAAGCAAAATGTCCAGACACTCTGAGACCAAAATGATACTGAAACAGAGGATGACAGACTAAAGGCCGAAATACTAAATGTCTTTATCCAAAGCTGTTTCACAGAAGAAGAGTGCACTGTAGTTCCTTCTCTAGATTGTCGCACAGATGACAAAATGGTAGATATCGAAATAGACGACAGAGGGATAGAGAAACAATTAAAATCGCTCAAAAGAGGAAAGGCCGCTGGACCAGATGCGATACCAGTTCGATTTTACACAGAGTACGCGAAGGAACTTGCCCCCCTTCTTGCAGCGGTGTACCGTAGGTCTCTAGAAGAGCGTAGCGTTCCAAAGGATTGGAAAAGGGCACAGGTCATCCCCGTTTTCAAGAAGGGACGTCGAGAAGATGTGCAGAACTATAGACCTATATCTCTAACGTCGATCAGTTGTAGAATTTTGGAACACGTATTATGTTCCAGTATAATGACTTTTCTGGAGTCTAGAAATCTACGCCGGCCGAAGTGGCCGTGAGGTTAAAGGCGCTGCAGCCTGGAACCGCAAGACCGCTACGGGCGCAGGTTCGAATCCTGCCTCGGGCATGGATGTTTGTGATGTCCTTAGGTTAGTTAGGTTTAACTAGTTCTAAGTTCTAGGGGACTAATGACCTCAGCAGTTGAGTCCCATAGTGCTCAGAGCCATTTCTAGAAATCTACTCTGTAGGAATCAGCATGGGTTTCGAAAAGACGGTCGTGTGAAACCCAGCTCGCGCTATTCGTCCACGAGACTCAGAGGGCCATAGACACGGGTTCACAGGTAGATGGCGTGTTTCTTGACTTCCGCAAGGCGTTCGATACAGTTCCCCACAGTCGTTTTATGAACAAAGTAAGAGCATATGGACTATCAGACCAATTCTTTGACTGGATTGAAGACTATCTAGATAACAGAACGCAGCATGTCATTCTCAATGGAGAGAAGTCTTCCTAAGTAAGAGTGATTTCAGGTGAGCCGCAGGGGAGTGTCGTAGGACCGTTGCTATTCACAATATACATAAATGGCCTTGTGGATGACATCGGAAGTTCACTGAGGCTTTTTGCGGATGATGCTGTAGTATATCGAGAGGTTGTAACATTGGAAAATTGTACTGAAATGCAGAAGGATCTGCAGGGAATTGACGCATGGTGTAGGGAATGGCAATTGAATCTCAATGTAGACAAGTGTAATGTGCTGCGAATACATAGAAAGAAAGATCCCTCATCATTTAGCTACAATATACCAGGTCAGCAACTGGAAGCAGTTAATTCCATAAATTATCTGGGAGTACGCATTACGAGTGATTTAAAATGGAATGATCATATAAAGTTGATCGTCGGTGAAGCAGATGCCAGACTGAGATTCATTGGAAGAATCCTAAGGAAATGCAATCCGAAAACAAAGGAAGTAGGTTACAGTACGCTTGTTCGCCCACTGCTTGAATACTGCTCAGCAGTGTGGGATCCGTAGCAGATAGGGTTGACAGAAGAGATAGAGAAGATCCAACGGAGAGCAGCGCGCTTCGTTACAGGATCATTTAGTAATCGCGAAAGCGTTACGTAGATTATAGATAAACTCCAGTGGAAGACTCTGCAGGAGAGACGCTCAGTAGCTCGGTACGGGCTTTTGTTGAAGTTCGAGAACATACCTTCACCGAAGAGTCAAGCAGTATATTGCTCCCTCCTACGTATATCTCGCTAAGAGACCATGAGGATAAAATCAGAGATATTAGAGCCCACACAGAAGCATACCGACAATCTTTCTTTCCACGAACGATACGAGACTGGAATAGAAGGGAGAATCGATAGAGGTACTCAAGGTACCCTCCGCCACACACCGTCAGGTGGCTTGCGGAGTATGGATGTAGATGTAGATGTAGATGACGTTATAGGTTGAGCATTTTGTGTGTTTGATAAGATGTCGCTACACACCTACATTGCGTTAATGTTTTTGTGGCTGCCGACAATAATATAAATGTTATGTAATACCGATACCTATAAGTGTAAGGTAAGATTGGCTGCTGCTTCTGAATACTATACACGTAATTTTAACCATTTTTTGTGGGTTGCAGGCTAATCATACGAGCAATCAGCGTCTCCATGTGTGGATTAAGAACATGGAACGTGTGAGAGACATGCTGCACACGAAATTAAAAGGTTTGGTACGCGATATGCAATCCGTCAGCGAGAACATAGCGAACTACACGGTGGAAGTTGACAAGGACAGACCTGGCAACTATGTACTCAGGTAAAAGCCGGTGTACAAACTTTTTTCGAACTCAGTATGATTTTTGAATGTTTATTTCACTTTTTCCCAGGAATGTAGTCTTTACTTTCATGCAAAATATTGAGATCGTTTAATTCAAGGTGGAGTAAAAAAATGTGGCTGATAATAGTGAAGGAGATGGTTACAGCCACTAATCATTTATAAAGTTTTTGGAGTTCGTTTGGTTTTCAGTTTTTGGGTTTTCTTTTATCTTAGAATGTGGCACATATTACGCAGCACATGAGCAGAGCATTTCACTAAAATGAACGGTGTTACTACTTTGACTGGAAAAAATACCATTGTTCCCAGAAACTATCTAAATTTTCATAATTTATGGAAACAATAACTTGGGAAAATCTGTGGTGCCTGACCCGTAAAGGCAGCATGTAGTGACCATAATACCACCGCACTAAACTAAGCGCACAGCACAAAAAATATAGTAGCTACCACGAGAAATCCAGCTAATTCCATGTAATAGTGCCTCTAGCACAGATAATGGCATAAAGGAAGAGGGTTTACAAGTCCTGTTAATCCCAATAAACTAAGGGGGATCCTAAGAAGCGGCGAAGACTAAACAGAAAATGGGAGGATGTCGGCAGAAAGGTGGGGACGGGTTTCCCTGGTTTTTATATCTTCCGCTGTGATGGGTGTTTTAAAAACTGTTCGTACAATACCATGGAGCGTAAATATCGGTAGTTGTGAACGACAGGACAAGGCATGTCTCCCCAGTCTCGGGCATATGGAGCCAAGTTTTACTTAGAATCTCTTGATTGTTGGAAAGGAGTGGGTAGTTTGGAGAGGATTGTGGTTGGTAAGGCAGTGGAAAGCTTTCCAATAGCTACTAGAGTTGGCGGGTGCTGTCGTACTGAGTTTAGAGCATGTTCGTCAACAGTTATAAAGAAACGGGTTCTATAGAGTTATCGAATTTTAACGCTCGCGGAAGTTCTTTATTTTGTAAATTCAGTAAGAATCTCAAAAGCATATGCGTTAGTTTCTGCAACGCGCTTCGTTGCCAACAATTTGGTTCAAAATGATGACAATCGATGTCCACTCACATGAGCATTGTGACTCTGAGGCGTAGCGCCTCGCATCATGCCTATTCAGATTTGACGTGCAATGTGAGTCACGCGGAAGACAGGTGGCGTCCGATAGCTCGAGAGTATGTAGATTCTATGCGACATGATAGAGGTCCGTAGCTTAAGCCTCGTTTACACGACGACATTGGGTTGCGCCACTCGTTGCGTGGAATGAGCTGCACGCAAATGGTTTCGTATTTTATTGTAGACACGGCGAAACCAGTATACACTTCAGTGTCGGCCTTATGTGGGTTCCTGAGTCGTGTCTGAAATGAAAGTTTTGGCAGCTGCGCATCGCTCGAGTTGTGATGGTAGTTAAAGCTAGTTGCGTGGAATCGCTACATGAAAAAAAAAAAAAATATGAAAAAAAAAAGTTTCGATTCGTGGCTGGATGAAGAAGAGACGTCAGCTCGGTTGCTCAGCATCCTTTCTGAAATAATTTGTAATGGAAGACCCAAGAAGTTCTTTTAATTATCTTAGAATGTCACCAGAACTGTTCACGTTTCTTCTAAATAGAGTTCATTATGCGATAAGGAATAAAGATAGTGTAATGCATGAAGCACTTTCGCCAGAACTGAAATTACATATCATATTGTGTGCATTTCAATCGAGAACACTCGGTATGCTGTAGGAGTAGTCGACAGGATTCTGTGTATCGTCAGAGTGATTGCAGCTTCAGAGCTAAAAAAACATATTGTTTCAAGAAGAATTTCTATTCCAGAGAAGAAAAAGGAGAATAATTCTCTTCATAAAAACGTGAATTCCTTTTATGAGCCAATTGTAACTGTTCATCAAGATAAAACTAGATAATATCTTTAAGGATACAGGGTACTTTTCTGGCTCAATATTATGAAAAATCAACACCTATTTCTATCAGGAATTGTTTATATGTATATGTTTTACAGATTTTTGTTGATATCAGGTAATGCAGCACACTTTCTAAACGAATTAGAAGTATTTTGAATATTTTTGAACCTGCTTAGGGTTATTAAAATATTACAAAGAAACAGATGCAATTTTTTCCAAAATGCTTCCTCAAATTGCGGTACCATTCAATCCAATGTTATACATTTGAAGGAGACCAAATTTTTACCAGATATGCATGACATGATGGCTGAGGTACTAGACCTATTAAATTCTACCTATTATGTATGTATAAGGATAAAAATATATCACATCTTACATTTTAATTTTCATAACTTTTTCCTAATAAAAATGTTATTTTTTCTATAATTTAATTTATTAGGTCTACTTCATAAGTATGAACTATTGCAAGTTACATAAAAAAATTAGAGCAATGATATATAAACTTTAGGCATTATTTGTACCTGAATTCTGAAAAATACAACTTGCAGGAAATTACGAATGTAGATATGAGTCCAATTAAACTGTACCTCACAACATTCCTGAAGCATAGTCTTCATCCTGCAGCATTTCTTCATCTTCAAGCTTCCTCTTGGCATTCCTTTTAGCACTTCTTGCTTCTTTGGTAACATGATGAGCGAATCTTTCAGCTTCATGCACCTGCTGTCTGTCACATGGGAGCAATTGATCTTCCATATTAGAGCCACATTTTATGCCTAAATTTCTCAGGACTTCCAACATTCCTATCACTCCATCATTGAAACATATCACTGCATGTAGTACACCAACTTTTAATGTATTTAGTCCCCCAAAAACATTCTTGGGTAATCTTTCCCATATGCAATGGTTGAAATTTTCATTTGTATTCTGAGTGCCCCCATGAAGACATTTACTAAGCAAAACAGGGTCACTCAGTTCTCTAAAATTGGTTTCATTTCATTCATAACAGGCTCAGGAAGAGAACGCTTATGATGACATATTTGACCACTTTCTTTTGCTTTTTGGTAACCACATCAAGAATCTGCTCCTTTCGGACAAAGTCTGTGAACGAGGTGGTCATCTGTGGACAGCTTATGAAATTAGGTGGCCCATACAGCTTTTATCATTGCTTTAACGTCATTCTGAGGTGCAGTTCGTGTAATGGCCAGTCCATAACAACTCTGAAGAAGGTCTAGTTCAGTTTCTGTCAATCTGGCTCAGCCAGACAGAGATTTTCCATCAGATAGCAACTTTCCTTTCATTTCTCTTCTTAGTTTCCTCAATCTAGCACCCATCCTCTTTTGCACATGTCCACAACACTCCAGTTTTGTTACCAAGGTATCACCATAAACATTGACCTCATTAATTTTATTGAAAGCTTTAGAATCCCTATCGCCTAGGTACTTCGTGTATCTAGTGTTATAAATTAGCACCAACTTCTGAAATATTTTTAGAGCTCCATCACATTCCATACCTCCACTGTAACCATCATAATTCTTAGAACACTGATGTTCAATATATCCCTCAGTGTTACGATGGCAGGTGTGGCAGTACTTAGATAAGCACTTAACATATACAACTTTTCCATTCTTCAGAGAAGTTGTACATCTAGACACAATCTTCAAGGCACCTAAAAGTATTTTTATATACTTGCTGAACCTACTGGGAGAAGGAGGAAAGTCCATCAAACCACAAAACGTTTTAGCAGCCTTTTTTCCTTTTCCTGCTGCATGCATTGCATACACTAACTTCAAATTCACATCATATGAATTCTGCACCATGTTCCAAGTCATTTTCGAGGTAGATTTACTGCAGGATCTACGCAGAACAACTAATTTTGACACTAAATCCTTCCTGCCACTATGTTGTTCAGTTATTTCCAGACAGCCTACACCATCACATTGTTTACATTTCGCCACTTCCTTTATCAAAGAAGATAATATGCGCACATCAACAACAACAAATCCACTACAAACAGTGTCACTGTTAACACAAAAATTTGAATCGCCATGAGGTGTGCCATGTGGGAGTTTCTTCCCTGAAGAAATGATACATAGGTTACTTTCAAAAGTGTGGCTTGCTTTGTTCGTGAACTGGTTACCATGGAATTTCCTTTTATTGAATTTCTTGACGCGTGGCATAGTTCGTATCTATTGCACACTAAAGGTTATGTACTTCTACAAATATATATAGCACTTGGGCAACAAACATTCAGTAACATGTAAACGAACTGCTTCAGCAAAATAAAAGTAAATTCTAGCAAAGATAATCATTTACAGACACTAGAAACCTGCACTGTTACCACAGTCTACCATAATAGTCGCGACACTCACTGCTGCAGAAGTTGTTACCGTTTGACAGCTTGAGCGACAATAGCGCTCCAAGCGGCAAGAAAGGAGAACTTCAGATGCGTCTTAAGCATAGTGTTTGTTTTGCATCCCTTTCCTACGTGATTTAAGAAATATTTGAATTATTTTTTTGCCTCCAAGAGTTTGTGTAATATCAGAAGACAGATGTTTCTAAAAATGATTCTAAAGTAAGTACAAATAGGGATAAAACTCATGAATCCAGTGGCAATTTACAATACATTCGCCAAGAAACACTTATGATGTTGGATAGAACTGCAGCTTAGCACGTTGATATCAACGGAATAGAAACACATAGATTCACACATAAGCACCTCTACGTGCAAAAGGGATCGACGCCATGTTTGTCGTTCCATGGGCCTCCTGTGTTTTAGTCATTTTCACCTGTTGCCACAAATACGACCTTCATCTTCATATTATTGTAAGGTGGACAACTGCCAAATAGTGGGAGAAATGTACTGAGTGTAAACCCCAAGTCCTCGGAGCCAATAACACTGGGTCTGCCAGAAGTGCTGTCATATGTTAAATTTGCCGTTAGAGACTTCACCCAATGACATATGCACTAGTTTATCAGTATTGGAGAAATGCTGTACCTTCTTCTTTAAAAGGTGGAACATATTGCCACTTATCCGACATTTTATTCGTACGCCTTCCACATACCTATGTAATGTACACACTGATGGAAACCTAAAACATTCTGACAAAATCTTTATGCCTGAGTGCTGTAATATAATAAATATAGAGCAAACAGCTTAGTTTTGTCTCTCCATCTTGTAGATGTCATGCCTATCTGGTTTAACAACAAGCCAAGGACATCTTTTTTTTTTTAATATTGGGTTCCTATAGTTTTCAAAATTTGTTTGTCGTTCTTCACTTGATCCTTCTGATACAGTTTCTGTTGCTGTCTGCACTTAAAATGATAGGCACTTTCCTTGTCCCATAACAGTTTTGCACGAAGTGTAGCGATCTGCACATTCTGATACTCAACACGCTTTTTCTGAACATGAATAACTGTACTTAATTTTACCACTTCATCGACAAAGCAGGTCTGTGTTGACGATTCAGATGAATCTTGCAGTGGTATATGGAGGGTTGAACTGGCTGCTTTTGTGCCATAGGAATGTTTTACAGCTTTAGACGGACTGTCGAACTTTGCGGCAGTCTCCTCTTCATTGTCAGTTGAGGCGGCGTATTTGGAATGTCAAACAATGTGGTTTATTACTATTATTGTCTGCATTCATGAACTGGTTTTCTTCGACACGTGGCAGAAAAAACTTCACATTATTATAAGGCTAAAGAGGGTCATTTTTCATAAGATCTTCTCCTCTCCTATTCACTAGCCACTTTCTACTCCTAAAACGAAACATTTATCATCAATAAACATGTAATTGGCAAGCGAATCCTGACGATGCAGTTTAGTTCAAATGGTTTAAATGGCTCTGAGCACTATGGGACTTAACAGCTGTGGTCATCAGTCCCCTAGAACTTAGAACTACTTAAACCTAACTAACCTAAGGCCATCACACACATCCATGCCCGAGGCAGGATTCGAACCTGTGACCTCAGCAGTCGCGCGGTTCCGGACTGCGCGTCTAGAACCGCGAGACCACTGCGGCCGGCTGCAGTTTAGTAACATGATGGTATATACCTCTCAGGGTCCTTAGGAAACCTAAAAAAAGTCAGATGTGGTATCTTCTTCTTGTTATTGCTGCAATTTATTCCGCTACGCTACGCTCCCTTTTGTAAAAACCATTGTACAAACCAAAATAAACAACCACTATTCGCTTTCACGATCGCGCCGAACTCAACATTTTAACTTACTGGCCGCTTGGCGCGTTGCTGGCGCAGTAGGCAACAAAATCCAGGCAAACTGTCGCGAATGTTATGTTAGACTGTGACTGTTACCAACATATACAACGTATCATACGTATAATCGCTGGAAACAGAAAGTTCACAGTTCTTTTCGAAATAATACTGGTTTCTGTAACAGAAATAAAGAGGGATTGGCGACATACAAGACCGTAACTTTAAAATTTGGTATATATAGTTAATTTTTCATTTGAAACCCTATAATGTATATACATCAATGTAATCAGGAAAGACTATAGAATTTAATAAAGTCACAAAAAGTTCGATTTTTGCACCATTTATAAGTACTCTGTATCCTTAACACATGTGAATTTCTCTGTGGTAAAACAGTTTAGGAGTTCGCTGTGAGTGGAGATAGAAACAAATATATAGTGCAGTGCATACTGTGAAGTGCTTTCGTTTTTCTCAGAGCTTTCTGTATAGAAATAAAATACTTTGATAAGCTTTAGTACCAGCTACTCATTATTAGATACACACTGGGTTACAGAATTCCGCTGAAAGTGGTACAAAAGCAGCGATTTATTTTCGCTTGACTTGTTAACCTTTCTTTTCTTTCCCTATATACCTCTTGTTGCCATCTTAAAATTTGCTTCTTCTGACAAAACACAGCAGAGTTTACAAAGATTCATCTCACTAAAAATGTAATGTAGTTAAAATTGGGACAGAATCCTGAAACAGTGTAGTAATAACTGCATATTAAACTAGCAACTGAGGACAAGACAGGTCAATAGTTTATGAAAAACCCATTCCCAGTTGATTGTCACTCCTGGTATGGAAACAGGGAAACTAGCATTCCTGGAATGATGACATCAGCGTCAGCTTTCCCAGAATTTCTGACACCAGTAAAGTCCGGCACTCAGGTAATGACATCATCACCACCATTCAGAGAATAATGTACAATGCACTTCCTTAGCCCCTTGGGTGGCGCCTGCGTCTATACTGTGCACATACATTTTGGATCTGAAGCCCGCAAACCACACAATAGGCGAGTCATTGACCTCGTCTTTCATCAGGCTGAAAATCTTCTTCTTCCGTGGTGCTATGCTGTATCGAGACAAGTCGAATTCCTTGGAATTGTAACTAGTTACTTCATATTGATCGCAGACTTTCACCCAGTACATGAAACTGTCTGTATCTGTATAAAGAAGCTTGGGGTGAGCAAAATGTGGTTTGCAAACATGTAGAGGAATAGGTACATGTTGAATCTGGAGAGGTCCAAAATATACAAACCAATATAGACAGGCTCCGTGAACTCTACTTACACGTTATCCATCACCACAGCGACTAGTCCTTTATTGAAGATTGTGGCCTGCTTAAAATTTGGCCTGGCGATATAAACACTTAACTCCGTGCATCCATCCCAACAGTAAACTAAATGAATTTCGTGGTGGGTTTCAACATCTCCGTGCTTTTGCCAAAAACTTGATTATCAATTAATTTACTATAATCTTTTTCAATAATCAAATGTTTCGGAATTAACATCAATGCCACGAGTACTTCTAATAAGTCCCATCCCCAACCTGTGACAATACTGGAAGTTTCTGTAGTGTAGAGTGCATCTCTGCTTATTCCCCAGCATTGTCATCAGCTTTGGGATGGAACCATTTCTCAAGACTAGATGCTCCCAACACAGCAGCAAGTCACTGTGTGCATTAAGCAAATACTAAATGCTTTTCCAGCTTCGTTCCATTTCCTCAGTAGTTGTATCCAGGGATATGCAATTCAATGGGTAATTTATTGAGAAACCTCTACCTTCTCTGACGTGCTTCCTAGTATCCACGTTACACTTCTGCATGGTTTGAGGTTCATGTGTCCTGTTTATGTTATACCAAATCGTGAATGTTCACCCAGCTGTTGTTCTTTGATGGGAAGCCCAGCCACTTGGCTAAAGCCTTGTTCCCTCGACACTTTATAACACACTCCACCAGAAACACATGTGGTTAAGAGCTTTTCTGTAACTCTTCTGTGTAAAAACGGCCTGCAACGTCTTCACCTTTGCTGTCCTTTAAGATGTAAGTTCTTGGATTTGTGCGCTGCAATTCAGAAACTGTGACTATGTCTTTGACCAATTCGATAAGTAATTGGTTTGTATTTTATAATACGTAAGAAATCACCTACATTAAATTTCTGCTTGTGGGGATCCACTATCCTAATATGACTGTATGCTTTATTTAGAAGTTCTTCATCATGTACATCAATAGATTTCATCTTAATCTTACTATGTCTAGTTCGATTATACTGCTCAATTATTTGTGGGAGAGTATCTAGCCATTTGAATGATCCTCAAATATCAAATTTCATCCACACACTATTTTTTATCATCCTATTCCAATGTTCCACAATACTTGCCTTCCTGTAGAAGAATGTTAATTAGAGGGTAATTCTGTATTGCTCTATTACCAACCAGAAATGTCTATTGTAAAATTCATCTACATGCTCAGTTTGAAGATTACTTGGACATCAATTTGTCCCTGTCTGTAGCAGTTGTTCAGACACTTGCACATCTTTCTTCCCTGTCTTTGCCTCCATATACAGGGTCCAGGCTAATGTTGGACACATGTCTATGAACAATAAAGAAAAGCATTTATTCAAACATGAACACTGATTCACATCTACGAGTTTGGCATGCCATAAATCATTCAGATCTTGTATTATGACATGCCTGTGTGGGAATGGCTTACTTGCAGGTACTTAACGACACATCTTTCTCAACGCTCTGAATTGACAGATATGATTCCGTTCACATCACCTTTATTCCCCGCTGCGACCAACGCTGTGAACAATTGTAACTGTGTTATGATTTCGTTCAGGTCATCGTTTTTATGTACTCCAGAAGTACTCTGTTTACGTCAAATGTCAGTGCCTTTACCCTTGCCATATGTATCTTTTAAAAGCAGGTCCAATAATATTTCTGTATTTCTTATTCATCATCATCATCATCATCATCATTTAAGACTGATTATGCCTTTCAGCGTTCAGTCTGGAGCATAGCCCCCCTTATAAAATTCCTCCATGATCCCCTATTCAGTGCTAACATTGGTGCCTCTTCTGATGTTAAACCTATTACTTCAAAATCATTCTTAACCGAATCCAGGTACCTTCTCCTTGGTCTGCCCCGACTCCTCCTACCCTCTATTGCTGAACCCATGAGTCTCTTGGGTAACCTTGCTTCTCCCATGCGTGTAACATGACCCCACCATCTAAGCCTGTTCGCCCTGACTGCTACATCTATAGAGTTCATTCCCAGTTTTTCTTTGATTTCCTCATTGTGGACACCATCCTGCCATTGTTCCCATCTACTAGTACCTGCAATCATCCTAGCTACTTTCATATCCGTAACCTCAACCTTGTTGATAAGGTAGCCTGAATCCACCCAGCTTTCGCTCCCATACAACAAAGTTGGTCGAAAGATTGAACGGTGCACAGATAACTTAGTCTTGGTACTGACTTCCTTCTTGCAGAAGAGAGTAGATCGTAGCTGAGCGCTCACTGCATTAGCTTTGCTACACCTCGCTTCCAGTTCTTTCACTATGTTCCCATCCTGTGAGAATATGCATCCTAAGTACTTGAAACCGTCCACGTGTTCCAACTTTGTTCCTCCTATTTGGCACTCAATCCCTTTATATCTCTTTCCCACTGACATTACTTTCGTTTTGGAGATGCTAATCTTCATACTACAGTCCTTACATTTCTGATCTAGCTCTGAAATATTACTTTGCAAACTTTCAATCGAATCTGCCATCACAACTAAGTCATCCGCATATGCAAGAGTGCTTATTTTGTGTTCACATATCTTAATCTCACCCAGCCAGTCTATTGTTTTCAACATGTGATCCATAAATAATATGAACAACAGTGCAGACAGGTTGCAGCCTTGTCTTACCCCTGAAACTACTCTGAACCACGAACTCAATTTACCGTCAACTCTAACTGCTGCCTGACTATCCATGTAAAGACCTTTAATAGCTTGCAAAAGTTTGCCTCCTATTCCATAATCTCGTAGAACAGACAATAACTTCCTCCTAGGAACCCGGTCATATGCCTTTTCTAGATCTATAAAGCATAGATACAATTCCCTGTTCCACTCATAACACTTCTCCATTATTTGCCGTAAGCTAAAAATCTGGTCCTGACAACCTCTAAGAGGCCTAAACCCACACTGATTTTCATCCAATTGGTCCTCAACTAATACTCGCACTTTCCTTTCAACAATATCTGAGAAGATTTTACCCACAACGCTGATTAAAGAGATACCTCTGTAGTTGTTACAATCTTTTCTGTTTCCATGTTTAAAGATTGGTGTGATTACTGCTTTTGTCCAGTCTGATGGAACCTGTCCCGACTCCCAGGCCATTTCAGTTATCCTGTGTAGCCATTTAAGACCTGACATTCCACTGTATTTGATGAGTTCCGACTTAATTTCATCCACCCCACCTGCTTTATTGCACTGCAATCTATTGACCATTTTCTCCACTTCCTCAAATGTGATCCTATTCTACCTCGAAATCTGAAACATTACTGATCGTATTTTCACCTACATTGAGCAACTCTTCAAAATATTCCCTCCATCTGCCTAAGGCATCCACAGGATTCACCAGCAGTTTTCCTGACCTGTCCAAAATACTTGTCGTTTCCTTCTTACCTCCCTTTCGAAGACTGCTAATTACAATCCAGAATGGTTTTCCAGCAGCTTGACCCATATTCTCCAACCTGTTTCCAAAGTCTTCCCAAGATTTCTTCTTGGATGCTGCAATTATCTGTTTGGCTTTGTTTCTTTCTTCACCGGCCCGGTGGTCTCGCGGTTCTAGGCGCGCAGTCCGGAACCGTGCGACTGCTACGGTCGCAGGTTCGAATCCTGCCTCGGGCATGGATGTGTGTGATGTCCTTAGGTTAGTTAGGTTTAAGTAGTTCTAAGTTCTAGGGGACTAATGACCACAGCAGTTGA
Source organism: Schistocerca nitens (assembly GCF_023898315.1). Lineage (NCBI taxonomy): Eukaryota > Metazoa > Arthropoda > Insecta > Orthoptera > Acrididae > Schistocerca > Schistocerca nitens. The sequence goes on from NC_064614.1 coordinate 435,918,622, forward strand.
GTCCCATAGTGCTCAGAGCCATTTGAACCATTTGTTTCTTTCTTCAACATAACTTTCTCTGTCTACCTGAGTTCTAGTATGTAGCCATTTTTGATACGCCTTCTTTTTCCTTTTACAGGCTGTCTTGACTGTGTCATTCCACCAAGCTGTTTGCTTCATCCTACTTTTACACACTATTGTTCTAAGACATTCTTTAGCCACTTCTAGTACTGTGTCCCTGTACCTTGTCCATTCCTTTTCCAATGACTGTAATTGACTACATTCAACTAACTGGTATCTTTCTGAGATCGCTGTTATGTACTTGTGCCTGATTTCCTTATCCTGAAGTTTCTCCACTCTTATCCTCCTACATATGGACCTGACCTCCTGCACTTTCGGCCTCACAATCCCAATTTCACTGCAGATTAAATAATGATCAGTGTCATCAAAGAATCCCCTGAATACACGTGTGTCCCTCAGAGCCTTCCTGAATTCCTGATCTGTTATTATATAGTCAATGACAGATCTGGTTCCCCTGCCTTCCCAAGTATACCGGTGAATGTTCTTATGTTTAAAAAAGGAGTTTGTGATTACTAAGCCCATACTGGCACAGAAATCCAAGAGTTGTTTCCCGTTCCAGTTGGCCTCCATATCCTCTCCAAATTTACCCATAACCTTTTCATACCCTTCTGTTCGATTTCCAATCCTGGCGTTAAAATCACCCATGAGCAGAACACTGTTCAAATGGTTCAAATGGCTCTGAGCACTATGGGACTCAACTGCTGAGGTCATTAGTCCCCTAGAACTTAGAACTAGTTAAACCTAACTAACCTAAGGACATCACACACATCCATGCCCGAGGCAGGATTCGAACCTGCGACCGTAGCGGTCTCGCGGTTCCAGACTGCAGCGCCAGAACCGCGCGGCCACTTCGGCCGGCTCAGAACACTGTCCTTGTCCTTTACTCTAACAACTATATCACTGAGTGCCTCATAAAAACTATCCATCTTATCTTTATCTGTCCCTTCACAATGCGAATATACTGACACAGTCCTAATTTTCTTGCTAGACACTGTCAGATCTATCCACATCAGTCTTTCTTTTACACTCCTGGAAATGGAAAAAAGAACACATTGACACCGGTGTGTCAGACCCACCATACTTGCTCCGGACACTGCGAGAGGGCTGTACAAGCAATGATCACACGCACGGCACAGCGGACACACCAGGAACCGCGGTGTTGGCCGTCGAATGGAGCTAGCTGCGCAGCATTTGTGCACCGCCGCCGTCAGTGTCAGCCAGTTTGCCGTGGCATACGGAGCTCCATCGCAGTCTTTAACACTGGTAGCATGCCGCGACAGCATGGACGTGAACCGTATGTGCAGTTGACGGACTTTGAGCGAGGGCGTATAGTGGGCATGCGGGAGGCCGGGTGGACGTACCGCCGAATTGCTCAACACGTGGGGCGTGAGGTCTCCACAGTACATCGATGTTGTCGCCAGTGGTCGGCGGAAGGTGCACGTGCCCGTCGACCTGGGACCGGACCGCAGCGACGCACGGATGCACGCCAAGACCGTAGGATCCTACGCAGTGCCGTAGGGGACCGCACCGCCACTTCCCAGCAAATTAGGGACACTGTTGCTCCTGGGGTATCGGCGAGGACCATTCGCAACCGTCTCCATGAAGCTGGGCTACGGTCCCGCACACCGTTAGGCCGTCTTCCGCTCACGCCCCAACATCGTGCAGCCCGCCTCCAGTGGTGTCGCGACAGGCGTGAATGGAGGGACGAATGGAGACGTGTCGTCTTCAGCGATGAGAGTCGCTTCTGCCTTGGTGCCAATGATGGTCGTATGCGTGTTTGGCGCCGTGCAGGTGAGCGCCCCAATCAGGACTGCATACGACCGAGGCACACAGGGCCAACACCCGGCATCATGGTGTGGGGAGCGATCTCCTACACTAGCCGTACACCACTGGTGATCGTCGAGGGGACACTGAATAGTGCACGGTACATCCAAACCGTCATCGAACCCATCGTTCTACCATTCCTAGACCGGCAAGGGAACTTGCTGTTCCAACAGGACAATGCACGTCCGCATGTATCCCGTGCCACCCAAGGTGCTCTAGAAGGTGTAAGTCAACTACCCTGCCCAGCAAGATCTCCGGATTTGTCCCCCATTGAGCATGTTTGGGACTGGATGAGCGTCGTCTCACGCGGTCTGCACGTCCAGCACGAACGCTGGTCCAACTGAGGCGCCAGGTGGAAATGGCATGGCAAGCCGTTCCACAGGACTACATCCAGCATCTCTACGATCGTCTCCATGGGAGAATAGCAGCCTGCATTGCTGCGAAAGGTGGATATACACTGTACTAGTGCCGACATTGTGCATGCTCTGTTGCCTGTATCTATGTGCCTGTGGTTCTGTCAGTGTGATCATGTGATGTATCTGACCCCAGGAATGTGTCAATAAAGTTTCCCCTTCCTGGGACAATGAATTCACGGTGTTCTTATTTCAATTTCCAGGAGTGTACATACCTTATTGCAACTACGCTGGGTTCCATTTCTTTCCTGATGTAAAGCCCTACACCCCATTGTGCTATTCCTGCTTTGACTCCTGACCTTGTATTCTCCCACTTCCTCTTCTTTCTCACCCCTTACCCGAATGTCACTAACAGCTAAAACGTCCAGCCCCATCTTACTTGCAGCCTCTGCCAGCTCTACCTTCTTCCCAGAGTAGCCCCCATTGTTATTAATAGCTCCCCATCTCATTACCATTTGTTTTCCAAGTCGTATCTTAGGAGTCCCTGGTTTGTCAGTTATGGGTGGGACTCCGTCACCTCCAAAGGTCCGAGGCATTTTGCTCTGAATGTTGCCAGCATCATATTTACAGTACCAGGGAAGCAGGTTGCTAGCCTTACTTGCCCCGAGTCCCATTGGGTTTTACCCCTAACGGCTGAGGGACTAACCGGCGGATTTGGTAGTCTTTGCCGTATGAGCACAAAGGTGACCACGACTCAGAATATGTCCGAGATGCCCAGCCTTATTCCAAAGTAACTGGTATCCCGACTGTCGGGACCACTTACTTGGCCACTGATACATTGCCCGTGGTTCATGAACTAGGAGATGACTACAGGAACCCACACCATGAACCATTTCTTATTTTTATACTCTTTTATTCTTCCTTTGGTATTGTTGAATTTGCTATGTGCATTAGTCACACATGGTGTTTCGGCATATGTTTGCTTTCTTTCGATATATAATTGTCAGAACTTGATGTTGTCAGAACTAGATGTTCTCTTAAATTTCGGTTTTCTCACCTGCACTGCATCTTTGTTTAAATGTATAGGGTGAGTACCTAGTATATATGGGTAATCTTTCTGCCTGCTTTATATCACAGTGTTCGTCAATGTAATTGGTAATATTGTTCCCATCCCCTCCTTCCTCTTCTGCTCTTCTGCCTCCATCTGTAGTTTGCGAGAATCTTTTCAGATTTTCTGTTACTGGTTTACATGTTTCCAGGAAAGACTGCTCTTTTTCAGGTGCCATTGAATAGTTTCTGCGCTTCAATTACTTTACAGTTTGTCACTAACATATTGTTATACGTATACTGGGACAGTTTTGTGATGGGATACCAACTATACATACTCTGATACTACTTCCCTCTTTCCCTGATAGAACTAAGTGCACCCATTAGTATTGCTTTTAGTTCTTCAATTCTGTCATTCAGCATCTCGCCTCGATAATATTTTGCCATTCCATAATTTTCGTGTTGATTCTCTCGATTTTTCTGTCAATGTATAGATGCATATGCTTTGTACCCTCAAAAAGAATGTATGGCACTCTTGCAAATTTGTCCATAGTTTGCAGCATACTGATGCAGTTGTGAATTGGCGCACTATCTTGTAAGCAGAAACTCCCAGAATTTTTGTTTATATCGACTGTCATTCAATTTCCTTATTACAGGGCGTGATTCAAAAGCTTCAATACTTAACTCAGAACTAGAAATTTATTGGACATTTAAGTACAGCGGACTAAAATTCTTCAAAATATGATCCTTCAGCATCAACACAGCGCTGCCAGCACGTCTTCCACTGTTCGCAGCCCTTCTTGGAGGCCTCGGGCGTCATGCTTTCAAGGGCTCTCGTCGAAAACTGCTAGATGGCGTCAATGGAGTCGACTCGCTTCCCTTTTAGGCCTGTCTCGATTCGGAGGAAGAGGAAAAACTTACTTGGAGCCAAGTTGGGGCTTGTAGGGTGGCTGCGGCGTGTTGTCATGTTGAACTTGACCAAAACTTCGGCGTGAGCGGGCGGGTTATCATGGTGGAGAATCCAGTCGCCCTTAGTCACCGGGCGGACACGGCGAATTCGATCCCTCAAGCGGCGGAGCACTCCAGCGTAGAAGTCACCTGTGACAGTCTGTCCACAAGCAACAAACTCCTTGTGAATCACTCCTTTACCATAAAAAAAAATACAATCAGCATGCACTTCACACATGACTTGCTCTTGCGAGCTTCCTTGGGCTTTGACGTATGTACGTATAAACAGAGAAGAAATGATGACACGCATGGAATTGAACTATACAAATTAAAACTGCTCAGAGGATGGGGGCTTCTGATCCTGCCCACCATTGGTGCACTGTAGCCCCTCGGCATCTCCCCATTGGCCCAGACGAAGGGGGGAAGGGGGTGGGGGAATCAAGAATGCTGGTGGTGACATCATTGCATGAGTGCCAGATGCTGATGTCGACGATTCCAGGAAAGCTGATGCTGATGTCATCAACTCCAGGAATGCTGATGTCGCCAACTTTTAGCCCTGAACCTGCAGTGATTCTCTCCTCTGCTTCTCTCATTGTCATGTTATATTTTGCTTCTTTTGCCAAAATACAGTAGTGTTTACAAAGATTCATCTCATTATATTCTAACACAGTTGAAATTGGGACAGAATCCGGAAACAATGTATTATGAAACTAGCAACTGAGTGCAAAACAGGTCAATAGCTTATGAAAAAACCCATTCTCGATATAAAAATAAACATATAACTTCTTCACTTTTGTTGCTGTAAAATCCACAGGAATTCTCGTTTTACCAACTCTTAAACACTGTTTCTTTGAGAAAATCTGTAGTTACTTGAATAAAGCATTACACAATGAAGTTTCATATCTTAATCACATAGCAAAATACTCTCCACTTAGTATGCTATCATTTGTCAAAATCTCGTTTCGATGTCTCAGACTACATGAAGTGTAAGTCTAAAGAAAAATTCAATGTGTTAGATAAATTTCATACATAGCAACACATGTAATATGCACCAAACGGAACATGATAGCGACCCCTATTTTTTGTTGCGAACATTCCGTATTTCAGTGTCTAGCTTAAATGCAAAATATCATAATAACTATGATGCTTAACAAGATGCTAGGCACCTCACATGAAGCTGATATGTATAGCTATAAGTAAAGCAAAAACATTTTTTTTACTGAATAGTTTCTGTAATATCGTTTGAGAAAGATATTCTATATTCAGCTCTATAAGAGTACGGTCTTGCCGACTGGCGGCATAGAAAGCAGACAGTAGTCTTTTACACTAGGTGCAAATTGAGATGTGCGTTGCGCATTTGGCAGCGCGCCCTTTTGCAAGTTAACAAGTTCAGGTGGAACTGCATAAACTGGGATGCAATGTACCTGCACCAGGTTGTGCAGTGTTGTTGTGGCACAGTTTCTCACGCCACGTGTGGGAGAGGTGAGGCGGGGAGCAGGAAAGCAGTCATCCTATGCTCCCTTCGGTACCATGTATACAGCAGTGGCAGTATTGCCCATCCAAAAAATATTGCTTTACTACTGGACTTTATTGCCATTGAGTTGTGTTTCGTCTTTCGCCATTAAGGCTCTCGATCTTTTTGCATTAGTGCATTATATTTTTCAGTTATTTACTCTATCTGCATAGTTTTCTGTTTCGTTGCATTATTGCTTTTCTTTTGTCAGGAAGAGAGCACAGTGCAGTGACTGATGATTCAGTGACTGGGTTTATATCTCCTCCCTCCACAATGTCTTCAGACCGCAAGAAGGGACAGGCAATTCATCGTAAGCGTAGTGAAATAGTAAGGAATATTAATATATAAACTCATGTGACCATGAAGCAAGGCAGGCAATTTTAAATGTTATAAAGTGAAACAAGGTTGCCCACATGCTGCGTATTACGCTCGCGTATTTGTATGTGTTACAAAAATTCGAAAAGTTGGAACTCTTATAGCTGTATCCTGTCTGTGCTCCTGGTAAAAATCGTCCAAGATCTGAAGCATGTCAGTTTCATTGTGATTACATGGATATGGCTGTAATAAGACACATTATACTGCATGCATGCATGCATGTGGACATCACAATTATCACTGTAAGCCAGAAACAATCAAAAATCCCCACGAATGACAATACTTTAATTAGCACTTAGTACACAAATAAAGAATGTGTTCAGTATTTTTCCGAAAGAATCAGTATCCTGAAAGAGTGTGGTGATTTGATATATTTAAATTGCTGAAATGTATTGCCGACAAAAACACGCCTACATTGACGGATTTAATTGTGTTTCTTTTTCGAAAATGCAGTATAATTTGCACAAACTCACCTTGCAGTGGCTATCGCGATAGAATCCTGAAATACAGTGTCTCATTAAATAAGCAACTGGCGACCAGAGAGGTCAATAGCTTACACAAAACCTCATTGTGTCGGTTTGCGGTAGCATAAGACAAGAAGTTTCATCTTTATTTTCATGCTAGGAAATTCTCATTTCACTACCTTTTGACGAATCTTAAAATTACAGTACCGGATTGAAAAAAAGCTATAGCTTCTGCAATATCGCTGTAGATAAGAAAGTTCCATGTGTTAACCATTTGGAAAAATATTTCCTCCTTGCGTGCTATCACTTGCCAAATTCTCGTTCCGATGTTTTGAACATTTCATTCTCGCAGATGTGCGATTGGAAGTGATCACGCTCCATAATATCTGTTTTCTCAAGGTTGCCCACATGCTGCGTATTACGCTCGCGTATTTGTATGTGTTACAAAAATTCGAAAAGTTGGAACTCTTATAGCTGTATCCTGTCTGTGCTCCCAAGTCCAAAGAAAAATTCAATATGTTAGCTAAATTTAATTTGCAGCAATATATGGTGTAATATGCAGCAAACGCAAAATCATAGCGATCCCTATTTTTCATTGCAATCTTCTCGAATTTCACTCAATGTGTTACTCGAATGCAAACATTACAATAAATATGACGATCAGCGAGATGGTGGGCACTTCACAACGAAGCTGACAAAGCTACAAGTGAAAGTCAAAATTTTTTACCGAATAGTTTCTGTAAAATTGTTTGAAAAAGAATATATGTCGCGCTCCTTAATTCTGTCAGTATAGCACATCGCCAGCCGCTGCGGACAAAGAATGTCTACATATCTCAATATGTGCAGGACCTAAATGGCACTTGTGAAACATGTGCATTGCGCTATAATCAACAGGTGTTTATGTTGTAACATAAATAAAGTAAAACATATTTAGATTTTGTACCATAGGACAAAACAGAAAACAATCTGAACCATCAATATACATAAATATAGTGGAAAATGCCAAAAGAAAGAAAAAAGCATACATCCCCGGCAACTAGCAATGTCTTCACACAGCCCAGGAATCTCTTTGCATTAAGGATATTGCAGATGTGTCCATGTAATTGCTGGTGGCGTCTTAGCATGTCCCAGTCGTGGGTGCAGAGGGAGTGGTTGTGCCTGCAGTATTCTATGAATGTTTCAGGAGCTCGTGGGGTGAGAATAAGACAGTTGGCTGCATGGGTTTAGTATGTGTGTTTGCCAATTCGGTCAAACTTTATTGTAGGAAGGGAGTAGTGTTGGAGATATCTTTATGGCGTACAGGGTGCCGAGGTGGCTCCCAGTTTCGATACGACTAAGCTCACAGAAGTCACCCCAGATTTTGCTTGGTGTTTTTAAATTATTTTAGGTGGGTTACAGTGGGATGGATATGATGGTGGGGAGTCCAAACTCCACACCATTGGATTGACAGTTGGACTGAGTCATGATCACTTCCAATTGGATGAAAGACTCCTGAATAAATTCGTCTGAGGAAACTGGGAGAGGAGTCACTTTGGGGATGCGTATATCAAGGAGGTGGACTAGGTCTCCTGAAAGGCAGGTAATCAGGAACATCCCCAGTTACGCTCAGCATAGGAACTGCTCTGGATATACAGGTCACCAGCAATAATATAGGTGGAGAACTACTGCTCAGTGTGAGTGTGGAAACTAAAAGTTATAGAATGACTAAGGCAAATATGGTGGCACAGGCGAATATTAGGGTGATAAAATAAATGCTCAGGATAAAGTGTTCAGCAGCATGATTGAAGAGGCTATGGAGCTTAATGGGGTTATTTTTAGAAATCAATTGCTACTCCACATCTGGCTGCTGTGTGGGGATTTATTGGCTCCCTACTCCACATCTGGCTTGGCTGCTGTGTGTGTGTTATTGGTTCACCGTAGGTAACAGGGAAACATGCGAATAGTATGGGGGAGTAAAAGCACCGATGTTGTTTTGGCAAGTGTGTTGGAGAGTTGGACTGTTTTGAAACATATGTTGGAGTAAAAGATAATGTGCTGCAGTGATGCTATTAGAATTTAGGAACGTTTAGAAGGTAGCTGTAACTTAGGTTCGTAAAGAGTCGAACACACAGTTGGTTGTTGGAGTAGATGCTGGTTAAACTGAGGTGGTATACAGATTGGGCAGCTAGGGAGAATTGTTGTAGGGTGCAGAGACGTTCAGTGGGATGGCTGTTTTTGAGGACTATGGAAACAAATCCAAATAAATCTTTCTCTGTCACTTATGCCAGTCTTTGTGAAGATGATGAGATTTGTAGTGGCGACAGGTCTGTGGGATTTTACACTAGTTCATGTGGTGCTAGTTGTACTGGAGACAGTGGAGGCAATGGATGGCTTGAAGCTGGGCTTTGGATAGTTTGGCGTAATGGCCCTGGAGACCAATCAAGGCGGTGTTTTTAACTAGTTGGTCAATGTTACTGGAGGATTCTGAGAAAAGAAGGATTAAATTAATGGGATCATGGTAATTGCAATGTGGATGAAAGTTCGGATTTCTGAGGTGGGATGTGCATTGATTTTCTGTAAATATATGTGCTCAGAGAGGTGAACTGATAAGTGCAGCTGGGTATACTGGAAGACGGTACTTGAGAGGATCTACTGGTATGTGTCCATGAATACTTTGAAGCCCCTTGTGATTTTTTAATACAGGAAAAAAAAATTGTGGTAAGATCCTATGGGACCAACCTGCTGAGGTCATCAGTCCCTAAGCTTACACACTACTTAATCCAACTTAAACTAACGTACGCTAAGGACAACACACACACCCATGCCCAAGGGAGGACTCGAACCACTGACGGAGGGTTTTAATATAGGGTGAGGATTCATTTGGTCTGTCTCGTTTGTGTGGTTTAATGACTGCATGGATGAGGTTTGTCATATTGTAGGTAGCACTCGCTGGGTTCAGGTAGTAGAGACATTAACAGACACTTGTGATGTTGGTGATATCAGTGCAACGATGGCGGATCTAGCTGGAACTACTAGCACTGGTAGTGCTGCTACCAGTGGAGCGGGTCTTGGTGCTGGGGCTGGCGATGGTTTCATTGTTAGTGCTCTCGATTTCACTGGTGTTGGAGCCAACGGTGGTGACAGTAACGGCGTAGGTGATGGTGATGGCACTGGAGCATTCGGCGGTGGCAGTGGTGAAGTAGCTGCAAAATTGGAACTCGTCATGAGCGTTAAAATAATGGAGAAGAACGGGAAGGATGGTCAACTGATAGGTGACTGCTGGTAAAGGAGCTGAGTTGGTGGCATACATTACTTTGATAATTTTCGGTTCGACATCTGTGTGAAGTCAAAGAATGGAGGTGTATCAGTGGGTGTGGAACTGCAACAGCGGCAACAGAGTTTTGACACTGTCCTTGTTCAACCAGTCGAGTTTCAGGTATGCACGGGAGTAAATAGAGAATTCCGTTGAGGGGGCATTTCTCCATCTCTGCACATTATAAGAATGTGGAACGGCAACTTAACGCTATTATTGGTAAATTTGCCGTACGTGCAATATATTTTTGGGTTAGATAGTTGATGAAGTCGAAACAAGGCCCTGGGAGTAGACAACATTCCATTAGAACTACTGACAGCCGTGGGAGGGTCAGTCCTGACAAAACTCTACCATCTGGTGAGCAAGATGTATGAGAAAAACGAAATTCCTTCAGACTTCAAGAAGAATATAATAATTCCAATCCCAAAGAAAGCAGGTGTTGACAGATGTGAAAATTACCGAACTATCAGTTTAATAAGTCACAGCTGCAAAATACTAAAGCGAATTCTGTACAGACGAATGGAAAAACTGGTAGTAGCTGACCTCTGGGAAGATCAGTTTGGATTCCGTAGAAATGTTGGAACACGTGAGGCAATACTGACCCTACAACTTATCTTAGAAGAAAGATTAAGGAAAGGCAAACCCACGTTTGCAGCATTTGTAGACTTAGAGAAAGCTTTTGACAATGTTGACTAGAATACTCCTTCTCAAATTCTAAAGGTGGCAGGGGTAAAATACAGGGAGCGAAAGGCTATTTACAATTTGTACAGGAAGCAGATGGCAGTTGTAAGAGTCGAGGGGCATGAAAGGGAAGCAGTGGTTGGGAAGGGAGTGAGACAGGGTTGTAGCCTCTCCCCGATGCTATTCAATCTGTATATTGAGCAAGCAGTAAAGGAAACAAAAGAAAAATTCAGAGTAGGTATTAAAATCCATGGAGAAGAAATAAAAACTTTGAGGTTCGCCGATGACATTGTAATTCTGTCAGAGACAGCAAAGGACTTGGAAGAGCAGTTGAACGGAATGCACAGTGTTTTGAAAGGAGGGTATAAGATGAACATCAACAAAAGGAAAACGAGGATAATGGAATGTAGTCGAATTAAGTCGGGTGATGCTGAGAGAATTAGATCAGGAAATGAGACACTTAAAGCAGTAAAGGAGTTTTGCTATTTGGGGAGCAAAATAACTGATGATGGTCGAAGTAGAGAGGATATAAAATGTAGACTGGCAATGGCAAGGAAAGCGTTTCTGAAGAAGAGAAATTTGTTAACATCGAGTATAGATTTAAGTGTCACGAAGTCGTTTCTGAAAGTATTTGTATGGAGTGTAGCCATGTATGGAAGTGAAATATGGACGATAAATAGTTTAGACAAGAAGAGAATAGAAGCTTTCGAAATGTGGTGCTGCAGAAGAATGCTGAAGATTAGATGGGTAGATCATATAACTAATGAGGAGGTATTGAATAGAATTGGGGAGAAGAGGAGTTTGTGGCACAACTTGACAAGAAGAAGGGATCGGTTGGTAGGACATGTGTTGATGCATCAAGGGATCACCAATTTAGTACTGGAGGGCAGCATGGAGGGTAAAAATCGTAGAGGAAGACCAAGAGATGAATACACTAAGCAGATTCAGAAGGATGTAGGCTGCAGTAGGTACTGGAAGATAAAGAAGCTTGCACAGGATAGAGTAGCATGGAGAGCTGCATCAAACCAGTCTCAGGACTGAAGACCACAACAACAACAACAACAGTTGATGAAGTCATTTAATGTCTCAGTCTGTTCATTTCAACATTTGGACACTTTACTATGGTCCTCAACTAGCTGTTTGAGAATGTCTTACGTCAGACAGAAAATTCTGAGGCACAGTTTTCTTTTACGTCATCGACGAAACCTAAATTTTGTCACTCCCACTGCATTTCCTTCCCCATGTGCGACAAGGTCAATCCCAAGTTACTGGTTTGTCAGGATCAATTCTCTGTTTCGTTGAATCGATGGACCACCCCTTTGATGGTGATTCAGTACCCTGGAGCACTAAGCGCCTTTGTGGCGATTTTAAACAGACGATTAATGTGCAATTTGTCACGGATTCATATCCAAGTCCATCGATGGAGGGTTCGTAGGAGAAGTTATTGGTAGGCGAGTATTTTCTTTTCCATTCACTTGTGTGATGTCCTGCTGTTGCCTCTGGACATAGTTTCTTGGAATTTCTTGTGACTCAACACATCGTTTGGATTGTACCAGTTTAATTGCTTGCCTTTTGGGACTTCACTGCCGTCAGAAATTTATCAGGGTTATTTGAAGGAGATGATTCACGAAATTCACCTTCAGTACATCTGGGACACGGATTCTACACGAAGGGAGCATTTACGAAATCTCTAGTCTGTTTTCCACAGCCTGCTGGAGAATGGCCTCCATTGCAAGCTGTAAAAGTGAAGTTTCTTGTCCCCGAACGTGACAAGAGCTCAGCAAAGATGGCCTCGTTCCTATGGACGAGCACATCGAAGCCCTCATCAGCCTGCCAGCGCCCAGAAACCTGAATGGACTCCATTCATTTTTGGACAACATTTCATATTACGCTAAGTTCATTCCACATGTTGCACACTTCTGTCGTCCTCTTAATAGGATTCGTAGAAATGGCGTTCAATTTGTCTGGTCTGCGGATTGTCAGTGGTCTTTCTTGTCCCTCAGGCAGTGTTTGTACCTCGTTCCCCGGTTGGCTTTATTTACATCAGGTAAGCTTTTAACACTGGCGTGTTATGTGTCCCAGTACGACATTGGTGTGGTTCTGTTCCATCAAACCCAGATGACACCCAGCAGCCCATTGCTTACAAATCAAAGATGCTTTCTGTGGCACAGCATAATTATTCATAGGTAGATATAGTTCAATTCTTTTATCTTGGCGGCTCGCGCATGCCCGCCTAGACGCGGGAGATTGCTGCGTTGCCAGTTGCACACGACGCACGCGCCAATAGAAGCAGCGCCATAGTATAGCATAGTTCGCAAGCTTACGTGTAGGGGGGAGTGCGCAGTTCATGAAGTAAAGCCACCACGGCCGCATTAACCCTTTCGCTGCTACAAAGACGTGCTCCCTGCATTCCGCGCTGTGCGCGATTTTGTCACTGCACTGCTCGCCTGTGCAGACACATGGTGTTCCGACTGCTTTGACACTCTTTATCATTCGATTCCACAAAAACTATTTGGCTCAAAAATTAGATTTTTACCTATCTTCTTGACTGATACCTTCCCCCCATAAATGACTTAATTTTGTTTCGATGTTCAACGCAGTTATTATGCAGCATTAAATATAGTAAACCATTGCACGAAATTTTGAAGAGTTTGCAGAGGTAAAGTCCATAGAGTATACTTTCCGGATGGTCGATTTTAGTTGCCACAGTGTTGAGAATGAAATGTGGACAAGATACCTATATATTTCATTTAATTTAAGTACCACATAAGTGTCGTATGTAATATTCAGGGATATTCCACCTTTCGCGACTGTAACAAAAGTTTTACTTACACTGGGCACGTTTGGCTTTACTTTAACGCACTTCAGTCAATCAAAAGGAAGTAGACAAAATGCATTAAACAAAACTGTGGACTTACAAAAACATTAGGACTTGAATATACCGTCTGTCAGTGAAGTGCTCAGAGCTATGTCAAATATAATTTTGTGTGTGGCACACACAAACAGCATTTATTTGCTAAAACACTGATGAGCCAACACAAACGTTGAATATTGTGCTACCGCAGCACAAAACTACGAAAGGTGACTTGGCAATGGAGGACACAAAATACAGTCCTCTTGTGATGCTTCAAAAGAGAGAAACGCATCTGGTCTAAATAAGTCGCTTATTACAGTTGCAGAAGAGGGATATATTTCAATACCATTGGTAAAACTGCGACTGTGGAACAAAAACAAGAAATAAAACATGAATACCATTGTGTATGTGCCATACCTTTTCACCTTTCACTTTAAAATAAAGCCAAACGCGCCCTGTGTAAATAAAACTTTTATTACAGTCGCGAAAGACGGAATATTTCTCAATATTACATACGACACCTATGTGGTACTTAAATTAAATGAGATATTGTTATACAGTAAATATTATATGAAATTTAGGTATCTTGTCCACATTTCATTCTCAACATTGTGGCAACTAAAATCGACAATACGGAAAGTATACGCTATGGACTTTTACCTCTGCAAACTCTTCAAAATTTCGTGCAATGGTTTACTACATTTAATGCTACACATCAAAACAAAATTAAGTCATTTATGGGGGGAAGGTATCAGTCAAGAAGACGTGTAAAAATCAAATTTTTTGGCCAAATAGTTTTTGTGAAATCGAATGATAAGTGTGTCAAAGCAGTGGTAACACCATGTGTCTGCACAGGCGAGAAGTGCAGTGATAATAAAATCGCGCACAGCGTGGAGTGCGGGGAGCACGTGTCTGCAGCAGCGAAAAAGTTAATGAAGAGGCAAAGCACTAGAAATTTCATTCAAACGAATAAAAATCGTGAAGTAAGGCACTCCAAAATTGTTTTTAAATAAAGAAAATTTAAGCACCGCACAAGGTTTGAACCCATAACCTTTCAGTTGGCAGCCCAACACCTTAACCGTTCCACTACATTGGCTCATTGAATGGAGTGACTCCATAAGGACTCTAACACCGCACGCAACTACTTATAAACACTGTTGGTATGACTAGGAATTACTCACGCTTCGTCGAAGTACAATAGGAAATAAACAATTACCGCTGTTCTTTATTGCGAAAAAGCAGTTCGTGAGATTGAAACAAACACCTTTCCTTGCTATCGCCTGAATTAGGAGTCTTATTGCTTGTTTGGTTTAATTAATAGCATATGAAGCAATTGGTATAAAGAATGCTTTTACCAAACTTTCTATAAAAGAAAGTCTGCTATCAAGACATTGCTTTTGTTCTATTACTGTATTTATGACTGAACGTTTCTAAAACTGAAGAGACTCGTCCGTGCTCTGCACTGCAGTCGAGATCTGGCAACGTCGTTCTCTGTTCATTGGCTGACTGTGTTTTGTGACGTCAGATGCGCAGAACGAACCTAAACTCGGCCGCCAAGATATATGACGCGCACTTTAGGAGGCACTGGTATCATTTGTGGAATTAAGAAGATTCATGTTTTCTCGTATGGGACAAAGTTCCTACTGATCACCAACCACAAGTCTCCTTATTCGGCCTTCATCTCAAGCTGTTGGACAGGACTGCCCACCGATTGCAGAAGTGGGCGTTCTTCCTCAGTAGTTACTCTTATGACATTCATTACCAATACAGCGCCCAGCATCCAAACGCAGATGTGCTATTACAGTTCCTGGTAAGGTCCGATCTGGAGTTCGATCAGCAGCAGACTCCCGTGCTCATATTGGATGCTATTTAGCAGAAAACCTTGTTGGAATTTGCACTGACAGCGGGTGGGTCGCGACCATAACAGGCAATGACCTGCTTTTCCAGAGAATCGTTTCAGCTGTCCTGATGAGCTGGCCAGAGTATGTCTCTGTGGATGCGGATCCTGGCGTGGCGTATGTGTTTTCTCCTACATGATTGACTGGATGCTGCGCAGGGGCTCCTTCTGCTTGTCATTGAGGTGCAAAGCCGTCAGGTGGTTGTCACCCCAGCGTTATGGCCTCGCATATTCCAGTCAATGCGCGCATTGCCCTGGGGCATAATTCGTGCGAAGGCTTCGGTACAACGTCACTTCTGTTGGCTGGCAATCAGTTGCGACACTGAACATCTGCTGTGCTATCTCTTTGTGGGTCTTTCTTTTTGTTTTATGGAGACCTAATATTCATACCACAATGGTCTATACAACATTAAATATCAAAATATGTATTTTTGCACCAGTGTCCGTTAAGCATAAACAGAAACTCTCTGTAGCTTTCCCTTAAGAGCCTCGGTGGCTCCTCGCAGTTTGGTTTGCAATACGACAGCTCTTCTGATACTAATATAGCTGCAGAAAGCTCTCTTTAGGTCAGATGGGTAACAGGGGAGGTAGTCCAAGTTGCAACAAATAATCGTCGACATGGACGGGTGCTGCGACACAGATTTTCTACTTACAGTGTAACTTTTGCTTTCCTTTTGCAAAAAGTCATATAAACATTTCAGTACACGTAAAATCAGCATATTTCCCTTCGGCCAGCACCTTATATTTCACTTCGGCCTGCAGCTGATTGTACTTCTTTGGTTCCAATCCTACGATTTCGACTACACAATAAAAAGGATTTATGTATTGCAACAAAGTACTTTTTGCTTCACACACCATTCCTAAATCTGACCAGTTAGTCACATTTTTAGCCTCTACTGAATGTTTAGGTTCAGAACGAATTGTAAATACAAACTGATTCCTACCATTATGTCTACACCGAGGTATGCCAGTGGAATCAAATCCCTGTAACGAAAACGCATCTAGCTTGTATCACTAATTGATATTCTGGGTTTTTCGATAGGCTCTTCTCTTCAGAGAATTTCTTAGATGCCTGATTGCCTTTAGTAATTCTTCCAGTACAAGCATTTATCTTATACACATATACCTTAGTCTTAATTATTACATTATAATACATGTTTTTCAAAGACTGCTTTTAATAGTTAAGATTTTAGTACGAAAAAGAAGGAAAAAGTTTGTCATATTTATAATCTTACCTTATCACCATAATTAAATGTTATATTAACTGTACTGATGAACTTTATAACCCAACAAGCCATTGGCGCAAATTGTGGAACATTCTGGTAGCGTGCCGTAATAGTTGATAGCATTAGTGTTGGTAGAAAGCACCTTTTCTACATTTTGTATAAAGATGAGTGTACGCTGAATATTGTAATGCTGAAGAGCCATTTGCATCAGGTAATCACTCACACATACATGCATACCTAAAATTAGATAGTGATCTTAGTATTGAAGACTTTAGGAATAAACTGTTATGGTTGTTTGAAAGTATAGCCAGCGTTTGATGTCAGGTTTGTAAGTCCAGAAGGAACAGGCACTGTAATGGCTGGCAGGACCTGTGTGAGCAGAATCACGCTACACTGCCACACCAATTTTCCTCTTGGGCGATCCTGGAGCACACTTGGGACTGGGTGCACGTCGATTTCGTGGGTCTGTTTTTCGACAGCATGTGGATGTTGATGGTCAAAGACTTGTCCAATTTCGCGTACATAAGCAGGCTGTCCTTCACATCACTGACTACTATTTTTCACATGTTCTCGGTTACTTTTGTTATAAAGGGCTCCTCCAGGTCCCTCGTGTCTGATAACAGTCAACATTTTGTGTAGCAGAAGTTCAAAGAGTTGTTTTGCAACGACATCCAGCATGAGACTACTGCCCCATTTCGACTAGTTTCTAACTTGGAGGTGGAGTACTTCATGCATGCATTCAAGATTCAGATGAAGAAGTTTGTATCGGGTTCTACCACAATGATGCATTGTCAAGTTTTTTTACTATATACCAGGTGACACCAGTCAACCAGCGCAGTCTAGTGGACAGGTTGCATGGGTGCCAATTGCAGGGTCTGCTAGATTTGTTGCATCCCAAGTGGCTGCTCTCGACCATCATGGCCCACTGTGTTTTCCTCCAATGACTACCATTGGGCCCAGCCTTTTGGCCAGCAGCAGTGGTGACTACCAGGTGTTGTGGTGGACCACATAGTTCAGCAGTTCTTTGGGATGGATGTTAGTCAGAACAGCTGTCCCATCATACAAATGAGCTGCAGATGCATCCTACTGGGCCATCACCACTGTGGCCTCCCACTCAGTCTCCCAGGTCAGTCCCGACTCCTATTTTTAGCATTGTGCTTCCACGTTACAGCACTATTCATGCCCACCTCTGCCCTCCCTTCCCTAGCGGTCTCGGGCCCCAGCGATGCTCATTCCTACACTTACCAATGCAGGGTCCCTGGACTTCGACACACCTTCCTCATAGGTCTTGCCTCCTCTCCCCACTTGCCAGTGGATATGGCCATGCCATTGCCACAGATGGTGCGCAGCCTCAGCAGCTTTATGTCCATCCAGTGAAGTCTCTTTTGGATGTTGGTCGGGTGCTGGGGTCCACAGCGCCCTCTCCGCTTCTGCGCTTGAGGGTGCGGCCCGTGCTTGGCCATTTTTGGCCCCTTGTGGCCTTTTGAGGAAGGAGGGATTTAGTATTCCCACCAGCAGACATCGTGATGGCGACATATGAGCTGGCGAGGGTATCGCGGCAGAATAGTGGGGTCAGCTGCCATGGGGGTGCATGCAACACATTGTAAGGACAGACCTGCTGACGGAAGTGCTCACCTCGTGGTGGCAGTAAGCCAGGCGGAACAGTTCTAACGCTGAATTCAGCCACAGCAGACCTCGCCTTACGCCTCTTGCCAAGTGTCAAATGCCATTTTCATCTACCCAGCAACCAGCGGCCCACATCTGCCATGTTTTTGTTTACCCCTGTGCAGGTCCCTGTGCAGTTTCGGTCTTTCTGCTTCCCGTACATAGTCCCACACGGCCAGTTTTCTTTCCTCTGGTAGGGTTCTGTTTCCTGGCTTGTCGCCGAGCCACTGTCGGCTCATACAGTACCTTGTGTCGACTATTGTTAGCGGCGTTGCCACGTCTGTGCAGATACTTTAGTCAATATCGACCTATTTCCATCTTCCACATACAAAACAAACCTTAGCGCGAAGTCTAAACGTAATTAGCACGTAAGCAGAGCTGGAATGGTACACAGCACATCAAGAACAATGGTCAGCAACCGGAATACATTACAGGGAAATGATTTGTGATTTTCAGCCCCATGACATCCCATATCATGGTATCTGCTGCTTTCCGGTGAAACTGGGCCTTTCACATTCTGATTGACACTGCTTCTCTCAAGTAAAACTGGTATCCGAAGATCACTCTACGAGGAGAATGAGTTCTTCTGCAATTTAACTTTCGATATTTAATCTTTTTTTCGTTCACACTGCTATGGATACCGCAGTCGTTAATTAGGGGAAAAATACTGCTCAGATTGCAGTTAATTGTTCAGATGTGTGTGAAATCTTATGGGACTCAACTGCTGAGGTCATCAGTCCCTAAGCTTACACACTACTTAACCTAAATTATTTTAAGGACAAACACACACACCCATGCCCGAGGGAGGACTCGAACCTCCGCCGGGACCAGCCGCACAGTCCATGACTGCAGCGCCTAAGACCGCTCGGCTAATTCCGCGCGGCTGCAGTTAATTGCTGTTCATTTTATAATACCGATATAGATTTTGACGCTTCTGTCCTCATCGAAAGATACACCTGGCACACATACATCGATTTATGGAACGCTCATCTTAGGGCTACAGTTGCCATCTCGTAACTTGCACTGTCGGACAGGAGACTCAAAGCACTACACACCAAGTTGCATCCCCAGCGGCTGGTTGCACAACAATGTATACAAATATTTGCATGCAATAGTGGCGTATTATTTCGTCGTGTTTTACGTCTGTAAACTTTTACTGCTGTACATCAAGTTGCAAATAGGCCGAAGATTCCAGTGTGAAACGCACAATACCAGACAAACGTGCATGCAGACGACACTCCCTGATGCAGGCAGAAACCATAACTACCGACAGTGGTTTAAATGAATAAAACAAGACGCTTACGGAGAAACAAATACACTTTTTTAGTAGTTGCAAGGGCGGACCTGAAAAAAGAGTACCTTAAGCGATCAAACTGTGCTGTGCTCAAATGTGGGAGTGGATGCAAGGGACTGGGTAAGTGAAACTGTTTGACATTACATTCACGTTTATCGATTAGGAGGCATCTTTCTTAGAGAGTTCTACTAATACGAAGGTACCTGTACGTTAAAACTGTTTATCGTACCGGGACTGGAACCTGGAACGTCGCCTTTCATGGGCACGTACCATTCCGTCTGATCTATGCAGGCTCGACTCACGGCCCGCCCTCGCAGCTTTAGCGGCGCCAGTAGCTCTCTCCTGCCTTCCAAACTTCTCTGAAGTTCCCCTTCATATCTTGCGAGATAAACACTCCTGGAAGGAAGGATCCTGCAGAGAAGTGGCTCAGCCACAACCTAGAGCTGTGTTAGGCAACCATTTATTACTCACGGTACATCTACACTCAACAGGGCATACCAAAATGTCTGTCCCTTCAAAATCGTATGATTGGTAATGTAATTACGAATTATTACGTTGTTATGTAATCAATTATTATTATTATTATTATTATTATTATGAAACAGAAATAGACTCCTGTATTTATTTGTTAATAATTTCTAATGCGAATTTTACAGTAAATAACTCTAGTGGTACCTTCCTTGTGCACTGGCGGCAGAGTCGTGGCAGAGTCGTTGACAAAGCTCGCCTCGATTAATCATCGATGGATCTGAGTCTCTGTCCGCTTAGAGTTTTAATTTCACTCAATGTCGAGAAGCCCAGTTCACACATATATGTAGTTGAAAATGGCGATAACAAGTTAACTGCTGTTTCGGAGATAGCCGGGTATTCATTGCTTATTGACATCCAAAATGTATCCAAAGGCACTTCGAAAAATTTTGATTTCAATCTTCTGTCTGCCAGTTCCTCAAGCGTAAACCCAAATTATTCGAAAGATATTTCGAGTCCACGAATGGATCACGAACGCACTCATGGTCTTCAACACTCTCTCCACATTTTTTTTTTTTTAATTCTGCAGAAAGAGTGCTACATGTTCTGTAACTAAGTCCATCAACACCTTATTATCGTCAGTATGTGCCAGACAATTGGAAACATCTCACACGATCCATTTTCAATTGTTTGTATCCACAAATGTACCTTATTAATAAATCCTAGAATATTATCCATAGTACTCATAATACCCTCGTTTCTACCTTCCATTTTTCTGTTTATTACACATAAACGTATGAAAGTATCATAAAGATATGCTAACTTAAACACCCATTCATTATCTGCAAATAAATCTGCATAGTCATGCCCCTCAATAGTAAAAAATGCAAGTACATCATCTCAAAGGCGCCCGTACGATAGTCTTTGTTAGGGGGGAGGGGGAGGGGTGAGAAGATAAACCTGGGGCTACAGAGTGTTTTTAATATTTTGGAAGACGAATGGCGACTTGCAAGTAGCCATAAAAAAGTTCTGGTTTAGACTCTGTTAAAAACATACGTAATACCGATTTTTAAATCATTTTCTTGGATAAAAAAACCAGCTGACCACATTATATTTTTCCTTTCCATGAAACGGATTTGGGGGGGGGGGGGGGCGATATACCTTTGGTCCCGGGTATGGGAGTCCCTGCCTCATCTCTTTAATTTCAGGCATTCGGATTAAAGCTTCACCTCAAGGTAACCACCGTACTTCTGTCTGCAGCAGTAGTGTAAAAGCACGCTGTGATCCATTTCTTGACAAAAAACGTTAAAAAGCCCCATATTTAGGGGGCGCGGTTTGATGAAGTTCACGGCTTTTACTACTCGTCCATCACAATTTTCAGAGGAGATGGCGAAGACTTAGCAACAACGGATCCGTGGCGAATGAGACAATGGCTAGTTCGTAAATTACTATTGATTTCACGTACTTTACTCACGAATCCTTTCGCTCAGCATAGAAGTGGCTCGGTCTTCACAAACACTAAAGCGATGTTCCCACTTAATTCACTGCAGACCAACGCACAGAACATTTCTTCATCGGTTGCTCCTTCGGGTAGGTCTTTGCGAAAAAAATTGCTTGCAATATATGTCTAAAATCGAAATTCCTTAATTTCTTACAACAGTATATAAATTTTCGAGTTACACTCTTCACTTTATAGCGGCACACCAGATTCCCGCAGCACAATGCGAAATTGTACATGTACAGAATGTGGAATTTATTTGATGTTTCTTATTTGTAGTAGAGATTAATAATATTGCAGCTTTAAATACTTACAGAGTTAAAAGTAATTAATAAATAAAAATCTTAAAATTAAAGATTTATGAATAGAAGACAGAAACTAAGAAAGATGGAAAGAGGTTATGATATACTATCACTTTTTGACATATTATAAAATCGGAAAAAATATCTAGAATAACAAGAATCTTGTATTTAAAAAGGAGAAATAAAAGACAATAGGAAAGTGCATAGATATGTGTTACAGATCTCACCACCTAGCTACTTCGGTGTGAAGACTCGGCAAATCATCGAGCCTGTCACATTCGAGGTAGCGTACAAAATATTTCATTAATTCTCATTTGATAATTTATGTGCACAGATATGTGTTGTGTTACTCTTATATTAGATCATTACATCGTTTTCATTACAGGTAGAATTTTACCTAAGCTTAATAAACAACTATATCATTTAAATTACAGTTACTACTCAAGACGTTTCTATATATATTGAAATGACAGTTGATCTATTTCTGTGTTCCTTAGTTTAGTTTTATCTCACATCTAGGGCTGTATATTAATCTCATTGTTTGCATATGCTTCAGCGTATGAGTCTGTTTCTGTGTATGTATCTGTGTCTGTGTCATTCCAAGTATCTTGTTCCCGTGTTTGTGTGTTTGTTCTTCTTTGTAAAATTCGTGGAACGTACGTGACACGTTATCAGTTATGTCATTTAGTATGCTCCAGTCGTCCAGCTGTCCTGGAATTTGTCCTGTGTTGTCATACTCAGTTCTGAGTGGTACGTGTGTCGGTCTGTCACAGTATAAAGTGACATGTTCGGGAGTTCCCAGTTCACCACTATTGCGCATGGGTGTTTGATTGAGACCGAACCGATGGAGGTGTACTAGATATGGACCATGGCCAGTGAGGAAATAGACCATACCATATGCGGTATATATACGAGGGGTGTTTGAAAAGTCCGTGCAAAAATAAAAACTACTTACGTGTTTGGGGTAAACCTTTTTTTTATTTTCGACATAGTCTCCTTTTAGACTTATACACTTCGTCCAACGCTGTTCTAATTCGTTGATCCCTTCCGAATAATAGGAATTGTCCAAGTCTGCAAAATAGCTATTAGTTGCTGCAATCACCTCCTCGTTTGAATAAAATCTTTGTCCCGCAAGCCATTTCTTCAAATTGGGGAACCAATAGTAGTCCGAGGGAGCCAAGTCTGGAGAATAGGGGGGATGTGAAACGAGCTGGAATCCTATTTCCATTTATTTTGCGACCACAACTGCTGAGGTGTGTGCTTGTGCATTGTCGTGATGGAAAAGGACTTTTTTGCAGTCCAGTCACCGGCGTTTTTCTTGCACCTCGGTTTATCAAACGGTCCAATAACGAGGAATGATATGCACCTGTAATAGTTTTACCCTTTTCCAGCTAGTCGATGAGGATTATCCCTTGCGAATTCCAAAAGACAGTCGCCATTATCTTTCCTGCCGAAGGAATGGTCTTCGCCTTTTTTGGTGCACATTCTCCCTTGATAACCAATTGTTTAGATTGTTGTTTGGTCTTAGGAGTATAGTAATGTTGTTGTTGTTTTTGGGGAAGGAGACCAGGCAGCGAGGTCATCGGTCTCATCGGATTAGGGAAGGAAGTCGGCCGTGCCCTTTCAGAGGAACCATCCCGGCATTTGCCTGGAGTGATTTAGGGAAATCACGGAAAACCTAAATCAGGATGGCCGGACGCGGGACTGAACCGTCGTCCTCCCGAATGCGAGTCCAGTGTCTAACCACTGCGCCACGTCGCTCGGTCGTATTGTAATGAATCCATGTTTTATCCCCAGTGACGAAACGACGCTGTAAAGTCCTTCGGATTCTTCCTGAACAGCTGCAAACCATCCTTTCAACACTTCACACGATTCCGTTTTTGGTCAAGCGTGAGCAATCGCGGAACCCATCTTGCAGATACTTTCTCATGGTTCGAATCGCTCTGAGCACTATGGGACTTAACATCTGTGGGCATCAGTTCCCTAGAACGTAGAGCTACTTAAACCTAACTAACCTAAGGACATCACACACATCCATGCCCGAGGCAGGGTTCGAACCTGCGACCGTAGCAGTCGCGCGGTTTCAGACCGTAGCGCCTAGAACCGCTCGGATACCGCGGCCAGCATACTTTCTCATGTCCAAATGTTTATACAAAATATTATGTACCCGTTCATTCGAGATGCGCACAGCACTAGCAATCTCACACACCTTAACTCTTCTGTCATCCATCACCATATCATGGATTTTATCAATGATTTCTGTAGTCGTAACCTCCACAGGGCGTCCAGAACGTTCATCATCACTTGTGCCCATGCGGCCACTCCGAAATTTTTGCAACCACTTATAAACCTAATCGAAGGTGCAGAATCACCGTAATGTTTATCAAGCTTCCCTTTAGTCTCCTCACGCGTTTTGCCTTTCATAAAGTAATGTTTAATCACCACATGAATTTCTTTTTCGTCCATTTTTTGACAATCGCTCGACTTCCTTGATCCACACGAAAGCCAACTACAAAGAAATAGGCCAATATGGCTGAAACTTGGCGTGCATTCTTTCCAAAGATGCTACTAACTAAACATGACCTCTATACGCGTCAGTGGTGCCATCTCTCGGGTTTGGATGGACTTTTCAAACGCCCCTCGTATGTTTTAGCCTCATTTGTTTCTTGTTGTTGTTGTTGTTGTGGTCTTCAGTCCTTAGACTGGTTTGATGCAGCTCTCCATACAACTCTATCCTGTGTAAGCTTCTTCATCTCCCAGTACTTACTGCAGCCTACATCCTTCTGAATCCGCTTAGTGTATTCATCTCTCGGTCTCCCTCTACGATTTTTACCCTCCACGCTGCCCTCCAATACTAAATTTGTGATCCCTTGATGCCTCAGAAAATGTCCTACCAAGCGGTCCCTTCTTCTTGACAAGTTGTGCCACAAACTCCTCTTCTCCCCAATTCTATTCAATACCTCCTCATTAGTTATGTGATTTACCCATCTAATCTTCAGCATTCTTCTGTAGCACCACATTTCGAAAGCTTGTATTCTCTTCTTGTCTAAACTATTTATCGTCCATGTTTCACTTCCATACATGGCTACACTCCATACAAATACTTTCAGAAACGACTTCCTGACACTTAAATCCAATACTCGATGTTAACAAATTTCTCTTCTTCAGAAACGCTTTCCTTGCCATTGCCAGTCTACATTTTATATCCTCTCTACTTCGACCATCATCAGTTATTTTGCTCCCCAAATAGCAAAACTCCTTTACTACTTTAAGTGTCTCATTTCCTAATCTAAGTCCCTCAGCATCACCCGACTTAATTCGACTACATTCCATTATCCTCGTTTTCCTTTTGTTGATGTTCATCTTATATCCTCCTTTCAAGACCTGTCCATTCCGTTCAACTGCTCTTCCAAGTCCTTTGCTGTCTCTGACAGAATTACAATGTCGTCGGCGAACCTCAAAGTTTTTATTTCTTCTCCATGGATTTTAATACCTACTCAGAATTTTTTTTTGTTTCCTTTACTGCTTGTTCAATATACAGATTGAATAGCATCGGGAAGAGGCTACAACCCTGTCTCACTCCCTTCCCAACCGCTGCTTCCCTTTCATGTCCCTCGACTCTTGTAACTGCCATCTGGTTTCTGTACAAATTGTAAATAGCCTTTCACTCCCTGTATTTTACCCCTGCCACCTTTAGAATTTGAAATAGAGTATTCTAGTCAACATTTTCAAAAGCTTTCTCTAAGTCTACAAATGCTACAAACGTGGGTTTGCCTTTCCTTAATCTTTCTTCTAAGATAAGTCGTAGGGTCAGTATTGCCTCACGTGTTCCAATATTTCTAGGAATCCAAACTGATCTTCCCCAAGGTCGGCTTCTACTAGTTTTTCCATTCGTCTGTAAAGAATTCGCGTTTGTATTTTGCAGCTGTGGCTTATTAAACTGATTGTTCGGTAATTTTCACATCTGTCAACACCTGCTTTCTTTGGGATTGGAATTATTACATTCTTCTTGAAGTCTGAGGGTTTTTCGCGTGTCTAATACATCTTGCTCACCAGATGGTAGAGTTTTGTCAGGACTGGCTCTCCAAAGGCCGTCAGTAGTTCTAATGGAATGTTGTCTACTCCCGGGGCCTTGTTTCTACTCAGGTCTTTCAGTGCTCTGTCAAACTCTTCACGCAGTATCGTATCTCCCATTTCGTCTTCATCTACATTCTCTTTCATTTCCAGAATATTGTCCTCAAGTACGTCGCCCTTGTATAGACCCTCTATATACTCCTTCCACCTTTCTGCTTTCCCTTCTTTGCTTAGAACTGGGTTTCCATCTGAGCTCTTGATATTCATACAAGTGGTTCTCTTTTCTCCAAACGTCTCTTTAATTTTCCTGTAGGCAGTATCTATCTTACCCCTAGTGAGCCCGGAGATCCGAATGTGGGACTATTTTACCTCCGGAATATTTTACGCAAGAGGACGCCATCATCATTTAACCATACAGTAAAGCTGCATGCCCTCGGGAAAAATTACGGCTGTAGTTTCCCCTTGCTTTCAGCCGTTCGCAGTACCAGCACAGCAAGGCCGTTTTGGTTGGTGTTACAAGGCCAGATCAGTCAATCATCCAGACTGTTGCCCCTGCAACTACTGAAAAGGCTGCTGCCCCTCTTCAGGAACCACAAGTTTGTCTGGCCTCTCAACAGATACCCCTACGGTACGGCCATCTGTATCGCTGAGGCACGCAAGCCTCCCCACCAACGGCAAGGTCCATGGTTCATGAGGGGATTCATGGGGAAAAATTGTAGACGCCCCTTACGCCCCTTTTCTGGTAGAATCCCATTCTCTCTACCAGGTATCATTTCGCCAGCGGTTTAGTTGGCACCATCTACATCTACATCCATACTCCGCAAGCCACCTGACGGTGTGTGGCGGAGGGTAGTGATGTCCTCTCCTATAATTGCAAATACCTAGTCACGTCTACCTTTCTTCTACCAGTACGCTGCTGCTCTTTAATGGATGGTGGTGTCAACGGGGCACCCTCCCATCACCACACATAGTGCCTCGGCCAATGTTGTGCCAAAGGCCTCCGACATCCTGAGCAGAACATTCTTTTGGCCACGTCTCTCAATGATTTTATATGTTGCAAGCCTCAGTCGATGCGCCCAGGCTCTCGCTGCAAACTATACTATAGATTCGAGTAGAGCGATATGATTCGTATGTATCGTCTTTATAGGTAGTCTATATTTTGAAGTATATAGTCTCGTTTATTTACGCATTATTTTCATTACTTTCTCGGTTGTAAGTCTGATATGTTCAATGAACTTCAGTTTATCGTCAACGTGTAAACCTAGATGTCTTGTCACTCTTTGCGTTGCAAGGATGTGTTATTTAGCTCGATACTGGCCTCCTTTTAATTTCGCCTTTCAGTAGTAAGTGCATTGTATTATTAGCTGCAATTGTAAGTTTACTGCTATTATACTATTCATTCATGTCTGTGAGGAACTGCATAGTCTTTTGTTCTAAGTGCGTTCTTGAGTTTCCCGATACCACTACAAACAAATCATCAGCGTACGCTACTATCTAAGTTACTCTATCATCTCTGTCTGCACTACCAGCGGCTCAACAGCAATATCCCAGAATATGCCCTGTGGGCAGCCTTTGCTGATTTTCTTGACAACTCTTCGGCGGTCCGCTCGCCATTCTACAACTCTGCATCTGTAGTAACCGAGGAAGCTGTTATATAAAGCTATTAGGATTTGCATTTGGCTCAACTTTGCGAATAGCGCAGGCCATCAAAGGTTGTCAAAGGCACCACACATTTCAATCAATACTGCCACCATATACAAATTTCATTTGTCCTGTGTGCTCCGAGTTACATGTAAAGCCCTATTTACTGCATCGTCGATAGGCTTGTGCGGCCGGAACACACACTAATTTGGACTGATATCCAGAAGCTGTCTGTGTGACTGTAGTCCGTGTCCTGGACCTTGCCTAGTACATTCAGTAGGCAGGTCGGTCTGTGTGATTTGCGGTCTGTTGAGTCCTTGTCTTCCTATTTTTCGATAATCACTGCATCAGCCGTCTTCCTTTGCTGTAAAGAATTATTAAGTAAGTTCGTCAGGTAGGGAACGATTTGTGGTGCAGCAGCTTTAAGTGTTCAAATGGTTCCAAGCACTATGGGACTTAACATCTGAGGTCATCACTGCCCTATATTTAGAACTACTTAAACCTAACTAACCTAAGGACATCACACACACCATGCCCGAGGCAGGATTCCAACCTGCGACCGTAGCAGCAGCGCGGTTCCGGACTGAAACGCCTGGATCCGCTGCCGGCTTTAAATGTTTCCGAGTCGACTCCATCTGGGCCCGGAGCTTTTCTACCTGTAAGTTTCTGTATTACCAGCGCAGTCTCCTCACGTGCGAAAGGAGTAGTGATTCCTCCACTTATATAGTTGATGTCCATTTGTCTGCGTAAGTTTATATGGTGGTGTTGGTCGCGTGAAGGGTCATCGTCTGGTAGTAACTTATTTAGCTGATAACCTACCGAGCATCTCTAGCCCCGCATCACTGTTCCGTCTCGTCGCTTTAGTGTTGACATAGCCGTTGGTGTTTTTAGTGTCTCAGTTTATATTTTGAAGGGCTCTCCCCATACGTAACTCTGTATTTAATGCTGATAAAATTGTCCCAACGTTCCTGCAGTGCTTTTTGTAATTCGGCTTTGTATCGTCGTTTGGCTTCAAGATATTCTTACAGCCTGGCTTCTATTTCTTGTGCTGTCTCTGTTCGTTGGTAGCATCGTATTTTCTCTCGTGAGGACTTCCTTATTTTTGTTAATAATGTCGACCACGATATACTTTGTTTACTTATGTCACTGACCTGTGGGATTGCAGCGATCTGAGGTTTAAGTAGTAGATAAGTTAATAAGTGAGCTCTGTAATCAATACTTCCTCGGGTGGTGTGCAAGGGTAATTCTGCTATAGTATCTTTTATTGTCCGCCAGTTTGCCCCGTTCTGCACCAATCGCTGTTGTTGTTAAGTGAATGTGTTTGTGTTTATGTGTGTAGCAGTGCGTATAATGATTGTATTGTGATCGCTGTGTGTCGCTCTGTCATTACTTTGCCAGTCAGTGATGTGTGTTACAGATGTTCCGTTTGCTAATAAAATGTCTGTGTTACTGATACCTCCGGCATTTCCACACTATGTTGGTGCTTGCCCTACCTTGTTGAAGACCAAAAGACTGAACTCATTTATGATGTCCGTTATTACACGTCCTTTGGGATCTATCCAATCAGCATGCCAGAATGTTGAGCGTGGGTTAATGTCCGTGAGGATGAGTAATCTTTTGCCCATGGTGAAACCTCCTATTTTCTTAATTGAGTTTGCAAAGGATTCAAACTGATTTGAGTACTGTGCGTATAATGATGCGACTATCCATGATGCCCTTCCCAATGTAATGTCCGCTGTTACAATGTGTTCAGTACATAGTTGGGTTATTTTTGTTACTGAAATTCGTGTATTTGCCACCACGATTGCTGCTTCGGCGTTCTTTACCCCCATAATTGTCATATATTGTGTTGGGCGACCAAGTATTTTATCATCACGCGTGTAGGGTTCCCGTAAACAGGCGACATCCGGCTGTACTTCGTCCATCAAATTGCTTACTTTTGTACTAACCGTTCTACTTCCCATATAATTCAGGTGTACGATCTTGGGGGTGGGAGATATCTTGTCTCTGCATAACTTCTGGGTTCAGTTTCTTTAAATTCGAAGTAAACCCGCTCGTGTGCTCTCACTAAATCCTTGTAGATGCTGTTTAGGTCCAAACCCTCTCCCCTCCATGTTCATACCACCGCCAGGGGTATACAGAGCTCTGGTTTGTGAGTTGGAAGGTTTTCTGTTCGTAGGACCAAGCGATCAGTCTGTTCCGTAGTAGAGTAATTTCTTTCTTTCTGGGTCATTAAGTCGTGTTACTAACTGTAGGGCAGTTTGAAATACATCTCTGTTTTCGAGGCTGCTTAAGCGCAGACTATCCTCAAGGTGTATGTTGTCACCTACTGCTCCTTTATGGTGCTTCTGATTATTGCAGAACACTGACCTAGAGGATAATTTTCTGAATTAATTTTCACTCTGTAGTGGAGTGTGCACTGATGTGAAACTTCCTGGAAGTTTAAAAGGCTGTACCAGGATTCGATCCCGGAAGTTTCAAATCAGTGCACGCTCAGATACAGAATGATAATTCATTCAGGAAACAAATCCTCTACACCATTTCTCTGCAGTATTATTTCTGTATATATGTGTTTTTTTCTTGTGGATACAAAATGTACACTATTATTGTCACCCTTATGTAAACAATTTGGGGCTGTCTTGATAATGTCAAAACTTTGTATCAATAATTACATAATGTTGTAAAACATTGTAATTCATTACAATAAAGGAACTTTTGTTAAAAAAGTCAAAAGTTCTGTGTTCAACTCCCGGTCCAAAACAGTTTTAATCTGCCAGGAAGTTTCAAGTCAGTGCGTACTTCGCTGCTGAGTAAAAATTATTAACATTTTCACATTAGGCTCACTGCGCGTGATTTGGCATGCTGATTTTACTGTTTTCGTTTTCTTTTTTAACTTTTAATCTTGTATGTTACAGGCGGCCGCTACTGAATGAAGGTCTACTAGACTATCACGAGCAGTACCTCTCCTTTCGTGGCGAGTTCAGTGCGCTGTGCAAGGAGCAAGAACCAAATACGTCACAGATGTTTGCTCTCGCCGACGCAATGTACTCCTTCTATCGTGCCTACTGGTTCAACAGTCTACAGTATTTATCTTCTGCTGAAATTAGAATTATAGGTAAGTTTATTATTATGACTCATTCACTTCACGTTTAGCCGGCCGGAGTGGCTGTGCGGTTCTAGGCGCTACAGTCTGGAGCCGCGAGACCGCTACGGTCGCGGGTTCGAATCCTGCCTTGGGCATGGATGTGTGCGATGTCCTTAGGTTAGTTAGGTTTAATTAGTTCTAAGTTCTAGGGGACTGATGACCTCAGAAGTTGAGTCCCATAGAACTCAGAGCCATTTGAACCAGCCACTTCATGTTTATGCATCGATGACTGTTGACTGTATTCTAATACGAAGAATGGCGCCCAAAAACTCATACAGCTGTGTGTGCGACCAAAGTGTTTCCCTTTGGGGGGGGGGGGGGGGGCGTTGCTCCAGGGTATATAAAACACAGTGCGCCTCCGATGCAAGTATATAACCACCGACAGGTAGGCAAGGGATTAGTGTGGCATTTATGTCTTTCCGACGTGCGTGCAGATAATATGGAAACGTAATATGGCGACGTATTTACCAAATGCGTCCAAACAGGAGCAACGCATTGATATTCTTCTCTTGGTTGCCGAAGGCAAACACCAGTAGACATTCATTGGGGGAAAGAGGAATGTGTATGGGGCAGCATGTCTGTGAAAACCTCCGTTTTGGAACGTTGCACCAAGTTCCTTGCTGTGTCAAGTGTCGTAACGCAATAGTTGCGCCAACTCAAACATGAGCAGCCGGCCTATAATCTGATCGCACCCCATGCGATTATCACCCCTTCGGACCTTAAAAAATGCCTTGAAGGATCGACGATTCCTGTCAGACGAGGATGTACAGCGGGCAGTTACGGATTTCTTTACGCAGTACGCCACTGTATTTTATCAAACGGCTGTCTTCAGCCCGGTGCATCGGTTGGATGATTGTGTTAATGCTCCCGGCGATTTTGCCTGATTGGCATACTAACTCTGGACTGCACGGCCTTCGAACGGAAACTTTTTGATCGCCCCTTATAGTTTTCGACCTTTCGCGATTTTCCATATCAAGCAAGATAATTGCTGGTGTACTTTCCATCGTCAACTTTTCGACTGGTTCGCAATTCTCCATATGGACCTATTACAAACTAGCTACTTCATTTCGACGTACACTGAAGAGCCAAGGAAATTGGTACACCTGCCTAATATCGTGTAGGGCACCCACGAGCACGCAGAAGTGCCGCAACACGACGTGGCATAGACGTGACTAATGTCTGAAGTAGTGCAGGGGAGAACTGATACCATGAATCTTGCAGGGCTGTCCATAAATCCATAAGAGTACGAGCGGGTGGAGATCTCTTCTGAACAACACGTTGCAAGGCATCCCAGATATGCTCAATAATGTTCATGTCTGGGGAGCTTGGTGGCCAGCCGAAGTGTTTAAACTCAGAAGAGTGTTTCTGGAGCCACTCTGTAGCAATTCTGGACGTGTAGGGTGTCCCTTTGTCCTGCTGGAATTGCCCAAGTCCGTCGGAATGCACAGTGGACATGAATGGACGCAGCTCATCAGACGGGATGCTTACGTACGTGTCACCTGTCAGAGTAGTATCTAGACGTATCAGGGGTCCAACTGCACAAGCGCCACACCAGTACAGAGCCTCCACCAACTTGTACAGTCCCCCGCTGACATGCAGAGTCCATGGATTCATGAGGTTGTCTCCATACCCGTACACGTCCATCTGCTCGATACATCTGAAACGAGACTCGTCCGACCAGGCAACATGTTTCCAGTCATCAACAGTCCAATGCCGGTGTTGACGGGTCCAAACGAGACCTAAAGCTGCGTGTCGTGCAGTCATCATCCGAAAGCCCATATCGATGATGGTTTCGTTGAATGGTTCGCACGCTGACACTTGTTGATAACCAAGCATTGAAATCTGCAACAATTTGCGAAAGGGTTGCATTTCTGTGACATTGGAAAATTCTCTTCAGTCGTCATTGATCCCGTTCTTGCAGGATACTTTTCCGGCCGCGGCGATATCGGAGATTTGATGTTCTGCCGGATTCCTCGCACACTCGTGAAATGGTCGTACGGGAAAATCCCCACTTCATCGCTACCTCGGAGATACTGTGATCCATCGCTCGTTCGCCGACTATAACACCACGTTCTAACTCATTTCAATCTTCATAACCTGTCATTCTAGCAGCAGCAACCGATCTAAAAACAGTGCCAGACACTTGTTCTCTTACATAGGCACTGGCGACCGCAGCACCGTATTCTGCCTGTTTACATATCTCTATGAATACCACGTCTATACCAGTTTCTTTGGTGCTTCAGCGTATTATTGAGTCCTGCACTATAGAGGATGTAAAAGAACTACGTATATTCAATTTTAATGTTTAGAGGTGATTAGAAGAAACACTTTTTCATATGACAAAACTGTCACCGCTGGGTTGTGTTGCCGCCAGGAAGGTTTTGATTCTAGTGATATATAATACAAAGGCCGTGTATGCACAACTGGGACCTGCGTACTAATTATTGTATAGCACACTCAAAACAACGTGATGATTCTCGAATAACAGCTGCGGCCTCAGCCAAGTGGGCAAACAGCTCTTCTGAAGCGCCTATTGATGTCTCGTGCACCAAACGCTTTATCTCGCTCAATAAAAAGAAATCCATCGGAGATCAAAATCATGTTTTTTAAAACAATTTGAACACGGTTCAAAATGGCTCTGAGCACTATGGGACTTAACATCTATGGTCATTAGTCCCCTAGAACTTAGAACTAATTAAACCTAACTAACCTAAGGACATCACACAACACCCAGTCATCACGAGGCAGAGAAAATACCTCACCCCGCCGGGAATCGAACCCGGGAACCTGGGCGCGGGAAGCGAGAACGCTACCGCACGACCACGAGCTGCGGACAATTTGAACACGACTAGCGTCAAAACCTTCATGGATCCGTAACGGGGAACGGTGCAGGTTGCACCTGTGACATTTGTGTCCGATACAAAAGTGTTTCTGCTTATCTCCTCTAAACACCGATCTTTTGGCTACGTAACTATTTTACACGTAATATAACGCTTGTTTTAAAAATGACAGTGGGTTTCTGTAACACAGCCGTTACAGACATACACTGACGGCAAAAAATCGTAACACCAAAAAATAATTACTGGTGAGTAATGAAATTTCGGGAATACGTTTGTCTAGTGATTAACATTGCACGATCACAAGTTAACGTAAGCGCGAGAAGCCATTGCAAATGTGACATACCGGTACGTTAATAACTGCTGTAAACTCCAGAATGTTCAACGTGCATTGTGATGTACAGGTGCCGGATGTCATTTTGTTGCAGTTGGTCGGTTAATAAAGGGACGGTTAATGCTGTTTGTGGATAACATTGGGGATGTCGTCCGATGATGTACCATATGTGCCCGCTTGTAGACAGATCTGGTGATGGAGCCGGCCAAGGCAACATGTCAACATTCTGTAGAGTATGTCGAATCACAACAGCGGTATGTAATCCTGTTCGAAAATACCCCTTGGAATGCTGTTCATGAATGGTAGCCTAGCATTCGAATGACAAGACTGACTTACAAATTTGCAATCAGGATGCGGAGTGGCCGAGCGGTTCTAGGCGCTACAGTCTAGAACCGCGCGACCGCTACAGTCGCAGGTTCGAATCCTGCCTCGTTCATGGATGTGTGTGATGTCCTTAGGTTAGTTAGGTTTAAGTAGTTCTAAGTTCTAGGGGACTGATGATCTCAGATCTTAAGTCCCATAGTTCTCAGAGCCATTTTGCATGGGATAACCACGAGAGTGATCCTGATGCCACACGAAATCGCACCCCAGGCCATAGCTTAAGGTACAGATCCAGTGTGTCTAGCAAGCACACAGGTTGGTTGCAGGTGCTGAACTGCCCCCTTGTAACCAACACACGGCCATTACTGGCACCGAGGCAGGACCAGCTTTCATCAGAAAACACAACAGACCTCCACCCTACCCTCCAATGAGCTCTCACTTGACACCAATGAAGTCGAAAATGGCGGCGATGTGGGGTCAGTGTAGCGCGCTAACAGGGCGAGTTGTCCTCCAAGTAACTGATTTCTAGCAGTTCGTTGTCTCACTGTGGTGCCAACTGCTGCTTTAGATACAGTACGATGCGACAGAGACTTGCGATGGCCTTTCCTTCCGGTAGTGCCACGTGGCCTTCAAGATCCCGTTCTTATTGCGAGCGAACATTCTCGTGAACACCGCTGCCAGCAACCGTGTACAGTAGCTTCTTTTCTGCCAAGTCTTTCTGCAATATCGCAGAAGGAACAGCCGGCTTCTCGTAGTCCTGTTACACACGACCTCTGGTACAAACTCAGTGAAGTGTTGATAATGGCGTCTTTCTCGCCTTAAAGGCGTTCTTAACTAACATTAACTCACCACATCCAATCATCAGACAACTAATGCTCACGACCGTTACAGAGTTTATTTAAAGCAAATCTGATTTGCATATTCACAGTGGCTTTATTAGCGCCATACTTACACGACTGGCGCGTCGGAAATTTAAACAGATATCACCTTTATCAGATGTAGAAACACACCTAACGACTTTCGTTTATGTGAATATCGCACAGGTCCTTCTTGGTGTTACGATTTTTTCCCATCAGAGTATTATTTTTGTTAACCTGTAATTGGTGTAGTGTTCTAAAATTCTCATAATGATCTGTGTAACGTATTTCTCATATTCTCTGTTTTTATTTAATGAATAATACTTTGATTTGTAAGTGAACATTTAATTACAGTAGACAAACTGTTAATATCTTTCTTACAAATGCTAATATTCTGAACTAAGACTGAAAAAACCCTGTATGAATGTGTATTAACAGTAGTAGTTATGGTGAAGAATCGTTTTAATAAGT
Source organism: Schistocerca nitens (assembly GCF_023898315.1). Classification (NCBI taxonomy): domain Eukaryota; kingdom Metazoa; phylum Arthropoda; class Insecta; order Orthoptera; family Acrididae; genus Schistocerca; species Schistocerca nitens. Next base: position 435,954,063 of record NC_064614.1, read on the forward strand.
CATTATCAGTTCGGCGCACACAAACGAGCGAGTTATGCGCACGACACTGGACTGTGCGGAATAGTAAATGCTCCCGGCGAGAGAGGCGCTGTGGTCGCGCTCGCCGTTAGCCGTCGTGAAACTGCGACGTGGACAAAAGGGACTTCTCCGTGACGTCACTATGACGTGAACATTCCGTTTCGGCTGTCTGGGACTATATAGGTCTGAGAAATGGGAGGAGGCATACGCTGCGTATGATCTATGAACATAAGCTTCTTCAAATATTGAGGATCTCTCGAAAACGCGTCGCTGTTGGTACGCTTTGTCGTAATTAAATTTAAGGTATAAACATAACAGAAGCTGGAGTCTTCACACAGTGTTTGAATTTAAAACCGCATTAAAAATTGCAAGGTTCTACAGTGGTGTTGTAGAGTATTGGCTAATGAAAACTAATCTAGGTACTATGATGGTTCGCGCCTGCGACATGTAATTTTTTTCCCCTTCGCTTTTCTTAAAAGATTATGGGACTTTAGTAATTTGAGGAAAGCATGCTCTGTAATAATTCATGTTATGTACAAATAAGAGCGCTCTCTCGCAGGAGAGAGTTATAATTATCAATAATATACACATTAAGCATGAAACTCGCAAATGCCAGTAGACGTTCATAATAGTTGATCATCTGGTAAAACAAAGTATCACTCAAAATAAAAATCATAGAACAGACTGAGATATTTGAAAAAGAATTAAAACGTACGAAACATAGTGCCAGCCGTCTATAAAGCATTAAAGAAAATTTACAAGCTTGTTATATTAGGACACTTCCTTTCCAAACAAGAACATGTTGTACATATGCAGACGTAATGTATTCTGGTACTGGTACGGGAATGCACTGTAGCTGTTTTTTCTCGTTGTTTGTTACTTCCAGAAGTGCAAAGGATGCCACAGTGAATTGTAATTTTTCGCACAAATGAGAACATACTTCACACAACCACCATGATTTTACCACTGGGGAAGATTATTGTTAATTACTTTTCGTAATACATAATTATGGTATGTAAATAACGAGTATGAAGTTAGCAGGTTTTCACTATCAAAGGAAGAAAAGGCAAGAACACTCTGCACTGAATGTACCAATTGAAGATGTGAGCTACAATGGCTATCACAGTCACATCAATACTCCATATTTATAATCATTTTACGATTTCAGTAGACTGTTATGGTACTATTCCATTTATTACTCTCTTCTTCTTTTTTCTTTCTTGACAAAAAATAAAAACATCTACAGCCGTCCTTATGATTTGATTTGATTTTGTCGCCGTCGTCCTAGAGACGTCCTGCTAAAAGGATGGACATTCAAAAGATTTATTACTCTGGTGTGCAAAGCACATAAAGTTTTCTATCTGTAACTAGACAAAACTTCGTTACGTACACACCGAGCGGGGTGGTGCAGTGGTTAGCACACTGGTCTCGTATTCCACCGTTCAAACCCATGTCCAGCCATCCTAGGTCGACCACGAAAGGCGATAGTCGTCCCCAACGGTCGAACTGCACTTGCACACGTTCGAGGCCCACGTGACGGACAGGCTGTGACGCGTACGTCACAGCACGTGACACTGCAGGTCCGACGAATGCCAGCAGCCGTCTCCTGCGAGGAGCGAGTAGCTACGTCAGACCATTTCATTAATTCTTGACTGCGCGTTTAAATGCATTCAAGCTCGCGACAGTATATGAAAAAATTAAGACCTTTGGTGGATGCTTTTTCAGTTATTTCCCGTGGGCCATTCATGGAGCCGAGCGGACTAGCCGACTAATGTGACGTCACAAGTTCGTTTCAGGCCCCGCATTTCTCGTAGACCCCGGTAGATGTCATAGTGACGTCACGGAGAAAATTTACAGAGGTGGACCTAGCGTGTCCCTGCACAGAGGCTGCGAAGAGCACTCAGTTCATATAACTAACTGCTCACCATCGGAAGAGTGAATCCAGCCAGGCAGGGGAGCAGATTTAGGGTGGGAGAAACCGATACCGATACTGGATAACCAGTATTTTTCGGTATTTGTTTTGTCTCGCTTATAACTGGTTTTCTTTTCATTTTTTACCAATAACCGGGTACAAAACTGGCATATCAGTTTATCACAGCAGCAATGCCAAATTCTTCGGTTTTTAAATAATTCATTTTTTGAAAAACAGGTAATATTTATTCGTAAAATTTCCATTGCCTTGAAATATTGGATTATTATAAAAACTACGAAAAGCGACCGGCACTATTTTAGTAACAACGCCTTGAGTTAGAAACAAGCAAAAAACGCAAGACATAATAATGGGTACAGTACTGCAGAGACATTATGTATCTGTTGCTGTACGGCGTCACCTATTAGACGGTACACATGGACGTGGAATGTGCAGCACTTGCACTCACCTGGTCTATATGGTAGTGTCTCGCTGTCGTCTTCGAGCATCAGTAATATTACAGAACGATATTATATCTCGTTTGTGGATGCATTTTTTTATTCATTTATCTTTCTTTTGTGAAGTGCGGTAGCAATGAAGTACAATGCTCCATTTGCTTTAAAAGATTAAAAACGGGAGGAGGCACAAGGTACTTTTGTGATATAAGAGGAAACACGCCTCCTCCTTCGCCTTCGTCAGAACTGTTCAAACTTTGTTCTATATCTACGTTTCATTACTGTAAGTAATAGCAGTAAAAAACCTAAAATCGGATATTTCAGAAGCCGGCTTTTTGAGTGGTTTTAACGATTAGATTAAACTGGAGACGAAACGAACCGGTTTAAACGATGACCGGTTGTTTCAGCGGTAACCGCTATCCCTAACTCGCATGGGCTTAAACGTCGTACATTCCGTAGAAGAGCCGCCCCCTTACTGTTTCCAGTACAGTGATTAGATTTTAACTGCAAACTAGACCCCTCATTTTGTTTATAAAACTGAAACTGATACAGGTTCAAAACGGTTCAAATGGCTTGAAGCACTATGGGACTTAACATCTGAGGTCATCAGTCCCGCCGGCCGGTGTGGCCGAGCGGTTCTAGGCGCTTCAGTTTGGAACCGCTACGGTAGCAGGTTCGAATCCTGCCTCGGGCATGGATGTGTGTGATGTCCTTATGTTAGTTAGGTTTAAGTAGTTCTAAGTTCTAGGGGACTGATGACCTCAGATGTTAAGTCCCAAAGTGCTCAGAACCATTTGAGCCATCATCAGTCCCCTGGACTTAGAACTACTTATACCTAACTAACTGTGGTGTGCGTACTGTAAGACCTTCGGTACACACACCATCAGATTATTTGACTTGTCGCTCTAACGAAGTAGGCGAGTGTCAGCAGTATGTCTCGTGGTTTTATCGTGGCGTGTTCATCTTCTGGCGTTAGGTCAGACGATAGAAATGCCACTTGCACGCTTAGAGTAGCAGATTGACGGTGACCAACTTTAAACAGAACTTGATTGATTTTCACACACATTTATTAAAATAATAAAAAGTATAAACCTTACTTAACTTGATTCTGGATGCTATTTACAATTGACAATCTGAAGTTCCTTTGGTCTTGGTACGTTAATCTTATTCTCACATATCTCTGGTACTTGACAAAGTGTCTATACATTTCTCTTCGTGGCTATGTACAGGAATATGGTAATCTTATTAGGCGCAGACTGAAACTTGACTACAGACTAATGCAGACTGATGCAGACTAATGCAGACTGACTAATCGGAGGTCTGTGCACTCGTTATAATACCTCGAGCGTTCAGGTATCACTGCGCGAGTGTCATCCGCGAGGAGAAAAGGTCCTACGTTAGCAGCAATCTCATTGGCTGCGTGACATATTAGTACGCGGATCGGCGGAAGCAGAATTTGGTCCGTCTTTATGGCAGCGCCATCTCGTAGTGCGGAGACGGACGAGCGCTGCGCCTGCGCTGTTGTGCTTAGCGGGGCGCGCTCTATTGGGAAAGTTATGTACGCGCTGACTACGCGGGACTATGTACACAACACTAACCTAAGGACACCACCCACGTCCATGCCCGTGGCAGGATTCGAACCTGCGACCGCAACACCAGCGCTGTTCCGGGCAAACTAATACAGGTAAAAGCAAAATTCAGCGCTCTGAACCTAGACGAGCCGATAGACCCAGACAGACCACCGTGTCATCGTCGGCCAATCGCGCCATCAGATGCAGTATAGAGGGGCATGTGGTCAGCACACAGCTCTCCCGGTCGTTGATGTCGGGATTCTTGATGAGGGAACACCACCTACTGCATCAAACAGCTCCTCAGTTGGCCCCATGAGGCTAAGTGCACCCCATGCCATTTCTTCCACCAAAGAAAAATCCGTGGCAGTGCCGAGAACTCAACCCAGTTCCTCCGTATGGCAGTCAACGAAGGAGGCGACCCTAACACTACTATACACCGATTAGCCAGAATATTATGACCACCTATCTAATAGCCGGTATGTCCACCTTTAACACACATAACAGATAACAGTGGCGACACGTCATGTCATGGAAGCAATGAGGCCTCGGTAGATCGCACCACATCTGCACATACAACTCACCCGATTCCCGTAAATTCTGGGGAGGAGGGGCGATGAGTTCTGACACCACATTCAGTCACATCTCAGCTGTGTTTGATTGGGTTCAGAACTGATGAACTCGGGAGGCGGGGGGGGGGGGGGGGGGGGGGCAGCACATGAACTGGAACTCGCCACTTTGTTCCACGAACCACTCTATCGCGCACCTGGCCTTGTGACGTAGCGCATTATCTTGCTGAAAAAAGCTACTGCCGTCGGGAAACATGACCGTCTTGGAGGGGTGTACGTGGTCTGCAACCGTACTTCAGCGTCATGGTGCCTTGCACGAGCTCCATTGGACCCATGGATGCCCACGTGAATGTTCCACAGAGCATAATGGAGCCGCCACTAGCTTGTCTCCGTCCCGCATTATACTGTGAGTCCAAAAAGCATTCATCTAGCTGCATATCTTTTAGAAAACGAGGTCTGCGTAACATGAAAAGATATGTATACAAAATTTAAAGAACCAGTCATGTAAGAAGCACCTCGGTAAGTCAGTTTTGTTGCAAAGCAAGGAAAGAATTAACAGCAAGGTTAACGAAATAGAATGAGCTAGTTCATAAAGTATTCGTCCACCATCTGAACATGCAGAAGTTCTGTGCGCAGTGATCAAACCAAACGCTGGCCCACGGCACACACTAGAGTCAACCGTGCGCGGCCCCACTCTATCGCCTGTTGTGGTTCTGAACGGCGCCGATACAGTGCAAGTAGCGCCATGGGCCGTAAGGGTAGTGAGACGGCGCTGATCGAAAGGAAACTTATTCTGCGCTTACATAATGAGTGCAAATCTTCTTATGAGATCTCTAAAGTAGCCGGTAGACCTAAATCGACGGTTCAGTCGAGAATAGATCGATTTTGCGCAACAAAATCCTTAAGAAACCAACCACGTACCGGACGCCCTCACACTTTGACTGATGCAGACGTGCGATTTATCATGAGGAAAATGAAGAAGAAACCTAAAATCAGCACTCCTAAGTTGGCTGGGGAGTTAGAGTATAGGGGAAAGAAGGTATGAGGCAACACAATCAGAAATACCTTCAAAACGTATGGGTATCACGGCCGGGTAGCGCGCAAGAAATTTTGTTTCAGTGAACGGAATCAGAAGAAACGTCTTCATTTTGCAATGGAACATAGATTCAACAAGGAAGACTTATGGAATAGAGTAATATTTTCTTGATTGGCGACTCCATGGAGTGTTCTGTGCACCACGACCAGATAATGGATATAATTGGAAGGAGAAACAGCCTTGGTCGTATTTTTTTGGTTTATTATCCGCAAAATCGATTTTCGGTCGCTTAGTGACCATCCTCAGTGCTGTAAGATACAATTAAAATTGGCCGCGGTGGTCTCGCGGTTCTAGGCGCGCAGTCCGGAACCGTGCGACTGCTACGGTCGCAGGTTCGAATCCTGCCTCGGGCATGGATGTTTGTGATGTCCTTAGGTTAGTTAGGTTTAAGTAGTTCTAAGTTCTAGGGGACTAATGACCACAGCAGTTGCGTCCCATAGTGCTCAGAGCCATTTGAACCATTTGAATTAAAATTGTTAGGCACTGGTATTAACAGGCTTAGAGCGATCACATGTGTTTACAGCACTGAGGATGGTCACTAAGTGACCGAAAATCGATTTTGCGGATAATAAAACAAAAAAATACGACCAAGGCTGTTTCTCCTTCCAGTAATATTTTCTGATAACAGTAAATATAACGTATTCGGGTCGGTTGGCAGGCGAATGGTGTGGCATAAGAAGAATGCGCAGATATTGCCATGCAATCTTGTGCCAACGGTTAAACACAGTGGTGGCTCCCTGATGGTGTGAGGCTGTATGAGTGCTGCAGGTGTTGGAAAATTACATTTCATAGACGATAAAATGGCTCACCATTTGTATATCAACATTTTAAAGGACAATCTGAATCCTAGCACCGAAAAATTAGGTCTGCAAGGAAATTAAATTTTTCAACAAGATAACGACCTGAAGCATATGGCTCTAAATACAAGGCTGTGGCTTCTGTACAATACCCCAAGAAACTTAACACCCCTCCTCAGAGCCCAGACATTAATCCTACTGAACACCTTTGGAAAGTACTGGAAGACAGCATCAGGAGGACACATTTCTAACAAGAGAGACCTAAAAGAAGCACTTCAAGACGAATGGGACAAAATTCCAGCCTCTCTGACGGCAAACTTAGTCAAGTCGATGCCCAGATGACTACAAGCGGTAATAGCTGCAAAGGGAAACCCCACTAAATATTAATTCTTGTAACTGAAATCATATTTTCAGACTGTAAATTTTAAAAAATATGAGTGGACGAATACTTTTTGAAGTAGCCTTTGAATAAGTTCTTCTTCTTTTGCTACTGCCTTGAGCCCGCATTGTGCGTAGGGTCGGCAGGGTTAAGTATGGACTTGGCATGGTTAATTTGAAGGGGTGGACGGATGCCCTTCCTGCCGCCACCCCATACCCCCTGGGCGGAAGTAGTGTAAAAATGGTTCTATGTGACTTAACTTCTGAGGTCATCAGTCCCCTAGAACTTAGAACTAATTAAACCTAACTAACCTAAGGGCATCACACACATCCATTCCCGAGGCAGGGTTCGAACCTGCGACCGTAGCGGTCGGAAGTAGTGTACCCCAGCTCTCTGCGTCTAGTGTAAAGCGTGAAATAGTGTGAATGTGTTGCAAATGTCTGCGAGTCGTGTAACTGATGCGGGACGTGGGGACCAGCCCGGTATTCACCTAGTAGGATGTGGAAAACCGCCTAAAAACCACATCCAGGCTGGTCGGCACACCGGCCGTCGCCGTTAATCCGCCAGGCGGATTCGATCTGGGGCCGGCGCGCCTACCCGAGTCCAGGAGGCAGCGCGTTAGCGTTCTCAGCTATCTGGCGGGTTCCATTTTTGTCAAATTTGCTATCGTTCTGGATGTATTTATTTGCTGTTCAACAACAAAAATGACTTACCAAGGTTCGTTGCATATGACTATATGTTCACATTTTCCTTTCACGTGACATATGCCGGAAGGCGACGGATTCGCTCCCTCCCATCGCCATAATGAAGAAGGTATCGAGACTCATCAGACCTTGCAACGTTCTGCCACTGCGCTAACGTCCAGTGTAGATGGCCATGTGCCCATTTCTGTCCTACTTGCTAATGACGTCGTGTTAACATTGGCACAAGCATGGATCATCGGCTACAGAGGCCCATCGTTAGGAGTATTCGGTCCACTGTGTGTTCAGACACAGTTCGCTGCCTGTCCTGTTTTACCAGCCTGGTCAGCCTACAACATCCGACATCTGTAATGAGGGATGGCCGCCCGACCCCTTTCACCTTGGCTTCGCCACGTGTTGAAGACACTAAGCACAGCACTTCGCGAACACCCAACAAGTCGTGCAGTTTCCGAAATTCTCGTGCCGAGCCTCCGGGCCATCACAATCACCCCTCCGTCAAACTCAGAACGCGCGCCTTCCCCATTCTACACACGGACAGCACTCTCACTGATGCTACATGCACCGTGCATGTATCTGACTAGCAGCCCTTCCTCGCCAGGTGACGCTGCTATCGCCTGGAAGGGTTTATATCGATAGTAGGTCGGTGGTCATAATGTTCTGGTTGATCAGTGTATACAGGGTGTTACAAAAAGGTACGGCCAAACTTTCAGGAAACACTCCTCACACACAAATAAAGAAAAGATGTTATGTGGACATGTGTCCGGAAACGCTTAATTTCCATGTTAGAGCTCATTTTAGTTTCGTCAGTATTTACTGTACTTCCTCGATTCACCGCCAGTTGGCCCAATTGAAGGAAGGTCATGTTGACTTCGGTGCTTGTGTTGACATGCGAGTCACTGCTCTACAGTACTAGCATCAAGCACATCAGTACGTAGCATCAACAGATAGTGTTCATCACGACCATGGTTTTGCAATAGGTGCAATTTTTACAAATGCGGAGTTGGCAGATGCCCATTTGATGTATGGATTAGCACGGGGCAGTAGCCGTGGCGCGGTACGTTTGTATCGAGACAGATTTCCAGAAAGAAGGTGTCCCGACAGGAAGACGTTCGAAGCAATTGATCAGCGTCTTAGGGAGCACGGAACATTCCAGCCTATGACTCGCGACTGGGAAGACCTAGAACGACGAGGACACCTGCAATGGACGAGGCAATTCTTCGTGCAGTTGACGATACCCCTAATGTCAGCGTCAGAGAAGTTGCTGCTGTACAAGGTAACGCTGACACGTCACTGTATGGGGAGTGCTACGGGAGAACCAGTTGTTTCCGTACCATGTACAGCGTGTGCAGGCACTATCAGCAGCTGATTGGCCTCTTCGGGTACACTTCTGCGAATGGTTCATCCAACAATGTGTCACTCCTCATTTCAGTGCAAATGTTCTCTTTACGGATGAGGCTCCATTCCAACGTGATGAAATTGTAAATTTTCACAATCAACATGTGTGGGCTGACGAGAATCTGCACGCAATTGTGCAATCACGTTATCAACACAGATTTTCAGTGAACGTTTGGGCAGGCATTGTTGGTGATGTCTTGATTGGGCCCCATGTTCTTCCACCTACGCTCAATGGAGCACGTTATCATGATTTCATACTGGATACTGTATCTGGGCTGCTAGAACATGTGCCTTTACAAGTACGACACAACATGTGGTTCATGTACGATGGAGCTCCTGCACATTTCAGTCGAAGTGTTCGTACGCTTCTCAACAACAGATTCGGTGACCGATGGATTGGTAGAGGCGGGCCAATTCCATGGCCTCCACGCTCTCCTGACCTCAACCCTCTTGACTTTCATTTATGGGGGCATTTGAAAGCTCTTGTCTACGCAACCTCGGTACCAAATGTAGAGACTCTTCGTGCTCGTATTGTGGACGGCTGTGATACAATACGCCATTCTCCAGGGCTGCATCAGCGCATCAGGGATTCCATGCGACGGAGGGTGGATGCATGTATCCTCGCTAACGGAGGACATTTTGAACATTTCCTGTAACAAAGTGTTTGAAGTCACGCTGGTACGTTCTGTTGCTGTGTGTTTCCATTCCATGATTACTGTGATTTGAAGAGAAGTAATAAAATGAGCTCTAACACGGAAAGTAAGCGTTTCCGGACACATGTCCACATAACATATATTCTTTCTTTGTGTGTGAGAAATGTTTCCTGAAAGTTCGGCCGTACCTTTTTGTAAAACCCTGTATAAGCTAACTATTGCTCGTGCAAGAGCACAGTGATTTACCCATGGCAACAAATAGTGACTCTGTTCCGATGAAAACTTTAAATATAAAAAGCTGCTAGAAGACCATAACAGATGCATTAGAAAAAGTTAGAAAATTCCTAAACACATTTTGCGCTGCATTGCAGCGAGCAGCCGTTAGTATAAGAACTGCAATTGTTGTTGCTGTTAATTACTCAAGTAGCTGATATTTCATGTAGAGTGGAACGTGACTATAACAACATTCGAAGGACCTTTCTATAACCGAGTGTCGTTGTAACCGAGATTCGTATTTTCAGTTTACTGCTGTGGCAAATGGAAAATCACAAATTTATTTAGCCTTGTTTTTTTTTAATTTTACGTACAGTGTTCACTTTTAACGTTACATGAATACAGTATAAACAGCAGTATGTCGAGTTCTCATTAAACTTCATTACTTAAGAATAAACTTTTCTTAAGAGTGAACGTTATTTAAGAGTGAAATAATCAGTCATTTTACTCTGCTGTCTGTTTGACCAATATACACTTTCTAAATTACGTTCTACGTTCAGTATTTCATTTGCAATGTCACTGCTCTCTCCTCTAGCTGCATAGAACATGTTTACATTTCGAATGGCGTCTAAAGCGTCGCTCACGGTAGGGATAGGCACTTTATTTCTTTCTTCTTCTTTTTCATCTCCCTCGCTAACTTCATGGTAGCTGTGGCCCTGATTCTTCACCTCATTTACAATTTAGTTTTCACTTTACGCTTCAGTTGCAACAAGGTCATCATCTGTTGTTACACACATTTCATAGTCACACTGATTGAGAATATCACAGTTACTTTCGGGCGGCAATGCACATAGCGGCAGATCATCAATGTCATGGTTCAAATGGCTCTGAGCACTATGGGACTCAACTGCTGTGGTCATAAGTCCCCTAGAACTTAGAACTACTGAAACCTAACTAACCTAAGGACAGCACACAACACCCAGCCATCACGAGGCAGAGAAAATCCCTGACCCCGCCGGGAATCGAACCCGGGAACCCGAGCGTGGGAAGCGAGAACGCTACCGCACGACCACGAGATGCGGGCATCATCAATGTCATCAAATGTATTTTCAGTTTCAGCGACATTTAGGCCTTCAATTATGATTGGTGCTTGGCGGAAACAGTTCTTGATGTTTTGGGCTGTGATCCAGCTCAAAGCTTTGATACTGTATCTGATCCCATCCGTCAGTGTAATAGAATAATCCTGCTTTTGCTCAATATATTGTTCCATTTTCAGTAGTATGAGCTTACGGTAGTGGCATTTCAAACTCCTACTTTCTCCTTGGTCCATGGGCTGCAATAAGCTTGTCGTATTTGCAGGAAGAAAAACAAGCTTAATATTCTCCAGAATAGAGAGTGCAGGATATGCTGGACAGTTATTAACAAGAATCAGTATCTTCCTTTTGTGATCCCAACGCCTTATTTCAATTTCAAAGAGAACGGAAGTCATCCAGAACTTTTTATAGCATTGTAGTGCACTGGCAATTTTTTTACGTGTCTGAAACACCTAGGAATTTTTGATTTACCTAACAGGAGCAATTTTGCCTCTCAATTCCATTTTTCTTTAGATAACTTGCCACCACCACGTTTTTCACCCTTGAATTTCAGAGTTTTATCAGGCGTCAATTTAAAGAAAATTCCAGTCTCGTCTGCATTAACCCTTCCAAGACGGATTTTTTAAATTTTATGAAACTTCTTCTTTTGACCACATGGTGTTTTATTAGTCTTGATAATATCACGAATACATTTTTGCCAATTCTGAACTCACTTCCTGCAATTAGGCCCTGGGACACTGCTGTTCCAGTAGTCTTATTGAGTGGGACACGGGTGTCCCACTAGGTTTACTCAGTGGAGCAAACGTTGTCCCACCAGTACCCAACAGCAATAGCGGTTACTAAAAAAAATATATATAGAAAACAAGATGTATACAATCAGTTTTTATTACACTGGTTAGCAACAATTTGTAGAACACATTCACTATCAAAGAATTACACATGTCTGATTTGTTATAATTACAAATGAAATGTTGCAAAGCACTTTTTGCATAATGGATGCCGGCACATTTTGCAGACAGGTTTTGTTCTTGCTCCCTTGTTGTTGCTGGAACACAAAACACACCTTCTTCTTGTAGGTCCTTCTTCAGGGAGGTGTAGCCCTAGATTCTGCATAACTCTTGCTCTCTTAGAAGGGCGCCCAGTTGAGGATTTCCGCTTTACCTTGGCAGTCTTTTATCCCTTGGCAATCATCAGCTCTGCTAGGTTGACTAGAAAATGTTTTAGTGGCACTGTCTTGTATTGAATTTCGTTTTGTAAAATCCAGGCATTTACAACACTAGTTAGCAACAGTTTGTAGAACACTTTCTTCAACCATTTATCGGATTTCCTGTCTAAATCGTACAGTCTGCTCATCCGATCAGCCAAGTCCACGCCACTCATATAGTCGTTATAAGTTTTCAGTGCCACTGGACATTCTACAACCAATTTAGATCCATCTTTTGCTTTTATGTTCACTGTACATACATCATTAGAATGACAGTTACTGACCAACATTACTTCTTTGGTATCCTGCCATTTACACCACACCACAACGTACCAGACGAATTGCAAAGAAACTCACATTCCCCCCGAGCACGTTTCTTTGTTGATTTTGGCACATTTTTCCTGTTACCCACACACGTACCAACAGCTGCAAACGACAAGGTATCCATCAAACGAACTGATGTAAAAAATCTATCAAATCTCAACATTACATTAGTGTCTCTAATTGTTTTTGAGAGCTGTAGAACTACACGCTCACCCAATTTGCCATCCAGGTTATTTGCATCCTTTCCACAATATATGTTGAAGTCATATGTGTAGCCTGTTACATAAACACTCCTCATCCATATCTTTATGCCACGCTTCACTGGCTTCACAGGAAGGTATTGTTTCAAGGCTGACCTTCCTTTGAACTTTACCATACACTCGTCAATGCTGTGTACTGTACTTTCCGACCTCGCTTTCTGAAAAGTGTTTTTCAGACAAGTGACTATTGGCTCTAGGTAGTACAGCTTACCAGCTGTGTCTGGTTACTCAGGGAAATTTAAATACAGTTTAGAAAGTAACACTTTGCACCTGTCTCTGGAAATTGGTCTTTTTATAGCAACATTTCCCATTGAAGTATTGAATGACCAATAGTCCGAAAATGAGGGCATTCTCTTGTAACACATTACAAGCATAACACCAAGAACCAACCTAATTTCTCCAGGGTCTGTTCTCTGAACTGTTGTTTTCTTTACCATTTTTAGTCTCTGATTCGTACACTGAGAGATAAACATAAAAAGACTGGGAGGAAATATTATCTCAAAGACGTCTAGTTCTGAAGCACTCCAATCCAATTTTGCTAATACAACTGGAATTACCATGTTTGGCATAGTCTTTCGAGGTCTGAACATTGCATCTACCTTTGACCACAACACTACATTGTTAGTTGAACCTCCGACGTATGAAACCTCACTGTTGTCTTGGTCACTGTCATCAGAATCACTTCGGGAGGACGACGGTTCAATCCCGTCTCCGGCCATCGTGATTTAGGTTTTCCGTGATTACCCTAAATCGCTTCAGGTAAATGCCGGGATGGTTCCTTTGAAAGGGCACGGCCGATTTCCTTCCCCATCCTTCCCTCACCTGAGCTTGCGCTCCGTCTCTAATGACCTCGTTGTCGACGGGACGTTCAACACTAATCTCCTCCTCCTCCTCATCAGAATCACTCGTGTTAGAAGCACCAAGCCACTGCAAGATACGTTTATCCATATCGGAAGCCATCCTTGATTCAGTCCTACGTCAGTGTTTCTGAAATAATAAAGAATATAAAAACTGTTAGAGTGTGTTTCCTTTATATTGAGAACTGGTGGGACAATGATGTCCCAAGAAAAAGAATACTGGGACATATACATCCTAAGTCGCAAAAACACTATTTCTGTTGTTTTTTTTCATACGATAAACTTTCACAATCATGCGAATTATACATCACTACAACACAAAAGTGTGTAGATAATACTTATATATGACACGTTTTCTTAGCTCTATTTCAATTATTTTCTTCAAGAAACGATGCAAATATCACCACGACCATGTGATTTATTCACAGCTATACCGCCATGACAGTTTCACAAGTGCTGCGAACAGTCCAGACACAAGGAGGGAAGTTTAAAAGACTGTAATGTGCAAATTCATAGTTAAATTGGGACGCCTTTATCCCAACAGTCTACTTGGAACTTCTTGTGGGACATATATGTCCCGTTAGGTTCGAAAGGGTTAAAAATGTCACAATCTGCATATCCTTCACGAATTGTATGCAATACGGTAGTGAGCCACTGTTGGATTGTTTCAGTATTCACATTGCTGACTTCACCGCTCACTCTGCCAAAAGTAATGCCGTGACGTTGCTTGAATTTGTCAATCCAGTCACTGCTGCGCACAAATTCCTCATCTCCCATAAGGAGAGGTCCACTAATGGGTACATTGATGCCTCTCTGTTGCTTAAATCACGTAAGCTCCGTTCAGCTTTTCGTAACCGACTAATTTTAGATCTATTTTGTGCAAACGCAGTTAAATTTTATTCGCATTCTTCCAAATCGTTTGGAATGTGGAATTTACGAGGCCAAAGTGATGACACACGTCAACCTTTTCATGAAGGACTTTCACTTTTTCATCCATCCTTAAAACGTTTCTTTTGCTGACCATGCTGTTCGAAAATGCGTGCACTTCTTAACAAATTGTTAAAGAAACAAACATCACGTGTACTGTTGACGAGTTCTGTGATTTGGCCACTGCTGTAGTATGAATGCGCTGGGGCTAACAATGAGGTGAGGAGTCTATACCTCACCTATTGTTGACGGAAGGGCAGAGAGAACAATATGCCAGTTTGCCATGTTACAACAGATTTTCTTCTACATTACATTATTTCTTGGAAAATCTTTTTGTTGCCTGTGGTCGCGCATTTACATTCGTCCTGTTAATCAAGGATGAGAAGTATGTTCCTTACGAGTAATATGGCCGTACCACAGAAATCACAGCGGTATAACCGAGTTGTTGTAACTGATGTCGTTACAAGAAAGATGACATTGTAATTCTGTCAGAGACAGTAAAGAACCTGGAAGAACAGCTGAACGGAATAGACAGTGTCTTGCAAGGAGGGTATAAGATGAACATCAACAAAAGCAAAACGAGGATAATGGAATGTGGTCGAATTAAATCGAGTGATGCTGAGGATTTTAGATTAGGAAATGAGACGCTTAAAGTAGTAAATGAGTTTTCCTATTTGGGGAGCAAAATAACTCATGATGGTCGAAGTAGAGAGGATATAAAATGTAGACTGGCAATGGCAAGGAAGACGTTTCTGAAGAAGAGAAATTTATTAAGATCGAGTATAGATTTAGGTGTCAGGAAGTCTTTTCTGAAGGTATTTGTATGGAGTGCAGCCAAATATGGAAGTGAAACGTGGACGATAAATAGTTTAGACAAAAAAAGAATAGAAGCTTTAGAAATGTGGTGCTACAAAAGGCTGCTGAAGATTAGATGGGTATATCACGTAACTAATGAGGAGGTATTGAATAGAATTGGGGAGAAGAGGAGTTTGTGGCACAACTTGACTAGAAGAAGGGATCGGTTGGTAGGCCGTATTCTGAGGCATCAAGGGATCACCAATTTAGTATTGGAGGGCAGCGCGGTGGGTAAAAACCATAGAGGGAGACCAAGAGATGAATACACTAAACAGATTCAGAAGGACGTAGGTTGCAGTAGTTACTGGGAGATGAAGAAGGTTGCACAGGATAGAGTAGCATGGAGAGCTGCATCAAACCAGTCTCAGGACTGAAGACCACAACAACAACAACTGGTGGTGCTCTAAGAACGCGAAACGCTTTGTTAATCGGTAAATACTGCAACAGTGACTATCTATTATTTAGAGAACATTCAGCGTGACACAAGATGCCGCTACCGTAGATTGTCACGCTTTTCCTTGCACTCTAGTGACAACTAAAGAAACTGGCGATCAGTCTGCTCTATCACTTCTCTTAATTCTACGTCATGAGGTCACTAGGCTGACGAACAAAACTGAAGTATCGGAAAGACAAGAATTCAGATTGCGTTCTACTTCGTAAGTGTGTCGGGAAGCCCGCGCACTCTTCGGTTAAAACAGTATGTTGTCCATTGATGAACCAAAACATAATGACCACTGCTCACCGCGACGTTGGACATCGCCTTGTGGCGTTGCGGGTACGTGATGCGGTAACACAAGTATGTAAACGGAGCAGACACGGAGGGGGGAAAACCTAGCGTAGATATGGGCTTCAAATCAGGAAATCTATTGAGATCAGCTGGTATCAAAGTCCTGTTACCAGTGTCATAAAAAAACACAGGCTCCAGTGGTATGGGCGCATGATGAGAACGAACAGCGAAAGACCTACCAAAAACTATTTCAACCTATATCTTGTAGGATTAAGACCATGGTGAAAAACCAAGAAAACACTGGATAGAGGCCGTAAGATCAGATGCGGAGAAGAAAGGACACAATTGGGAAGTTGTCCTGGAACAGACGATGTAAGAAGACAGGAGATGGTGAGCGGTTGTACACAACACCTGGGTAACTGTAATTGGAAAACGATGATGATGATTGATATAAGCGACTTTGACAAAGGGCATATTATTATTAGACAGAGCCAGTGAACGACTATCTCGGAAACGGCAAAGCTGGTTCAATGTTTAATGCTACTGTCGTGAGCATCTACGTAAAGAGGTAGAAGGACTGTGAAACTAAACTACCACTAGGACCAGAACGTGAGATTCGGAGGCTACTCTGCGCTCTAAAGTAGGATAGACGGTTATCTGCAGCATTTCTGCCTCAAGAGCACAATGCTGGTGTACACACAAATATTTGCAGCACACCATGCATCTTGCATTGTTGAACATGCAACTCCGCAGCAGACCACCCCTATATGTTCACATGTTGATCTAGAAACATCGCCAATTACGACTGCAGTGGGCACAGGACCATCGGAATTCGACCGTCGATGTGTGTGTCGGCTCTTCCGGTGAATCACATTTTTGCTATGCTAGGTCGCTGGTCATCTCCACAAACGCCGTCATCGAGGTGAATGGCGACTCAAAACGTGCAACGCGCCAGGGACGCAAGCGGGTGGGAGCAGTATTATGCTATGTGACATAGTCTCCTGCCCTTGCATAGGACCTGTGGTACTAATCAAAGACACCCGGACGGGTTGGAGAATTTCCCTGCCCGGGGACTGGGTGTTTGTGTTGTCCTCATTATTTCGTCATCACCATTTGTGACAGTGACTGGATTGGATTGTGAATAAAAAATGGACTGTGTAGAAATTTGGACTTTGTACGGGCGCTGATGACCGCGCAGTTGAGCGCCCTACAAACCAAAGATCATCCTCATCACTAACTGAAGGCACGCTGGCAGCTGCGAACCACTTGCATCCATTCATGCTTGATGTCTTCCCTGACACGATCCCATCTTCCAGCACTATAATTGTCCATGTCTCGGAGCCACAACCGTGCTACAGTGGTTTGAGAAGCATTATAGCGAAGTCACGCGACCAAGTTCGCGTGATTTAAATCCTATGGAACCCATCTGGATCGCTATCGGGTGCCATCACCGCGTACACAAATCAGAGGCCCGTTATTTAAGCGAATTACATGACCTGTACGTAGACATCTTATGCCACACACCTCCACAAACCATTCAACAAACTGTCGGAGCCATAAAACGCAGTATCTGTGATGTATTTCGTTGCAATGACGCACAAATGTGTTATTAAGCAGGTAGTTCAAAAATGGTTCAAATGGCTCGAAGCACTATGGGACTTAACAGCCGAGGTTATCAGTTCCCGAAACCTAGAACTACTTAAACCTAACTAACCTAAGGACATCACACACATCCATGCCCGAGGCAGAATTCGAATCTGCGACCGTAGCAGTCGCGCGGTTCCGGACTGCAGTGCCTAGAACCGCTCGGCCACCATGGCCGGCTAAGCAGGTAGTCATATTATTTGGCTCATCAGTGTATACTGGAGTACTAAGGTATAAAAAGTTTGTGCCCAGTGGTAATCGTGCCATACACAGAGATCTATTTTTCTCCACGTCCCCTTGACGTTTTGCGAAGCGTCCTTGCAGTTATACTTCGAAAGACTTCCTCAACAAGTGTTCAAGTGTGTGTGAAATATTATAGGACTTAACTGCTAAGGTCATCAGTCCCTAAGCTTACACGCTACTTAACCTAAATTATCCTAAGGACAAACACACACACACCCATGCCCGAGGGAGGACTCGAACCTCCGCCGGGACCAGCCGCACAGTCCATAACTGCAGCGCCTGAGACCGCTCGGCTTATCGTACGCGGCTTTCCTCAACAACTTTGTGCAATTTTTCATAAGCCTTTTAACGTTGAGCCAAATCTTCACAGTAGTTTCCGAGATTAGACATCACGTACGGACAGAAGAACGGGGCGAGGAACATAAATCTGTAGCATGTTTGCATAACGCTCTTGAGCGTAGCAGAAGTTGTGGCAACAAAGCATGGCAGGGTGCATCTCTTTACGTCAGATAATCCATTAAAAAGCATCGGCCCAAATGTTGGTATATCGATATCATCGATATTTTCTGGCGATCTAATCGGATAATATTTTTATCATCATCTAACTCACAATATAGAAAACTCCACCCTACCTTCTTTTTAAAACTGAAATATTTACGGCATAAAACAGGTACAGGTTTCTACTTTGAAGTTAATAAAAGAAATTTTGACTGTTATCAATTGTGTATTTTTTTTACTCCTCTCACTCGAAAGAAATGCTGCCTGAAATATTGGAAATGTGGAAGCTAAAAAAGGAGACTATCTCTAGACACTCGTCCAGAATTATCAGTGTGCTTATGAATACCACCAACTGGACAGTTGGGAGATAATTCATTTGCAATCTGAAGGGAAATGTCTCAACCTAGTTCCAGTCTGTGTCAGATAGCTAGGAATTAGTTATCAGTTCTAAGGACTTCAGTTCCAGCACAAAGACTGTTTTCAAAAGCTGTTGAAGTAATTTCTGCTCAGGGAAGTAGGTTAAAAGCAGATCATTCTAATAAATAAATTTTTACGTTCTTAAGAAAATAAGTTTTGCAACTAATAATTTTTTTTTCATTTACGTTGTCTGTACTTCGAGTAATTTCTTTCTGCCCCTTTTTTCTTATGCTGTAGTATAACTTTATTTTTTTTCCTAATATTTCTCTGATTATATGTAAACTAATGTGTAACGAAAACTGGTTTTCGTTGATTTTTTATCAACTCATGAAACCCACTTCTCATGGTATTAAATAATATATGCAATGATAATTAACCTGAATTAAAAATTAAATTTTTACTACATATGTATCGAAACATCGATATTTTTCATTCGATTTATCGACGACATTTACTAGGGCTATGTTGGACTATATCCAATGCCGTTATTTATCTTCCGATGTCCCATCGCCAACACACACGCCACTAATCGCTGCTTCACAGTGTAACTCTGTCGGCATGAAGTCATATCTCAAATAATGCAATACTGAAACAAAACAATACAATACTGACAATAATGCTTTCTGTCAATCTCAAGCACGGATAACAATAAAACTATTTAGTTCTTCAATTGTACAATCAAGAGGGATAGGGTGTCTTCCTGGACACACTGTAATTAAAATATTTTTGAGTAATATTCATTCAATGTATTTTTCATATTTGTCTTTCTGAATACTAAAAGTTATGTTGACATTCCACTTTGCATCATTTTGGATAGTTACCCTTGAATGTTTGTTGGTTGTGACCTATTGTGACCGTTGATCATCGATAACTGGTTACACAACGCCCAGTCGTAACGTTCCGAGGCGACTTGAGAGTTCAGTTGCCTTACGTCTAGGAGCAGCAGCTACTTCCATGATTGTTTTTCAGATGAGGAGTGGCAGCTGGAGGACAAAAGCAACGCCACGCTCTCCGTGGATACTGACTGCATGCAGCTGTTGGCGGACGTTCTGGACCACCCCACGTGTCCACTGGAAGACCTGCCACCGGAAACCATTAAGCGGCGCGAGCAGTGCCGTGTGCAGCTGTGGACCGACATGATGCGGCGATCGCCCCACATACCCGTGACCAGCTACCTGGCATACACGCAGAGGACAAACGTCAACCTCTGCCTCTTGGCCTGGATGGCAGTCAACTCATTCGGCATCTGCCAGGACGTCCCATTTAGTATCATGCAGTCTGTGCAAGATGCTCGCTGCTATTTCGATAATCTCCACGACCAGTCGTGCCTGGAATCGAACGCTACAGATGCCATCTGCTCCGTTTCCAGAGCTATTGTGTTGCTCAAGTGTCGCGATTTTTCTTTCCGTAAGCCTTTCGATCTATGTCGCGTCGTGCTTTTCGCAGATGGATCGTACTCACCAGTGTCCAATTCAAAGTGGTTTGATCGCCCCAAAGGGTATTTAAAGCCAACAGAGAGAACGCTGAACTTCAAAGACAGTTTAAACAATGCCACTTTGAAATATAAGGACTTTAAAATCGAAAGTTTACAACCTTTAGAAAATTGGTTCATAGCAGTCAATATTCTTTTCCGTTTTTTGACCGCTGGAATATACATGTACCTTCCCCACTTGCGGAATTTGCCTGGAATGATATTCTTGTTATTTCAGGTCACGGGTGTAATTCAGATCTTGTGTTCTGAGGTCATGTATCGTATGGTAGGTGTCCCCGACTTACCTACGACCGTACTAATCGACAGTGCCCTCACACTTCTCAGCTGTATCTGGCTAAGCGCGTTCTGCTACCAAATGTACGCGTGCATCCGTCATCTCAGGCTTCCTAACGACCTGCTACCGGCTGAAGCAAGAAAAGTGTTCTGCCGTCAGGTGTTGTATGCGCTAATACCCTGGAGTCTTGTGTGTGCAGCCAGTATTACTCTGGAAAAAACGAACAAAGATTACATTTTCCACAGTCGGATTATAATACTCGCGGGAATTTCATTATCCATATCTTCCAATTTGGTTCTTCTTGGACTGGTTGGGTTCATGTACCTTCGTAATAAGAAATCCATGCGGCAACTCGAAATTTTTAGTAAAAATAAATTGTGCTCAAAGAAACAACTTCTTTACCTTTCAGTTAAGACTGTGATGTTAAGTGGGATATGTATACTTATTAGAATTGGTTTCCACCAGGCACAGGGCGTAGCGCAGTTTGTTTACTACGTACATATAGCTTCAATGGCACAGGGACCACTGCTGTTCGTCTTTTTCATTTGTAATGATACAACGCTCCCTGTATTCAAGAGAAGGATGCTAGCGCTGTGGAGACCAGACGTCGTCAGCCCAGGAGAAGAGCTGTGTTCATCGGCTGAGAGAAATCTGGCAAAGAGAAACAATGAACAGGCTCCAGCAGCAGAATCCTCCTTGAATTGTCCATGAGTCTTCTTCTCAAAGGACTGTCTACATTTTAGACCGTACCAATGCCAGTTCTCTGTTATAAAGATTTAATCCAACTGATACGACAAAATTAACTGCGGCTGATATTAAACCACTGTTGCAGACACTGTTTACGTATGTTACTTCACTGAGATGAAGAAACTACTCACTAAAATTGAATCTGCATGAAAATAAGAGATAAGTTCTTGCCCTACTTATTCTACCAAATCGTATTATTAGACATTAACACGAACTCCAAAATTTAAATAACGACGTTTTATGATATCTGGCATGCATCAAAAACGAAAATAATGGAAGAACTTCCCGTTTATGGTAGATTATTGTAGCCACCGTTGTGTAAACTGAAGGCAACAGAACATATTCTGACAGTGCATTTACAGGAATCTTTTCTCCGTTCATACTATTCATAAAAGGCTTTTACCAGATGTCTATGTCTCTGTTATTTTGTACATAATTAATAGCACAGTTGTGCTTCGTCTTGTGTCTCGCTGCAAATGGAAGATTCTACGATTCGGTCTTCGACTGGTCCTGGAAATTAGTTGTTTCAACAGTTTAATATTACTTTCACATCTGGAAACGCTATATGTACCTGAATATTATCATATTGTACCACATTAAACTACAGGATGAGACAAAATTTTTCATTACATGTTTATTTATATACTCTGTTAATTAACATTATTTATGTTGCTGAAATATGAAAATTTCATATATTTGTGTAAAAGTCGTACATGTATATGATTTGCAATCTAAATACCATTCCAAGGGAAAATAATATCAATGTAAAAACAGAGTAACTGTGAGATGGAGACAGTTGAAGGGCAGTGGTGTGTGGATGAAGGTGTAAAGGTATTACATTAATAAATAACTGTCGTTGTAAAACGTGGTTCGAATCGAATGCAAAGTGTTACAGCGGCGGAGTTACACGTTACTGAAGTAATGGCGTTTGTGAGGCATTCGGTGGCTTGTTGAGCGAGGGATACATAAAGGTAAGGCATTAAAATCTAGTTGCATCCTGTATGCTACTCTTAAACAAGGAAGAACAGTTTTGAAAAGGGCATTTACACAAAGAGTATTGTGGAAGGAAAAACATGTGCCAGAATTTAAACTGTAGTGACACATGTTTTCAGGAGATAAGATAGAAGGGCACAATACACCGAATTTAATGTGACTCGTAATCAATAAAATTATTGCCCATTTGTTCAAATAAAAACTGAGTGAGCAAACCTATCCTAATGAAAGCGACGTCTGTGTGAATTTATTATCCAGTCCAGCTGAAAACAGTACTACATAAATTTGGATTTTCAGAAATTGTCTAAAACATCGATCACCAGTCACTTAGCAGACAACCATAGTCTTTAACAGCGAATTTCGTGATATTTAAGAAAGAGGAGTAACCATTCTGGATACAGCGGAACCAGACGTCACTCGCCAACTTCATAGTCACGCGGGATGCCAGGTGCAGCTTACTTGCACACATTATTGATCACAGAAAAAAATTGATAATAGAAGCGAACCGAATCACGTCACGCTTGCATATGGAGTGTAGCAAGCATTAATATTTTGAACAAACATACATATTAAGGACTTCCCTCGCATATTTAAAGCAACTAACTCGCAATCGAAATTACTTGAACAGTTCTTGTATTTACCAGTACTTCGTGAGTCTATACACTTACATTAATCTACATTACGAATGACACTGTATGTATTTCACATCACTCGCGTTACATGCATCACAGTTGTGAGCATTGTCAGGACATTTAAGGTTCAAAATCAAACGTCTTGTAATGTATATGTACATTCCCTTGACATGTTTAATCCAAGTATTATGCATATTTATGCGATCGGGAATGCTCAGTAGCAGCCAGGCTACATGTACATATGACAATTAAGCGTCAGCAAGGAGCATTAGTGATGAAATCATAGGAGGCAATGTTGTGCAACCTTAGTAGGGACAAGATCCGACTATTCAGGAGTAGGATCTTACAATCTGAGACAGTGTTCCGAGACAAACTTCCGTCACAATGTCCGCAAACGTGACGTCAGATCCGCCTTGCAACAGCGGTCTGAACGCCCATTGGCTGAAAGTTTGGATATATATATATGTAGGAAACGAGAGAAGTGTCCTTATTGGCTGAGTGAGAAAGGGGGGGAGTCCTCTCTTGTCCTTCAGGAAGACAGGGTGTCAGTTGCGAGGAGCCACTCAAAACGCACAGCCGAGTAACCGGGGCGACTCTATGGGAACGGTCGCGAGTGCATATTCCAGCTGTTAAACAAGATAGAAAGTGAAGTTATTAGTTATCAGAACGCCACGTGTCGTGGGAGGTGTCTACCATTATGTAAAGTCAGAAAACTGTGTTAATGTATTGTAAAGGGTCGAATATAACGGCGTAGCCCAGAGCCGCCATATTGCAAATTCTGATTCTGTGGCGTGTGTGACAAAGCAATTTCTGTATTAAAACAAGTATAGTACAAACGCCGTTGACAATTAACAACTGGCATCCCTAAACACTCCACTTCAGCAGGATCACCACCTACGTGGAAACTGGCGACTGAGCGCTAATACTGTGCAACGAGGGACTTAATGAAGCAGCAAGACACCACAGAATCATCCTGTACATACATACACTAAAAGGCGCCGCCGTCTGTTATTTCAACGCTCTGTGGCTTCGTCGGATGACGCTTCTGGACGTTGGTTCCTATTCAAAATATTGTCTACTCACTCCCCTCTACAAGTCCCAGAAATTTGTAACGGGAATTTCCGACCACCCTGTATTTAAAGTGTTGCTTAAGATTTTCCCGACGCAGTAACTGCTTCATTGGTTCACGGGGGGCGCGTCGCATATTGTTGTGGAAGCTGCACATTATTTCGACGAGACAACTGCTCGTCATCTGCTTGTTCGCTTTGGGGCTGGACGCGGCAGCAGGACATGGCGAGTAAGACTTTGAAGTTCCATCGCCTTACACGCCAGACATCGCAAGAACGTAAACCATGTAGGTGTGCTGTTTTTAATTTCACAGATAAACGAATGAGTGACGCTGCGATATCGGTGTTGGAAAAGGGACTCAATTTTGCGCCCACACCAAAGATCTTGCCTATCAGTGCCGTTGAGCGAGGTGCCTTGAAACTTCCGAGTGAGACTGCTGAAGAAATAAGGTGACAGATTTGCAGATAGCCCGCAACGAAGCAGAACATCAATGCTGAAGAAAGGAAAGCTCTCCGTTCCTTAAGAGAAGACACATAAATAGTGATTTTACCTACAGTCAAGGGAAACGCTATTGTTCTTTTGCCTGCAATGCCTTATTTCGACAAGATGACGGTATTTACTGCAGAACTCAGTATATCGCCTTCTACGGAAGGATACAACTGACACAGTACAATGGAAGACATCAGCGCTCCTCTGATCCAGCCAGTTTCTTGAACATCTTAAAAAGTGCTTAAGAGTACAAGCACCAGTTCCACCACGACTTTATGGACTGCCTAAGATTCATAAGAAAGGGGTTGTTCCTCTTCGTCTGATCTGAGCAATATAAGAGCCCCAACATATTAGCTGGCAAAACATCTGGCTGCTCTTCTAAGCCTACTGGTAGGAAAATATGAAGATCACATTCGAAACTCAGAAGATTTTATACAACGACTGAAGACTTTGCGTCTCGAACCAGCTGATATACTACTGAGTTTCGATGTGGTCTCTTTGTTCACATGAGTATCTTTGGTGGATTCATTACAACTTACAGGAAGTAAGTTGGAGGAGGACATCTTACATCTATTCAAACATGTGCTTACCTCGACTTACTTTTTATTTAATGAACAATATTTTGAGCAGACTGATGGTATTGCCATGGGTAGCTCTTTGTCTCCCGTAGTAGCTAACTTTTTTATGGAAGACTTCGAGGAAAAAGCACTTAAGTCAGCGGTGTAGAAACCTAAATGTTTCTGGAAATATGTGGACGACACTTTTGTAGTTTGGCCACACGGAGCACCAACGCTTCCTTCATTTCTAGAACACCTTAACTCCCTCCATCCCAGCATTTTCGTCACCATGGAAGTGGAGAAAAATGGAGACCTCCTGTTTCTTGATGTCTTTGTCTGCAGAAAAGATGGTTTCTTGGGTCACAATGTGTTTCGAAAACCGACTCACACTGACCTATATCTACGAGCTGCCATCACCCATCTCAACACAATGGCGTGTTGCGGACTCTCATTCATAGGGCTAGAATTATTTCAGATGCAGGCAGCTTATCAGTAGACCTTAGCCATCTTTGCTCCATGTTTGTACAAATAGGGTTCTCTGATAAACAGATTCGTAATGCATTTAAACCTGCACGCATTAAATCTCAAGAACAGCCAGAAGAAACAGAGAACTCCACGAGGATGGTTTTTCTACCATATGTTGGTGGCGTGTCCTTTAAGATTGGTAGGCTGTTCAAAAAACATCAAATAAAATGTGTCTTCCGCCCTCCAGCGCGGATGCAAACAATGCTGGGTTCTATACAAGAGGATCTAGGTCTAAGGAGACCAGAGATCTACAAAATCCCTTGTCAGTATGGAAAATCATACATTGCGCAGACGTGTCACACTGATAACGAAAGATGTGCTGAACACAGACGTCATAACAGGTTGGATCAGCCAGAAAAGTCTGCTGTGGCTGAACACTGTCCTGACACGGGACACAGCATGAGCTACAGAGACACAAAGACCATTTCGTACACTTCCACGTACTGGAATGCCGTCATTAAAGAAACAGTTGAAATTCGTATAAGCATCGACCTTATCAATAGAGACATGGTATTTCAACGCAGCAAGGCATGGGAACCAGCGCTGGCAGTACTAAGGCATCGTCAGTTGCAGACGAACAAATCCAAGTCAACACAGATGGAGAATCAAAATCCACACACTTAAATTGGGCGCCAACACTCTGCCTGAACGCTTTTCCCGCGTCCTGAATGAGGAGCCCGTGGCTCGTTTTGTCCAGCAGGGGCACTGGAAGTCACTGTGCTTGGGTCTGGTGAAGCACGAGATACAACCCGTCGGCTTTGACCAAAGACGTCAGAACTGGACAGAGAGCATTTATTATGCGGATGAAATAGCTGACAAGACTGTTAAGAAACAAAGGAATACGAGAGATGAAAAATATAGTTGACATATGAAGGGGTCGGAGAGATATAGTCATAAGCCACATCAAACTAATTTTGAGATACAGCGAGTTTAAAGTTCGATGGAGGTCTGAAAATGTTTAATACAAAATAGAAACTTTATTTGTACTGCAAACACTTGCTTAATACTTGCGAAGCATGTTGCTAAATAGTCAACTCTCTGCATGCTATAAAACATTAATTTTAGAATGATCCTAATTAAGATGTAGTCAACAGTGGCTTATGAATACATCTCCCAAACAATTGTTTAAAACATAAAGCATGAATTTGTAAGGATTTATTTTAACTACTCCTACACAGCAAGCAGAATGTATAATTTTTACACATATCGGGTATCTGAGATGTATAAATTACTTTTTCATTGATACAGTTACATCAAGGAAGTTCCTCTACCTCATCATTGTACACGTTATTTCCAGTACATGATCGAAATAAATCTTGATTTGCTGCAGGTATGCATGGCATAAGAGACAGTACATCATCAATTTTTTTCTGGTTAATTGGTAGTGGCTTTCTGTACTTTATTGGCAGCTGATATGGATTTGGTTCAACTAGCCTTCCTTTGTTTTTGACACGAATATCCACTGACATGAAAGCTCCTATGTCTGAATAAGAGTGCTTTACACTTAGCTTGAAGGGATCTTCAGACTCAAACTTAAATTGAGTAGCTTCACTGAAATGGTGGGGATCTCCAGACGTGGATTCTGTACGTTTTGAGATCAATGTCTTCAGGCTTTCCAAACTTCTGAAGTCTTCTCTTTCTACACTCCTGGAAATTGAAATAAGAACACCGTGAATTCATTGTCCCAGGAAGGGGAAACTTTATTGACACATTCCTGGGGTCAGATACATCACATGATCACACTGACAGAACCACAGGCACATAGACACAGGCAACACAGCATGCACAATGTCGGCACTAGTACAGTGTATATCCACCTTCCGCAGCAATGCAGGCTGCTATTCTCCCATGGAGACGATCGTAGAGATGCTGGATGTAGTCCTGTGGAACGGCTTGCCATGCCATTTCCACCTGGCGCCTCAGTTGTACCAGCGTTTGTGCTGGACGTGCAGACCGCGTGAGACGACGCTTCATCCAGTCCCAAACATGCTCAATGGGGGACAGATCCGGAGATCTTGCTGGCCAGGGTAGTTGACTTACACCTTCTAGAGCACGTTGGGTGGCACGGGATACATGCGGACGTGCATTGTCCTGTTGGAACAGCAAGTTCCCTTGCCGGTCTAGGAATGGTAGAACGATGGGTTCGATGACGGTTTGGATGTACCGTGCACTATTCAGTGTCCCCTCGACGATCACCAGTGGTGTACGGCCAGTGTAGGAGATCGCTCCCCACACCATGATGCCGGGTGTTGGCCCTGTGTGCCTCGGTCGTATGCAGTCCTGATTGTGGCGCTCACCTGCACGGCGCCAAACACGCATACGACCATCATTGGCACCAAGGCAGAAGCGACTCTCATCGCTGAAGACGACACGTCTCCATTCGTCCCTCCATTCACGCCTGTCGCGACACCACTGGAGGCGGGCTGCACGATGTTGGGGCGTGAGCGGAAGACGGCCTAACGGTGTGCGGGACCGTAGCCCAGCTTCATGGAGACGGTTGCGAATGGTCCTCGCCGATACCCCAGGAGCAACAGTGTCCTTTATTTGCTGGGAAGTGGCGGTGCGGCCCCCTACGGCACTGCGTAGGATCCTACGGTCTTGGCGTGCATCCATGCGTCGCTGCGGTCCGGTCCCAGGTCGACGGGCACGTGCACCTTCCGCCGACCACTGGCGACAACATCGATGTACTGTGGAGACCTCACGCCCCACGTGTTGAGCAATTCGGCGGTACGTCCACCCGGCCTCCCGCATGCCCACTATACGCCCTCGCTCAAAGTCCGTCAACTGCACATACGGTTCACGTCCACGCTGTCGCGGCATGCTACCAGTGTTAAAACTGCGATGGAGCTCCGTATGCCACGGCAAACTGGCTGACACTGACGGCGGCGGTGCACAAATGCTGCGCAGCTAGCGCCATTCGACGGCCAACACCGCGGGTCCTGGTGTGTCCGCTGTGCCGTGCGTGTGATCATTGCTTGTACAGCCCTCTCGCAGTGTCCGGAGCAAGTATGGTGGGCCTGACACACCGGTGTCAATGTGTTCTTTTTTCCATTTCCAGGAGTGTATTTTAGTTACAATGAAATGTTTTGGGCTCGCAGATTTTATTACTTCTGCCCATTCATCTGGAGTGTACACTATTGGACGTCCGTTTCTTGCATACCATTCAATGCGACCAAAATCACGATCACAAGGTAGCATGGTGTGACCTACCACAGGGAAGTAATGCTGGACAGAATCAAATCTTTTGGTAGCAACAATGGACCTTTCCAAAGCAATAATAGTCCAATTGTTTGCCTGACCCTTGCAGCTGTCTGTGATTATGTGGAGATGTTTTGTCTGAGGATTAGTTACCTCCAAGTACTTCAATAAGCAGCTCCCAACCTCATCTGAACCCCGTCCGCCATTTTTCCCGCTCCACAGAAACATATAACCCTTATTTGATCGCCGGCCGAAGTGGCCGCGCGGTTCTGGCGCTGCAGTCTGGAACCGCGAGACTGCTACGGTCGCAGGTTCGAATCCTGCCTCGGGCATGGATGTGTGTGATGTCCTTAGGTTAGTTAGGTTTAACTAGTTCTAAGTTCTAGGGGACTAATGACCTCAGCAGTTGAATCCCATAGTGCTCAGAGCCATTTGAACCCTTATTTGATCCATAGTCGTGGATACCATAGTTGTATGTCCATATTTTCCTCTTGTAAAATGCTGGACCAATTGTTAGTTTAGGTGTGGGGAACGTTTGCTGCATGTCCATTGCTATCACATGATGCTCTTTCGAATTTTCTGTAGCCAGAGCAGTTAAAGGCGCAATCATATTTTGTCCTCTGTCAGCCTTTTTGAGATGCAGTTCATATTATTGTTTCTTTTCTGTGACTTCTTTTGCACATAATTCTGGGTTATTTATTGCAATTAGAAATCCATCACATTTTGAACAGGTGTCACTTTTTGGTAGTTTGAAGCCTATGTTAAATTCAGATACAAAAATTTCTCTGATTTTACTTTCAGATACTGCAGGAACCTGCTTTTCCTTGCAGCATTCTCAGTATTTATCTCGAAATAAGGAAGCAATTGTGAGATCACAATCCAAATACACTTTATTCGGGTTCTGTTGCCTACTGTAATAACTGTTATATTTCGGAAAGGCGTTGAGAAATTCTCTAACACTTTGTACAGCTTCGTTATGAAATTTATGTGGGTAGTTTCCATGTTTTCCTGAAATAAAAAAAAAGATGAGCGTATATCCTCTTCCTAATAGAAATATTTGTATAGTACTCAGTTTGACTACATCCCTAACTTACAGTACAGAGTAACATACATACCTCTTCATCTTCTTTTGGCACTGCGAATCCCTGCTTCATTTGATGTTGCAAATTCCTCACTCTTCGTGCATGTATCTGTAAGCCATGAACCCTTAGGAAAGCTTCCTTGCAGATCATGACTTCTATTCCGCATACCCTCACATTATAAGAAAATGTAACATCCCTGGATGATATTTTCTTGGAAGTCTTTTTTGGATGGCTTTGAAAGAAATTATGACAAATATAATATAATGAAATAAATATACAAAATATTAAATGCTTTGGTTTTTCGGATGATTCTTCATTTATTCTACTTATTTCAAGCTATAATATGAAGAGCAAAATAGTTAAGAATTTGCGTGAGATATAGTCATAAGCCACACAAAACATTAAATTTCGCTAAAATCACATTAATGAGAAAATATTTTTTACACATCTTTTGCCTTTGAAACTACATTTGTGCACCATTAAGCAATAATATAAATGTGCCCATCAAGTTTCATCATTAACACACAGGATGGCTGTCAAATGCATTGGAAATGTTGAGAGAAGGAAAGTCACAAGCCACAGGAAATTAATCACCAGAAATAAATCGTTTTATATACTTACCGAAACATCATCTGAGCTGGAACTGCTGGTCGATGGATGCCAAGATTCATCACTGTCGGGATCCCAAGGGTAAAGCTCTTCTGTGTCAAATACGTGTTTAAGACCCGAAGACGCTTCAGAGTTCAGACGTTCCTCACCCACCTGCCATTTTGCCGTTGCTTGTGACTATGTATCTTCTGGAACTACCACCAGATGGCACAGCATAGAACTGCGCTCCGTCATAGCCTGCCATCTGTTGCAATAACACGGAACTTTTTCAACACATTGGAAGAAGACATTGTTAAGAATGCCGCAACATGAAAAACTCAATTTCGTGAAAATTGTGGCTTATGACTATATCCCTCCGAGCCCTTCGTATATCAAAGCAAGTAGTACTTTCACCTTAAGGATATTGCGTGTTTATATCGTATTATTTCTGTGGAAAATGAAGGGGAAAAATGGATAGAAATATTGGTAGCATAGAATACCTCACGTCACATACATATGGGTTGTATCTCGAACCTCGTTCGAACTGTATTGGTTAACTGCAGTACAGGACACGAGTTTAGCGTACATCGATTTCTTCGTTTTCGTTATCATTAATATCCTGCTGTTCAGCTGAACTATATAGGTAAACTGAAGCACTGGATACAAATTTTACATGTATTGTTTCTTTCGCCTCCGCTTTCACTAATAGCACAGTCTAATATAACAGTCGCGACACTTCGCCTCGATTTTGTTGCCTTCAGCGCCAGCAGCGCCCCAAGCGGCCAGTAGGTTGAACTGTGAGTTCGGCGCGATTGTGAAAGCGAATAGTGATTGTTTATTTTGATTTCTACAATGGTTTTTACCATCGGGAGCGTTTGTAGCGCAATAAATTGCAGCAGCAATACGAAGAAGACAACACAGCTGCCTTTTTTTAGGTTTCCTAAGGATCCTGAGAGGACACCATCATGTTACTAAACTATATCGTCAGGATTCACTTGCAAACCGTATGTGTATAAATGATGAATGTTTCATTTTAGGAGCAAAAAATGGCTAGTTTATAGCAGTCGAGAAGACCTTATGAAGAAAGACCCGGTTTAACTGTATAATAATATTAGGTTTTGTTCGCTACATTTCGAACAAAACCAGTTCATGAACGCAGACAATAACAAACTCGTGTGGAATGCAGTACCCACACTGTTTGACATTCCAAATAAGCCACCTCAACTGACGATGAAGAGGAAACTGCCACAAAGATTCGACAGTCAATCTAAAGCTGTAAAACAGTCCTATGACACAGAAGCAGCCAGTTCAACTCTCCATGTATTAGTGCCAGATTCGTGAGAATCATCAACACAGACCTGCTTTGACGATGAAGTTGTTAGATTAAGTGCAGCTGTTCGTGTCTTACAAAAGCGTGTGAAGTGTCAGAATGTGCAGATCGCTAGACTTCGAGCGAAACTATTGTGGGACAAGGAAAGTGCCTACAGACAGATTGTTTGAAAATTATTCAAATATTTGGTTTTTCGTGAAATGTAATGTAATCAGCTCATTATAATGTTTTCAGCATATTTCTCCCACTATTTGGCAGTTGCTTGTCCCACTTAGAATAATATAAAGATGAAGGTCGTACTTGTGGCAACAGGCGACAATGACAAACACAGTAGGCCTACAGAACGATAAACGAGCTGTTCATCGCTGTTGCATGTAGAGGTACATGTCTGTGCATCTTACATGTGAATCTGTGTGTTTATATTCTTTTGATATCAACGTGGTAAGCTGCAATTCTGTCCAATGTCACAAGTGTTTCTTCACGAATGTGTTGTAGCTTGCCACTCTATTCATGGTTTTTGTCCATACTTGAGCTTATTTTAGAATCATTTTTAGAAACATATATGCCTTCTGATACTACACAAACTCTTGGAGGAAAGAAACTAACTCGAATAATTCGGAAATTACGTAGGAAATGGATGTAAACAAACATTATGCTTACGACGTGTCTCACGTTCACCTTACCTGCCGCTTGGAGCGCTAGTGTCGCTCCATCTGTCAAATGGCAACAACTTTTACAGCAGTGAGTGTCGCGACTGTTATGTTAGACTGTGCTAATAGTCTGTTCTTACGTAGATAGTAGTACCACTGACGGCAGGAGGAGCTATGTACATAATACTTGTATCCCATATTTCCGTTGACCTATATATATATATATGTACACTCCTAACGAAAACGTGGAAATGGACGTTCGTAACATTTGCAACCTGAACCTAAGTTGATCTACGCGAAGAGGCAATAAGACGACACAAATATAATTTGTATACCGTACTTCACTATGGGGTACAGTTTTTTTTCGTTTTCGATGTAATAGTATCGACTGAAAGTTATAGTTTTGATCACAGCAGTGACCATATTATCCCATTCTTTAGTTGAGCTATATAGCTATACACAACATTTGTATCCCGCTCTCCATTTGACACATATAGCTAAATCTCATCAATGTTACATGTGTCAGTTTAAAGGTCAATTGAAGGATGAGATACAAATTTCAGTTGCGTCGGGCGTTCGCCTGTAATATTGCTAGAACAGATTCGAAAAAATAGTACTGATTGTCTCTCTCTCTCTCTCTCTCTCTCTCTCTCTCTCTCTCTCTCTCTTCTCAGCAATCACAGGTCCTGTAGACCACGCGCTGCATCAATGATCTGCTTCCACCACCTTCTATCTCTCGCAGCCTCTCTCCACCCTGTGCAAATTCCTAAAGCTGCGATGTCCTCTGTGTCATCTTTCCACCTTGTACGGGGTCGGCGCAATGGTCTTGTTGCCTGGAGAGTTCCTTCAGTTGCTTTCTTGGTGAGTCTGTTGTTTTCCACTCCAGCCCATTGCAGTCTCCTACTTTTTAATTTCTGGATTATAGTGGGTTGCTTCATTAATTGATAAATTTCATTGTTCTTTCGAATTCTCCATACACCATTCTCCAACACAGGTCCCCAGATTTTTGTCATTACTTTTCTTTCGAAAACATTCAGTTTTTCTCTTTCATTCTTGTCCAGCCTTCTGAACCGTACAGTACTACGGGGCAGATGATAGTGTTATCTCTACCTTTGTGGTGATTGACGAAGCTTAACTTTTTAGTGGATTGCTTAGTGAGTACACACATCTTGATCCTGAGGCTATTCTTTCATTCATATCCATTGTTTTGATATTTTTACTGTTGAAACGTGATACTAGTGCTGGGAAACGAAAGAAGAATGACAGCTGCGAAATTTCTATTACGTACTGCAGTACACGAAAACACTCGCAGTGGTGTAATACAACGATAAATTAGTCAAATGCAGTAATAGAAACAAATGGAAAACTAAACTTACCACACGCGAACTTCCTAAAATAATTGAAGCTCGCCTAGAAAGACATCAACAAAAATTGCATACCCACATACACAACAAACAAAACATCACGAAAACACACGCACACACACACACACACACACATATTCACCACCCCCCCCCCGCCCCCCTCACCCTAATGTGAAATTAGCTACAATATTTCAGATGGTACATTTGCCCAACACGTTTAACAAGATGTTTAAACAGACAATATGTTTGGGGAATACTACACCTCCATGAATATTCGTCCAAATAACTTTGAATCGTGGAAATCCGGCGTTTCCCCTTCCCTTCAAGAGATTTCACAGCTGACCTATAACCCTCTATGGTATTTGTGCAAGCCTTGTGGATGATGATCTGAACTCACTATTGTGATTAACTACGAGATGATGATAACCCCTTTCCCCTAAACCCCTATATGAGGAAAAACTATTTGAAATTACAGTGGAACCCTCTGCAACGTGATCTTCAATTAAGCTGACCAAAACTTCCTTCCTTCGATTGGGTACTACTTTAAACACTACATCATCACACTCTTGACCCGAAACTACAGCCCCCAAATCCATAATCCCACCGGAGGTTCCCCCATCCCTGTTGTAATTTCTTTTGCCAAAATGCGACTCGTCAATTTCGACCGTAACACCTGCCGCCCCCCCCCCACCCCCCCACGCTAACGGCCATACAGGATATCTCAAACACCAACAGTACATGATTTTCATAATGTCTCTCAAGGCGAGCTTAGATTTTTCGAACCACGTCCCTCGTCTAATGGACCGCCACAACCGATCTTTGCTGCAGCGCCATACTTACAAGGGAACCTCCCCATCGCACCCCCCTCAGATTTTAGTTATAAGTTGGCACAGTGGATAGGCCTTGAAAAACTGAACACAGATCAATCGAGAAAACAGGAAGAAGTTGTGTGGAACTATGAAAAAAATAAGCAAAATATACAAACTGAGTAGTCCATAGCGAAGATAAGCAACTACAAGGATAGCTTTACCTCAGGAGCGCCGTGCTCCTGTGGTTAGCGTGAGCAGCAGCGGAATGAGAGGTCCTTGGTTCAAGTCTACCCTCGAGTGAAAAATTTAATTTTTTGGGAGTGATTATCATATCCACATGAAAACCTAAATCGGGCAAGGTAGAAGAATGTTTTTACCCATTCGCCAAGTGTACAAGTTAGGTGGGTCGACAACATATTCCTGTCATGTGACGCAAATGCTGTCACCAGTGTCATATAGAATATATCAGACGTGTTTTCCTGTGGAGGAATCGGTTGACCTATGACCTTGCGATCAAATGTTTTTGGTTCCCATTGGAGAGGCACGTCCTTTTGTCTACTAATCGCACGTTTTTGCGGTGCGGTCGCAAAACACAGACACTAAACTTATAACAATGAACAGAGACGTCAATGAACGAACGGACAGATCATAACTTTGCGAAAATAAAGAAAGTAAAATTTTCACTCGAGGGAAGACTTCAACCAAGCACCTCTCGTTTCGCAGCTGCTCACGCTAACCACGGGACCACGGCGCACCTCAGCTTAAGTTCTCCTTGATGTATATCTTGCCCATGGACTACTCAGTTTGTATACTTTGCTTATTTTTTTCATAGTTCCACACAACTTCTTCCTGTTTTCTCAATTGATCTGTGTGCAGTTTTTCAAGACCTATCCACTGTGCCAACTTATAACTAAATCTGAGAGGGATGCGATGGGGAGGTTCCCTTGTTAGTCGTGAGTACGGCGACGAGATACACATGTGAGGCGCATAAGTTCGCCGCACTCACGACATCGAAGATACTCGGCAGCGAGACCACACATTTGTAAGAAACATATTGTGGCCAACATGTCTACGTCCATAGCCTCTCTCAAACCATCCAGGTTCATCGGAACAGATAAGTCCATACCTACAAACGAAAATGAGAGACTAAAAATTGTCCTCAAATAAGAAACTAATAGTCCAAATTACCTCAACATCACTAAGAATGAAATTAAGTACTGAATGAATTGCAAAAAACTAATTATTTAAATAAATGCACACGAAGAATATTTTGATCCATATGTAGCGAACTCTTTTAAAATCGCACTTAATTATTTTAATGTACAATGATAGTGCTTATCCGGAACACAGAACTGTTTTATTATCTATGGCTGAAAGTGAAGACATTATTATCTATGAGTAATGTATGACGTCATTGGTAAAAACCCGACGGGTTGTATCCCCTCCTTCACTAGACCCCCGTGCTCTATGATTCGTCTACGATGACGTTACAGTCTCAATACTTGGCACATACGCTTTTCTAGCGAGTCAGCGTCGATACTGGCAATCCATTGCAGCAGCATGTTAGTGAAGATGACAAGCGGTTGTCTCGTAGAAAAATTGTGCAGCTTCCACACATTATCCGACACAACGCCCTTGAACCAATGAAGTATATTTAAAGTATTTACAATGAAAATGTTAACACTCGTAGTCTCGTAACACATTCTATGCACTGTGTCCGCGCGAGTGTACTTTACAGTCCGATGCATGAACGATGGCGGTTCGGCTGCTCGGGACACAGCCGGGGATTGCATTGTTGCCGGTTCCAAGCGACGCTTCCGGTAAGCCCACACACGTGCGTTGCGTTTGTAGAAAGCGTGTATACTCTAATTTTGCTTGCTTATAGAGAATTTGTCGCTTACCACCACCATCGGCAGTGCCAACTCGCAACAAATGGAATAAAAATTCAGAAAATAACCCGCTACGGTCAAAATGGCTCTGAGCACTATGCGACTTAACTTCTGAGGTCATCAGTCGCCTAGAACTAATTAAACCTAACTAACTTAAGGACATCACACACATCCATGGCCGAGGTAGGATTCGAACCTGCGACCGTAGCGGTCGCTCGGTTCCAGACTATAGCGCCTAGAACCGCACGGCCACTCCGGCCGGCATGCTACGGTCACTTTAATGGTCGCATTAGTTACGACATTCACAGCACAGCGCTGAGAACACTACTGAGCGCTTATTGGTTGCTGGAGAATACGTGACGTAGATGGGCAGAACAAACCTAACATCGACTGCCATCGTTCATGACTCCAACTAATAATAATAATGAGCGTATGACATTGGTGGCCAACTATAGCGACGTCATGCGCACAAAAGCAAAACCGCATTTCCTTCCACGCATGACATTATTATTACACATACCATTTTGATCGACACGAAAGCTATGTATGTTTTGTCAGCAATGAGCAAGTGGGCGAAAATTATTCAGCCTGCGCCGTTCCTCATTTATGCAGCGGCTTTGCTCACGCTTCCACAACCACAGCCGTCACGTCATGGATCATTAAAAACTGAACAAGCTATACATCCCCCAACCAGAGACACGACTGTCACCCACAAATATCGAAGAAGTTAAGGCTTTTGTCAATTTAATACTTTAAAAATTCTAATGGTACATTAATGGTTACGTTGCCAGTGGCGGCTTGCATTACATTTATTATCTTCTTCTTTTTTAGTTTGAACGCAAAAATAAACGCGCAGAGGAAGTGTTGTAGGCTCCAACCTCTAGGGCGGAAGCAGATGCTACTTCCACTCACTATCCTGCTTCAGCTAGCTCGACGACAAGTGACTCAAATTACCCACAAACGAAACAGTTAAAACGCCTGAATGAATTTAACGGTTTGTAGCTCAAAGAACTGGACTTCGCAAGTTGGCTACAGAAAGATTCAATATGAAAGCAGCCTTCTACTCCGTGTCGATTATGGCACACAAAAGTGACTTAATTCGTCACTTGAATTCAGATCGCCAGAAGAAAAAATAACATTAGGAACAAAGGGTACTCCAAAACTGTCATCTTATTTACCAGCGACGGATTTAGAAAAAAAAATGTGAGAAGAGTTGAACTAAAACTAGCGGTGCCTTTAGCTGAAAACAATATACCAACATCATTCATGGATTCATAGGGCCCACTATGTGAAGACATTTTTTCAGAGCCAACCATTGCTAAAATAACTAATTTATGAAGAACCAAAGCTACAGCTATCTTAAAGAATGTTTTATGAAGTCCCTTTTCTAGAAGACATTAATGAGAAATTGCGAATAAAAGGAAACTTCTTTTCATTAATAATGGATGAAAGGACGGACCAGAGCACTAAGGAGCTGCTGTTTTACAGCTTTTGCATACAATCACGAGATTAATAAAGTAGAGCATTTATTTCTGGTTATGACTGAAGTGTCACCAGGAACTGCATCTGGACTATATGATTGTTTAAAACAGATGCTCCAAAACAAATACATACCCCTTTTGAAAACATGGTTGAATTTTCTTCAGACACTACAATCGTGATTGTCGGTGAACATCGCTCAGTTTTTGCTTTTCTCAACAAAGATTTGCCTCATACCGCGGTCATATAAAATGCTCCTGTCGTATGATACACTTATCTTCATTTAAGATTTGCCTCAAATTACCACGAAATGCTGAAGATTTTTTTGCGCTCCATTGGAGCTCACTTCAGTAAAAGTTTACACCGGCGGCTTAAATTTAAGGAGTTTCAAGAGTTTTTTTTTTCACGTGGATATAAACAAAACTCTCGCACCGGCTCAACGCGATAGTTCTCGTTGAAGGCTTGTGTAGATCGTGTATTAGAGCAATACGTTCCATGAAAAGCCTAACTGACTGAATCTATCTTTTCCGATCCTTCAAAAACCACCGAACAAATGCTGGCTGCAATGAACAATCCTTTTACTATAGTATATTTGGAATTTATGTCTCATGTACTTACTTTCACTGCTAACGGATGTCAATATCATGTTTTAATCAGAAACATCACTTCTTCAAAGATTGATGCCGGAACTACAAAAATTTTTGAAAAACACTGTCTCCCAACAACCTGCAAATTGGCTATGTCAAATCGTTTGGTGTTGTTTTAAACGCTGAATCCAGAAATACAGAAGATTTCGAGGGTTTGGAGAACATATATATTGATGTGAAGGCTGCAGAGAGTATGGAAAATTTTAAAAAAGATGAAAATGTATTCCGTTCATCAATTACAGATTTCTATAAAGCATACCAAGATTTTTATATTAAGTTAACATGGTGCACTGCTAAGAGATTTGATTTCAGAGAGCCTCTATCTTCTATGATCATCCGAAAAGTGCTAAACGAATTCTCCGAAAATTATTTCGAGCAGTTAGTTCATAAGCCGACGCGAATAGTAAACGGTTGTGAAAACACACTTGACCTCTTAGCAACAAATAATCCCGAGCTAATAACAAGCATCAAAACGTATACAGGGATCAGTGAACACAGGTTGTCGTAGCGAGATTTAATATTGTAACCCCAAATCCTCCAAAAATAAACGAAAAATATTCGTATTCAAAGAAGCAGATGAAAATTCACTTGACGCCTTCCTGAGAGACAATCTCCACTCCTTCCAAATTAACAATGTAAGTGTGGACCTGATGTGGCTTGAATTCAAAGAAATAGTATCGGCAGCAATTGAGAGATTTATACTAAATAAATTAACAAACGAAGGAGCTGATCCCCCTTGGAACACAAAACGGGTCAGAACACTGTTTGCATAAACAACGAAATGAAACATTCCAAATATAAACGGACGCAAAATCTCCAAGATTAGCGATCTTTTACAGAAGCTCCAAATTTAGCGGGGACTTCAATTCGAGATGCTTATAATAGTTTCCACAACGAAACTTTGTCTCGAAACCTGGCAGCAAATCCAAAGACACTCCGGTCGT
Organism: Schistocerca nitens; assembly: GCF_023898315.1. Taxonomy (NCBI): domain Eukaryota; kingdom Metazoa; phylum Arthropoda; class Insecta; order Orthoptera; family Acrididae; genus Schistocerca; species Schistocerca nitens. Next base: position 435,993,623 of record NC_064614.1, read on the forward strand.
AAGTGAAGTACGTTAGCGGCAAGACACAATAAATGCCTTCTGTGCGCGATGACAGTGCTACCAAAGCAGAGTTATAATACACTGCCGTCTGAGATTCCTACACCAAAGAAGACCAAGTAAATATTTCAGAATTCGAATCAAGCACAGCTACCAACATGAGTAACGTAGAAGTAGATATCCTCGAAATAGAGAAGCAACTTAACAAAAACAATTCTATCGGTCCAGATTGTACACCAGTTATGTTCCTTTCAGACTGTGCTGACACAATAGCTGCATACTTAACAATCATATACAACCGTTCGCTCGATGAAAGATCCGTACCAAAAGACTGGAAAGTTGCACACGTCACGCCAAAATTCAAAAAAAGCAGTAGGAGTAATCCACTACAATACAGACCCACATCATTAACGTCGATATGCAGCAAGATTTTGGGACATATATTGTGTTCGTACATTCTGAACTACCTCGAACAAAACGGTCTATTGACACACAGTCAACACGGATTTACACTCCTGGAAATTGAAATAAGAACACCGTGAATTCATTGTCCCAGGAAGGGGAAACTTTATTGACACATTCCTGGGGTCAGATACATCACATGATCACACTGACAGAACCACAGGCACATAGACACAGGCAACAGAGCATGCACAATGTCGGCACCAGTACAGTGTATATCCACCTTTCGCAGCAATGCAGGCTGCTATTCTCCCATGGAGACGATCGTAGAGATGCTGGATGTAATCCTGTGGAACGGCTTGCCATGCCATTTCCACCTGGCGCCTCAGTTGGACCAGCGTTCGTGCTGGACGTGCAGACCGCGTGAGACGACGCTTCATCCAGTCCCAAACATGCTCAATGGGGGACAGATCCGGAGATCTTGCTGGCCAGGGTAGTTGACTTACACCTTCTAGAGCACGTTGGGTGGCACGGGATACATGCGGACGTGCATTGTCCTGTTGGAACAGCAAGTTCCCTTGCCGATCTAGGAATGGTAGAACGATGGGTTCGATGACGGTTTGGATGTACCGTGCACTATTCAGTGTCCCCTCGACGATCACCAGTGGTGTACGGCCAGTGTAGGAGATCGCTCCCCACACCATGATGCCGGGTGTTGGCCCGGTGTGCCTCGGTCGTATGCAGTCCTGATTGTGGCGCTCACCTGCACGGCGCCAAACACGCATACGACCATCATTGGCACCAAGGCAGAAGCGACTCTCATCGCTGAAGACGACACGTCTCCATTCGTCCCTCCATTCACGCCTGTCGCGACACCACTGGAGGCGGGCTGCACGATGTTGGGGCGTGAGCGGAAGACGGCCTAACGGTGTGCGGGACCGTAGCCCAGCTTCATGGAGACGGTTGCGAATGGTCCTCGCCGATACCCCAGGAGCAACAGTGTCCCTAATTTGCTGGGAAGTGGCGGTGCGGTCCCCTACGGCACTGCGTAGGATCCTACGGTCTTGGCGTGCATCCGTGCGTCGCTGCGGTCCGGTCCCAGGTCGACGGGCACGTGCACCTTCCGCCGACCACTGGCGAAAACATCGATGTACTGTGGAGACCTCACGCCCCACGTGTTGAGCAATTCGGCGGTACGTCCACCTGGCCTCCCGCATGCCCACTATACGCCCTCGCTCAAAGTCCGTCAACTGCACATACGGTTCACGTCCACGCTGTCGCGGCATGCTACCAGTGTTAAAGACTGCGATGGAGCTCCGTATGCCACGGCAAACTGGCTGACACTGACGGCGGCGGTGCACAAATGCTGCGCAGCTAGCGCCATTCGACGGCCAACACCGCGGTTCCTGGTGTGTCCGCTGTGCCGTGCGTGTGATCATTGCTTGTACAGCCCTCTCGCAGTGTCCGGAGCAAGTATGGTGGGTCTGACACACCGGTGTCAATGTGTTCTTTTTTCCATTTCCAGGAGTGTAGAAAACATCGTTCTTGTGAAACGCAACTAGCCCTTTACCGACACACGAAGTGTTGAGTGCTATTAACAAGGGATTTCAAATTGAATCCGTATTTCTAGATTTCCGGAAGGTTTTTGACACTGTACCACACAAGCGGCTTGTAGTGAAATTGCGTGCTTGTGGAATATCGTCTCAGTTGTGTGCCTGGATTCGCGATTTCCTGTCAGATAGATCACAGTTGGTAGTAACTGACGGAAAGTCATCGAGTAAAACAGAAGTGATTTCTGGCGTTTCCCAAGGTAGTGTTATAGGCCCTTTGCTGTTCCTTACCTATATAAACAATTTGGGAGACAATCTGAGCAGCCGTCTTAGGTTGTTTGCTGATCACGCTGACGTTTGTCGACTAGTGAAGTCATCAGAAGACCAAAACAAATTGCAAAACGGTAAGAAAAGGTATCTGTACCGTGAGAAAATTGTCAGTTGACCCTAAATAAAGAAAAGTGTGAGGTCATCCACACGAGTGCTAAAAGGAATCCGTTACACTTCGGTTACACGATAAATCAGCCAGATCTAAAGCCCGCAAATTCAACTAAATACCTAGGAATTACAATTACGAAAAACGTAAATTGGAAGTAACACATACAAAATGTTGTGGGGAAGGCTAACCAAAGACTGCGTTTTATTGGCAGGACACTTAGAAAATGTAACAGACCTACTAAGGAGACTGCCTACACTACACTTGTCTGTCCTTTTGAATACTGCTGCGCGGTGTGGGATCCTTACCAGATAGGATTGACGGAGTACATTGAAAAAGTTAAAAGAAGGGCAGCACGTCTTGTATTATGGCGAAATAAGAGTGTGTCACTGAAATGATACAGGATTTGGGGTGGACATCATTAAAACAAATGCGTTTCTCGTTGCGGCGGAATCTTCTCACGATATTTCAATCACCAACTTTCTCTTTCGAATGCGAAAATATTTTGCTGAAGCCGACCTCCATAGGTAAAAACGATCACCATAATAACATAAGAGAAATCAGAGCCAGCACGGAAAGATAAATGTGTACGTTTTTTCCGCACGCTATCCGAGATTGGAATAATAGAAAATTGTGAAGGTGTTTCGATGAACCTTCTGCCAGGGACTTAAATGTGATTTGCAGAATACCCATGTAGATGTAAATGGTGATGTCATGACTCAGACTCAGGTGTCGAATTTTCTCTTCAATTATTCTAGCAAGTGGTCTGCCTAATTTCTTGCGTATTTTCATTTTCTTCCTGTGAGAATGGCACACGCAAGATGCCGACGAGGCGCCCAATTAATAGAGTTTGCACGACGGTCTTGAGCCACACGAGGTTGTTATTATTACTGTGAGAATTATTTTGATGTCCTCAACACTCTATATCAAACTATGGTACCAATAAAACTACTTTGCCCTTGACAATCACTCCCGCTACGAAGTGTCATGTGCAAAAGTAATTTTAAGTGCTCTAAGCCTTTGCTTTGTGGAAGGAAGGAGTACTGTTTGTTACCGTGCGGTAGGGAAAGACAAGTTGAGATTCTCTCTCTCTCTCTCTTTCTCTTCCACCAACCCTGTTCCACAACTGATCAGTTGTTTTGGTAGAAATAACACACGGACATAACAACGTATTGTGACTATTGTAAGAGGTTGTCATGATCAAATGTGGTCCTAAACTGTATGTGCTGGTACGAAATTGAAATGATATTAAACCTATTATAATAATTACAATAACTATTAGATCACTAAGGGAGTCAAAAGTGGAAAACAATACGTGATTGTTACGAAGCAAACGAATCTTATGCCTAACGATGTGTCTCGTAGAACTAGGGGAGAAAACGGCAACACTACACAAAGAATTGTACGTACTGTTCGTGGTTAATCACTTACAGTAATGTCATAGCACTGCTTGGTGATCTAGCACTACCATTTATACGTTAAAATCTGCGTTTCCGAGAGCATGCTGGGCACATGAAAGACTGATAATCGCAAACTTGTTTACCACACTGCAGGAAAGCTAAATGTGTAAATTATTGTTGACATGATGTCACAGTGTTCTCGACTGTGAGGAAAACAGAGTGGTACAGCATTTGCCGACGCAGTAGAGGATTGGGGGGGGGGGGGGGGGGGGGGGAAGGTTTACACGTGGTAATTCTCTGCTGAAAATTCATGTAGCTCGCTTATGTTCTTGTACCTGAAATGGAGCGTGAATGTATTAAGTATCGTAAAGTCACGTTGCAGAGACTTCCATGTTATCGTAACAATGGATATCATGATATTCTATTGTGTCTAACAATGAATATTAAATTGAAATAATTCTGTACTAATACAATTTTCAATGAGTAGGTGATGAACGGGTGTCTATGGATCGGGATTACTATTATGAGTCATCGCTACTAAATGTACTACCGCAGAACTGAAATAGTAAATGCTTCTTTGAGAAATCGCTACTGCAGCGCCAATCTGCGGAAGTTACATTCGTTAGCAGCATTTGCAAGCGGCACTACAACCTCGGAATACTTTCTACGAGCTGTAAACAGTACTCAGTCACATTAAGCAACAATAGCGCATCTACTCTACGTATTTCACACATTTTCTTCCTTGGAAGCATAAAATAAACTTCCCTGGATTTCAGTTGTTCCATACCGGTATTCTAAGGGCTCTTGCGACTGCGCTTTGCAGACATTAATGATTGGCATGAGGTACTAGAAGGTGTTTCTTCGGTGAAGTATATATAAAAAAAATTATACGTGTAGGGTTATAAATACAAAATCAAATAGGGGTAGTGCAGGAGTAGGTTTAATAATGAACAAAAAAATAGGAGTGCGGGTAAGCTACTACAAACAGCTTAGTGAACGCATTATTGTGGCCAAGATAGACACGAAGCCCATGCCTACTACAGTAGTAGAAGTTTGTATTCCAACTAGCTCTGCAGATAATGAAGAAATTGATGAAACGTATGATGAGATAAAAGAAATTATTCAGGTAGTGAAAGGAGACGAAAATTTAATAGTCGTGGGTGACTGGAATTCGATAGTTGGAAAAGGGAGAGAAGGAAACATAGTAGATGAATATGGATTGGGGCTAAGAAATGAAAGAGGAAGCCGCCTGGTAGAATTTTGCACAGAGCATAACTTAATCATAGCTAACACTTGGTTCAAGAATCAGAAAAGAAGGTTGTATACATGGAAGAATCCTGGAGATACTAGAAGGTATCAGATAGATTATATAATGGTAAGAAGGAGATTTTGGAACCAGGTTTTAAATTGTAAGCCATTTCCAGGGGCAGATGTGGACTCTGACCACAATCTATTGGTTATGAACTGTAGATTAAAACTGAAGAAACTGCAAAAAGGTGGGAATTTAAGGAGATGGGACCTGGATAAACTGACTAAACCAGAGGTTGTACAGAGTTTCAGGGAGAGCATAAGGGAACAATTGACAGAAATGGGGGAATGAAATACAGTAGAAGAAGAATGGGTAGCTTTGAGGGATGAAATAGTGAAGGCAGCAGAGGATCAAGTAGGTAAAAAGACGAGGGCTAGTAGAAATCCTTGGGTAACAGAAGAAATATTGAATTTAATTGATGAAAGGCGAAAATATAAAAATGCAGTAAATGAAGCAGGAAAAAGGAATACAAACGTCTCAAAAAAGAGATGGACAGGAAGTGGAAAATGGCTAAGCAGGGATGGATAGAGGACAAATGTAAGGATGTAGAGGCTTACCTCCTGCCTACAGGGAAATTAAAGAGACCTTTGGAGAAAAGAGAGCCACTTGTATGAATATCAAGAGCTCAGATGGAAACCCAGTTCTAAGCAAAGAAGGGAAAGCAGAAAGGTGGAAGGAGTATATAGAGGGACTATACAAGGGCGATGTTCTTGAGGACAACATTATGGAAATGGAAGAGGATGTAGATGACGATGAAATGGGGGATGTGATACTGCGTGAAGAGTTTGAAGAGCACTGAAAGATCTGAGTCGAAACAAGGCTCCAGGAGTAGACAACATTCCATTAGAACTACTGACGGGCTTGGGAGAGCCAGCCCTGACAAAACTCTACCACCTGGTGAGCAAGATGTATGAGACAGGCAAAATACCCTCAGACTTAATGAAGAATATAATAATTCCAATCCCAAAGAAAGCAATTGTTGACAGATGTGAAAATTACCGAACTGTCCGTTTAATAAGTCACAGCTGCAAAATACTAACACAAATTCTTTACAGATGAATGGAAAAACTGGTAGAAGCCGACCTCGGGGAAGATCAGTTTGGATTCCGTAGAAATATTGGAACTCTTGAGGCAATACTGACCCCACGACGTATCTTAGAAGAAAGATTAAGGAAAGGCAAACCTACGTTCCTAGCATTTGTAGACTTAGAGAAAACTTTTGACAATGTTGACTGGAATACTCTCTTTCAAATTCTAAAGTGGCAGGGGTAAAAAAAAAAGGGAGCGAAAGGCTATTTACAATTTGTACAGAAACCAGATGGCAGTTGTAAGAGTCGAGGGGCACGAAAGGGAAGCAGTGGTTGGGAAGGGAGTGAGACAGGGTTGTAGCCTCTCCCCGATGTTATTCAATCTGTATATTGAGCAAGCAGTAAAGGGAACAAAAGAAGAGAGCAGTTGAACGGAATGGACAGTGTCTTGAAAGGAGGATATAAGATGAACATCAACAAAAGCAAAACGAGGATAATGGAATGTAGTCGAGTTAACTCGGGTGATGCTGAAGGAATTAGGGAATGAGACACTTAAAGCAGTAAAGGAATTTTACTATTTGGGGAGCAAAATAACTGATGATGGTCAATTTAGAGAGGATATAAAATGTAGATGGGCAATGGCAAAGAAAGCGTATCTGAAGAAGAGAAATTTGTTAATATCGAGTATAGTTTTAAGTGTCAGGAAGTCGTTTCTGAAAGTATTTGTATGTAGTGTAGCCATATATGGAAGTGAAACATGGACGATAAATAGTTTGGACAAGAAGAGAATAGAAGCTTTCGAAATGTGGTGTTGCAGAAGAATGCTGAAGATTATATGGGTAGATCACATAACTAATGAGGAGGTATTGAATAGAATTGGGGAGAAGAGGAGTTTGTGGCACAACTTGACAAGAAGAAGGGACCGGTTGGTAGGACATGTTCTGAGGCATCAATGGATCGCCAGTTTAGTATTGGAGAGCAGCGTGGAGGATAAAAATCGTAGAGGGAGACCAAAAGATGAATACACTAAGTAGATTCAGAAGGATGTAGGTTGCAGTAGTTACTCAGAGATGAAGAAGCTTCCACAGGATAGAGTAGCATGGAGAACTGCATCAAACCAGTCTCAGGTCTGAAGACCACAACAACAATAACAGCAACAACAACTGTAAATTACACTCAAGCAAATTATGCAAGTTTGTCGCAGTCCAAACTATTTTAATACTTCCGACAATATAACATTACGTTAATCATTGTGTACCCACCAAGTGGTCAAGATAATGCGTTTCTTTCTTTTTTTATTTTTTTTATTATAGCTGTAGTGTCAAATCGAGACAATTACTTTACCAATGTAAAACTAACCAATAAAAATTTCATACAGAAAAAGCCACATTCCTCCAACGCTTAACCAAACACCGGAACAACAAATACAATTTGTGATGTTCACAAAAAGAATTGGAAAGCAAACCACTTGGAGACATTATATGAATTAATCGATCCGACATACAAACAGGACCACATGCTTTGCACTGGTTAGTTAAGCGAGTTTCCCCCGCAAATATAAGCTGCAACGGTTTCGCATGAACACGATATGCAGGAAGGCAGACTGCAAATTGTAGTTAGAATTTTGGCACTCCACACCATCGGCAGCACTGCTGTGGCAGCAGGAACAGCAAAAGCTGGCAGCAGTCCTTAACCTTTCTGTTGCAGGATTTGGCAAAGGACGCCAGGCACTCACGGAGATAAACGACAGCGACGCTACATGTAGGACACAGGCTGCAGCACCTAACGGGGGTTCCAGACACCAGCTGCGCACGGAAGACACTCGACGAGACAGACATCCTGTCCAAGACCCAGAACAGACACCTCGGTGTTGATTTCATACAGTTTTGGAAGCGAGGTCACAAAAATAACGTGCGCCATGCAAACCTCAGGAGCTGCGGTTCGCGGCTCATATAAAAAGCATCACCACAGACGGCTTGGCCAAAGAAGCATAGCTCATCCTACTGGAAATAGCTGCAGGTTGTTCTTCCTAGACAAAACCTTGAACCACTATATCCTTATCGACAATTCTCACGTGAGCACTCTTCCCAAAACAGCGTCTCAAGTATTCAAGTAGAGATTTCGGGTTCCATCCTTCATCTGCGAGCTGCGAATCTACATCTACATCTACATTTATACTCCGCAAGCCACCCAACGGTGCGTGGCGGAGGGCACTTTACGTGCCACTGTCATTACCTCCCTTTTCTGTTCCAGTCGCGTATGGTTCGCGGGAAGAACGACTGCCGGAAAGCCTCCGTATGCGTTCGAATCGCACCCTCTGGAAACCTGGACAGCAAGCTACACCGCGATGCAGAGCGCCTCTCTTGCAGAGTCTGCCACTTGAGTTTGCTAAACATCTCCGTAGCGCTATCACGCTTACCAAATAACCCTGTGACGAAACGCGCAGCTCTTCTTTGGATTCTCTCTATCTCCTCCGTCAAGCCTCGGATCCCACACTGATGAGCAATACTCAAGTATAGGGCGAACGAGTGTTTTGTAAGCCACCTCCTTTGTTGATGGACTACATTTTCTAAGGACTCTCCCAATTAATCTCAAACTGGCACCCACCTCACCAACAATTAATTTTATATGATCATTCCACTTCAAATGGTTCCGCACGCATACTCCTAGATATTTTACAGAAGTAACTGTTACCAGTGTTTGTTCCGCTATTATATAATCATACAATAAAGAACCCTTCTTTCTATGTATTCGCAATACATTACATTTGTCTTTGTTAAGGGTCAGTTGCCACTCCCTGCACCAAGTGCCTATCCGCTGCAGATCTTCCTGCATTTCGCTGCAATTTTCTAATGCTGCAACTTCTCTGTATACTACACCATCATCCGCGAAAAGCCGCATGGAACTTCCGACACTATCTACTAGGTCATTTATATATATTGTGAAAAGCAATGGTCCCATAACACTCCCCTGTAGCACGCCGGAGTTTACTTTAACATCCGTAGACCTCTCTCCATTGAGAACAACATGCTGTGTTCTGTTTGCTAAAAAGTCTTCAATCCAGCCACACAGCTGGTCTGATATTCCGTAGGCTCTTACTTTGTTTATCAGGCGACAGTGCGGAACTGTATCGAACGCCATCCGGAAGTCAAGGAAAATAGCATTTACCTGAGAGCCTGTATCTAATATTTTCTGGGTGTCATGAACAAATAAAGCGAGTTGGGTCCCACACGATCGCTGTTTTCGGAATCCATGTTGATTCCTAGAGAGTAGATTCTGGGTTTCCAGAAACGACATGATACGTGAGCAAAAAACATGTTCTAAAATTCTACAACAGATCGACGTCCGAGATATAGGTCTATAGTTTTGCGCATCTGCTCGACGACCCTTCTTGAAGACTGGGACTACCTGTGCTCTTTTCCAATCATTTGGAACCTTCCGTTCCTCTAGAGACTTACGGTACACGGCTGTTAGAAGGTGGGCAAGTTCTTTCGCGTACTCTGTGTAGAATCGAATTGGTATCCCGTCAGGTCCAGTGGACTTTCCTCTGTTGAGTGATTCCAGTTGCTTTTCTATTCCTTGCACACTTATTTCGATGTCCGCCATTTTTTTCGTTTGTGCGTAGAGAAGGAACTGCAGTGCGGTCATCCTCTGTAAAACAGCTATGGAAAAAGGTGTTTGGTATTTCAGCTTTACTCGTGTCATCCGCTGTTTCAATGCCATCATCATCCCGGAGTGTCTGGATATGCTTTTTCGAGACACTTACTGATTTAACGGAAGACCGGAACTTCCTAGGATTTTCTGTCAAGTCGGTACATAGAATTTTACTTTCGAATTCACTGAACGCTTCACGCATAGTCCTCCTTACGCTAACTTTGACATCGTTTGTCTGAGAGGTTTTGCCTGCGTTTAAACTTGCAGCGAAGCTCTCTTTGCATTCGCAGTAGTTTCCTAACTTTGTTGTTGAACCACGGTGGGTTTTTCCAGTCCCTCACAGTTTTACTCGGCTCGTACCTGTCTAAAACGCATTTTATGATTGCCTTGAACTTTTTCCATAAACACTCATCATTGTCAGTGTCGGAACAGAAATTTTCGTTTTGATGTGTTAGGTAGTCCGAAATCTGCCTTCTATTACTCTTGCTAAACAGATAAACCTTCCTCCCTTTTTTTATATTCCTATTTACTTCCATAATCAGGGATGCTGCAACGGCCTTATGATCACTGATTCCCTGTTCTGCGCTTACAGAGCCGAAAAGTTCGGGTCTGTTTGTTATCAGTAGGTCCAAGATGTTATCTCCACGAGTCGGTTCTCTGTTTAATTGCTCGAGGCAATTTTCGGATAGTGCACTCAGTATAATTTCACTCGATGCTCTGTCCCTAAAAACCCGTCCTAAACATCTGAGTGTCCCAGTCTATATCTGGTAAATTGAAAACTCCACCTAAGACTATAACATGCTGATAAAATTTATGTGAAATGTATTCCAGATTTTCTCTCAGTTGTTCTGCCACTAATGCTGCTGAGTCGGAAGGTCGGTAAAACCCCAATTATTAACCTAGATCGGTTGTTGAGTGTAACCTTCACCTATAATAATTCACAGGAACTATCCACTTCTACTTCACTACAAGATAAACTACTGCCAACAGCGACAAACACGCCACCACCGGTTGCATGCAATCTATCCTTTCTAAACACCGACTGTGCCTTTGTAAAAATTTCGGCAGAATTTATCTCTGGCTTCAGCCAGCTTTCCGTTCCTATAACGATTTCAGCTTCGGTGATTTCTATCAGCGCTTGAAGTTCCGGTACTTTACCAATGCAGCTTCGACAGTTTACAATTACAATACCGATTGCTGCTTGGTCCCCGCATGTCCTGACTTTGCCCCGCACCCTTTGGGGCTGTTGCCCTTTCTGTACTAGCCCGAAGCCATCTGACCTAAAAAAACCGCCCAGTCCACGCCACACAACCCCTGCTACCCGTGTAGCCGCCTGCTGCGTGTAGTGGACTCCTGACCTATCCAGCAGAACCCGAAACCCCACTACCCTATGGCGCAAGTCAAGGAATTTGCAGCCCACAAGGTCGCAGAACCGTCTCAGCCTCTGATTCAGACCCTCCACTCGGCACTGTACCAAAGGTCCGCAGTCAGTCTGTAACGCCGGAAATGCATATCCTCCTATTTCCATCTATTGTACTATAAATTTGTTTTCCTTATTTTTGTTACCTGAATATATATGACATTTCTGTGTCTTTACATATTGTAATTGTTTTACTATTTGTATATATATATTGCATTCGCAATTTCGCAAGACATTCTTGGCTCCGTAATCGAAGTAAATCCAGTAAACAACAGACTAATGACAATTTCCATGAAATGTGCAAATAAAATGTACTGTTTAATTAACGCACACATGCCTATCAACCAGGAGAATAAAACAAATCCAGAAAAAGTAAATAAGTCATGGGAAGTGTTAGAGAATACAGTCTCCAAAATTCCTCAAAATTATGTAAAGATTTTAATGGGTGATTTTAATGCGCAGTTAGGGAAAGAGAGAAAATTTAGAAAAACGGTCGGTGAATTCCCTGCACATAAATGGACCAATCAAAATGGAAAGAGGCTGGTAGAATTTTGCAGAAATTTCAATCTCAAAATTATGTCAAGTCATTTTAAGAAAAAACCTTCAAAACAAAAGACATGGCGATCACCTAACAAGGACATAGGTGAATTCCAAATTGACCATATTGCAATCTCGTATCCATGTCACAAAGAAATTTTAAATGTTCAAGTTCGTAAAGGCGCCAATATTGACTCAGACCATTACTTAACCCGTGTGAAACTAAAGCTAAAACCCCAAAATTTCAACAAAAGGACACCATTAATCCCCAAATTTGACACCAGTAAAATCCAACCATCATTATTAGCAGACGAATTTGACAAAACAAGTGCACAAAATTGGGAACAACTCAAACACAAGATTATCAAAACAGCTCAAGATCAAATTCCTTTACGAAAACACAAGAAACATGCTTGGTGGAATGAAAACTGTGATCATGCAATTAAAGCCAGACAAGAGGCATTTAAAGCATGGAATAGCAACAAGACAGAAGACACATATGATACATTCATGGCAACTAGAAAAGACACTTCAAAACTAATTAGACAAACAAAAAGACAATATGAGAATAGTCAACTCTTAGAAATTGAAGAAGATTTTCAGAAATACAATACCAGAAATTTTTATAAAACTTTTAAAACCAAAATAAAGGGGTACCAACCCCAGAATCTTTGCTTCAAGAAGGAAAATGGACAGTTGGCTCTTAACAACCAAGAAAATTGCAAAGAACTTTCTAAATATTTTAAGAATCTTCTAAATTGCCCCGAGCCCACAGAAAGATTTCCACCAAAAATTCCCCAACAATGCAATCCAGTTTCACTTGCACCAAATGAAGAGGAAATCATTAAAGAAATTCATAGGTTGAAAAACAACAAAGCATCTGGTGAAGATGGAATTGCTGCAGAACTTTTAAAGGCAGCTGGTCCAAAAACCGTTAAAGAAATTACTTCAATCATGCAAAACATTTGGCAAACTGAAAAAATTCCTGATGAATGGAAAACCGCCTTGATTCACCCACTTCATAAGAAGGGAGACAAAACTGATGTTAATAATTACAGAGGAATTTCTCTTCTTCCAGTCACATACAAAATCCTCTCTCAATGTCTTCTGAACCGAGCACAACAGCAACTTGAATGGAAAATTGGCGAATATCAAGCAGGTTTCAGGCCAAATAGATCTTGCCCAGAACAGATTTTAGTCCTCAAACTAATTCTCAGACATCAAAAAATTTACAATAAAAAACTAGTTTGTACCTTTGTAGATTTTAGAAAGGCTTATGACTCAGTGGATCGTGAATCTCTTTTCCAAATTGTGAAAGAACAAGGCCTGGATCCTAAAACCACGGCAATTATCAGAGACACGCTAACTGGTACAAAATCAAAAGTAAAGTTCAGAGGAGAAATTTCAGAATCCTTTGAAATAAAAACAGGCGTGAGGCAAGGTGATGGACTCTCTCCGTTGCTATTTAACTGCGTTCTAGAAAAAGTAATACAAGAGTGGCGCGAACGAAAATTGGAATTCAAAATTGACCAACCAGTGAAATTAGGACGAACAAATATTCGAATAGACTGTTTGGCCTTTGCAGACGACTTGGTTATTCTAACGCAGGACATCCAAATTGCTCAGAAACAAATAGAAATCCTTAAAGAAACAGCAGAAAGAGTAGGTCTCCAAATCTCATTTGAAAAAACACAGTATATGACTAGCAACAAACTGGCACCCAAACTTTTGGAAACTAAGTATGGAAAAATCAAAAGAGTTTCGCAATTCAAATATTTAGGTGAAACAATCTCAGAGACTGGTCTAGAAAAAATTGGAAATGAAATTCGTTGTCAAAAGATGGAGACAGCTTTTAGACTTACAAAAGACATCTACAACAAAAAATGTCTCTCGAGGTACTCTAAATTGAGACATTACAACATGGTCATAAAACCAGAGTGCCTTTATGGGGCTGAAACGCTAATTTTAAACAGAAAAAAGGACATTCAAGAAATCCAAAAAAGAGAAAGAAAAGTAATCAGAAAAATTCTAGGTCCAAAATATACTGAAGAAGGAACATACAGGCTAAGAGCAAACAGTGAAATTCAACAATACACCAGCATATATTCAGATATGAAAAAACACAGATTAAAATTTGATGGGCATATTAAAAGAATGGATGCTACCAGACTAACTAAACAAGTAGTGGAATTCTACGAAAATCGAAGTAAAGCTAAATTTGAGACAATAAAATGGATTGCTGCTATAAAAGAGGACATGAAAGAGGCAGATATAAAACAAGATGAAATTCAAGACAGAAAATTATTTAGGAAAAAAATTCATGACTGGGTAGTTGGTCAAGCTGAAAAACCAAAGAAAACTGGAACCACATGGTCTGATGAAAGGAAAGGAGCTCATTCCGAGAGAATGAAAACAATTTGGGCAGAGAGAAAGTCTAAAAGAAAATAACTGAATGCCCCGTGATTGTACTTCGCGTGGTCCAGTAGGGCCCAAACGTGAATAATATATTATATATATATATATATATATATATATATATATATATATATATATATATATATATATATATATATATGCATTTATGTCGATGTATAATTGGTTTGTTTCGTAAATATTATTTGTATTTTTACGCTGGGTCTTGCCTAGGGAAAACTGCTATCGAACGATTACATCGATAGGTCGTGTGAAGAATCAAAGTGTGTAGGATCTTTGGTAGCGTTAACTCTGCCGCGTGGAGCGCGGGCAGAGCAGTTGGAGTCTGGCTGGAGTAGCGAGTGGAGCAGGTGTGTTGTGTGACGCTCCCGCGAATTGCCGCGCTTTCGGGGTTTGGCAGCATGTAATTGCGCTCGACTTGCGATGATAGTTTCTGACATGGTGTCGCGGACGGGAAGCATTAGCTGGCGCACATCAAGAGCCCGTTTCGTCTGGTGACCGTGTCGAGAAGAAGGCGCGCCAACATCCAGCTTCTGCAACAGCGACGGCCGACAATGAGTGACTGTCGCCACCTCCTCGATCGACGGCTTAAAACCTTCAATCAACCAACAAGGAAGACTAAAAGCACGTAAAGTTTCAGAACTGTATGGCAGACCTCAGCTTTTCAAATTGTTTCATTTGCCTCGCAAAATTACAGCAATTTAGCATGAACCTTTGTTGCTCATTGTCCCAATTGCAATGCCAAGCAGGGTCCCTTCCTTTTCCGAAATGAACCCGAGTGTCGTTGAAATTCAAACGCCAGCATAATTCCATTTCATTGCTTTAATTTCAAAGTTCACTTTAAGTATTCATAGCTGGCTACAATAGCTAGATTACACAGGCACAAATTAAGAGTGCGAGTTTTGTTACCGTATTTTAGCTTACCTGTGACTGCAGCTCAGCTTGGTACGTACTAAATTTTACTATTGTTAATTGTCCAGAATCATTTAACTCAAGTTCGAAATTAAATCTTTTATTTCTAAATTACGTAGATTCAAGTAGCTTTTGAAATGATTGTTGAGGTAGCCCAAGACTAACTGTATTTTACTGAATTTCGATATGCTTCAGAAACAAAGTTCACTATTAACTTCAGTCACTAAATTAGCTTTCGATTTTCCTGTTTTATTAATTCTTTTGCTAAATTCAGTCAGAGTGTATCGAAATTTATTACTTCTGACAAACTTTCAGTTTTCACACTGCACGTGTCAACCTTCAGTTGCCACGCTTCTAGTGCTAATTATATGTGTAATAATCTTTCTTTTTCAGTTACTATAGTAATTGTCCTTAGGACTGACGACCGTAATTTCCCCCAAATCTCAAATATCTAATTACCGCTAGTTGATTGTTAACGTAATGGCCGCACATTTACTTCTTTATTAACTTTATCCCTATTTCAAAATTATTTTCCACCAGTTTCATTTGCATTTTTCCTTTCATTGAGATGTAACCCTTTCCTCCCTCTTTACCGACAGGTTAACTTCGGTGACGATTGCTTTTCCAAAATTCCCATTAGGTACACGCGGTTTCATTTTTCACTGTCATTAAGGTCGATAAGTGAGGGGGAGGTTACACGTGGCGACCTGGTGACAGGACAATCTTTGAGGTTGTTCTGGACACGAATTTTGCATTGTGCAAATCTCGTAACAAAGTTCTAGTTACGAAATGGTCGATACGTCAGCGAGAATATTAGTGTGAGGAATCCTAATTAGATTTGAGATTTGGCATTTATATTGAAAATTATTAAAATGGGTGAAGGCAACAATTACCAAAATTTGGTAGGCTTGGATGAGGAACAATCGGTCGAACAGTGGGAAACGCGCACTGCGGTACCCATTGTTCAGGGACAGGCGGCTAGCATGAAAGACGCGACCGCCGCAACGCAACAAAGAGCAGAAATGGAATTCCACACTTTAGAAAATGTTTCGGAGTCGGAAGTGAAAATCAAATGTGAATCCCTTGATGACGAATACGGGGGGACAATTAAAGAGGAAGCAGCTACGGAAGTAAAACCGGTAGTTTCCGGGAATTTAACTGATTTATTGAATGTTTTGATTAACGAAATCAAGAGTCAATCGGCCAAGCAAGAAGCTCAGTCTGAAAAAATTGAACGAAAGCTAGACAGTCACAACAAAGCTATTAATGTTGTTAACAACAATGTTGGAGTTGTTAACACAAAAGTTGATAAAATCAAAGAAGATATTGTTGTGATTAATACCGAAATCGGTAATCTTAAACAGGAAATGATAGGCGTTCAGGCGGAAATTGCGAGCATAAATACTCGTTTTTATTCCGAAATTAGCAGAATCGAGAAAAGTGTAGGAGAATCAGTTGCTCCGATCATCGAGAATAAGGTGACGGAACAAATTCAATTAGTGAAAAAAGAGGATCAAAAGAAGGTGGAAACTTTAGAGGCTTTAGTATCCGAAGTAGATACCAAAGTGACGAAGCAGGCTAATACCTGCGAAGAGAAAAAAAGGGAAGTAGAAACGCTTGCGACAACCACTTGCCAAGTAATTACGAGAGTGTCGGAATTAGAAAAGAAACTTGACGAAAAACAGAGCTATGTGCCAATCTATGCACATAGTTCGGAATTGTTGACGAAAGAGGAGCGGTTCGACCCCTTGAAAAAAGGCGGTATACACGCGACGGATTTCATTAAGAATTGTGAAAGAGTTTTACCCAGATCATGGACTAATGAGAGAAAAATTAATGCGATTATTGATGTGTTGGCTGGTGATGCCAAGCGTTGGGGCTTAAACCTCAACATTACGGACCTGACTTTTGACGAATTTAAAAATTTGTTTCTGGCTGAATACTGGTCAGAGCAAAAACAGCAAAGTGTCTGGCGCGAATTTGTCGTATCGAGGCCTTTCGATGCGAATTCGCGCGGTTCGATGAAGGAGTTTTGTGAGGGCTGGATCCGCAAGTTGGAATATTTGCGTGATCGCCGCACGGAATCCGAAATAGTCTGGGAACTCTACAAAAAGCTTCCAGATGATACAAAACGCTACGTAGGAAGCAATTACAGGACAATAAATGATTTCCTGGAAAGAGTGGAGGACGAGGATAATTGGCGCAATAATCGCGACAGTGGTAGAGGCCGTGGTAACAACAACGGGTACCACAGCAACCACAGCAACGATAACCATGGGAATAATGCATACCGCAACCATGGCAGCAATAACAATAATGGTTCGGACCGTAATAAAAATCGGTACAATGCAAATAATAACAGGAATGACGGAAACCAGTATCGTACTAACGTGATACGGGCTTCACAGAATAGTAATAACGCCAGAGGGTGTGATCAGCCGCCTCAGCAGCATCTGGGGACCGTATCTGCTGGGACGAGACAGGGAAACCATTAGCCGCGCCGGTGAAGGGCCGACCGGGCGTGGAGAAATTTTGGCGGCCCACTAACAGGAGAAAACCCGGGTGTCGTCGTTATGAAAATTCCGTGTGGAATAATCAACGGCGGGAGAGTGTGCCAGTGTTAGGAGAAAGGAGTGCGCCCACAAGTAGTAGATCAGCTGTATACACGGCAGTAGGAAGTACATTCACTGTCAGTGAGAACCATTTAAGTAGTGTTCCGGAAATCGATTATAAAGTGGCAGCTGTAATACCCACAGCGGAACTGGAAGTTGAGTTTAAGAATGATTCGCAAGTGTTGAAAGGAAATCAGATGTCGGATAACACGTCCGTCATCGAGCGAGGGGATGCAGAGAGGGATGAGGTCTGGTTAAGGCAGTTCGGTCGCTTATACGACGAACTAAGAGATTATAGGGGTCTGTATGGGAGAAGCGTTTATGGGGAGCGCGTGCAGGATTTGCTGCGTCTCGTCCCACAGGAAGATAGTATTTGTGAAGTGATAGAAAGTTCTGGCCCTAACCGGCAGACTTTACTAGAAATAGTTGCTGTTAATGGGGAGCACGAGCAAGATTCGTCGTGTTTCGTCCCGCAAGAGTTGGATGTTGAAGTAGTAACGGAAAGTTCTGGCCCTAACCGGCAGACCTTACCGAAAGTTTCAGTGGTAGAAGTAGCCGACCCATCCGACGCAAACCTCCAGTTTAAACATTGCGAAAGTATTAAGCAGAAAGATTGCGAAAATTTTAGTAATAGCCGGACACGATTGGTAGAAAAGCACGTAGATTACAGTGTGTATGAGGTTAGAGCTGACGTTATACGGTCAGACGATAACAGTGTGGGTAGCGCAGATCTAGAGGAAGTAATTGCAGATACTACTGGGCACATTTCTCCAGGTAGATTGGCAGATAAGATCAATCTGACCAAAGAGGAATCAACGAAGGTGACAATTAGTGAATTGATAGCAAAGCAACACTCACTAGGTGACGAGTTACAGGAAAAGGTTTCGGTATTGGAGGCGAAGCTACAGACTAAGCCTCAGGACAAACGTGTTGAAATTAAAACTGTATGTGAACAGAGGCTGAAAAAGCCGCCAGATAAGCCGGATTTAGGATCAAAGCCGGATGGTTTTTTCTGGAATGACCTGGATATAGACGAGGATTTACTGTGGGAAAATAAAGAAACAGTCGAGGACAAGTGTAGACAGATAGTAGTGTCTGTTAATATGCACGATCTACAACTAAACGTGTTGATTGACTCCGGTGCAGAATTGAGTGCTGTATCTGGAAAAATATTTGAGTTACTGAAAGACAGACCTGGCATCGTAGTTATGCCAGTAACAGGAGTGAAAATTATCGGTGCTACTGGGAAGGCCAGTAAACCGGTCACAAAACAGATTTTTGTCAACTTCGAGATATGTGGGGCACGATTTGAACAAGAGTTTTTCGTCGTGCCAGACTTAACTACGGAAGTAATTATTGGGTTAGATTGGCTATTAAAGTACCGTGCAGTGATTAATTGCGAAAGCAAAACTTTGACATGTACGTCACAAGATAAAACAATAGTAGTTAGTTTTAACGAGGCAGGAGACGGTGTGCATAGGCAATGCCAGCCTATACACATTGTTAACTGGCCGGATGACATTGACGCAGGAATGAATTTGAACTGCTGTAACGTGAGGAATCTCAGCATTGACAAAAGTGTAGAAAGTGAATTGGAAGAGATAATCAAATTCCCTCCACGGATTGACATTAGTATTGGTGTGAAAAAAGATCGTTTGCGAGAAGTAATGAAGCTAAAAGCCGATGCTCGCATACGTCGTCATGACGCTAAAGCGCGTTTTGCTAAGTTTGCAATCGGAGACTTAGTACTTGTAAAAGCTCATGAGAAATCGAGCGAGATAGACAATGAAATCTCTAAATTTAAGTTTTTTTATAATGGACCATATAAAGTCATTGGTATACCTCACACAAATGCTTATTGCTTAGAGTATCCAAGCTCTGGAAAACTATTAGGTATACGGAACATTGTAGACCTGAAATTGTACCAACCAAGGATTGATTAATACCACCGAAAGGGTAATTTGTACAGTATGTAATGTAGAGTGTAAGATTTAAGGATGTGCCATGTTGCGATGCTTTTGCCTGACCTAGAGGTCATTAAAGAACTTGTAATTAACAAGTAATTAATTTTTGACTAGACGTTTTAACCAATTGAAAAATCCAAGCTGCTAGTTTAAGTTTTCAGCTGAGTCACAGTAGATTAAGGAATGTAAATATGATTTTGTAAATAGCTGTAAGATTCCATAAATATGTGATTTACTAGTCATTGCCGATGTACTTAGACGCTGTTTTAAGTTTCAGGCTAGTACATGCGTGTGATGATGGACAGTGTTGAGTTATCCACTGTGATAGTGTTTATGGACTCCTTGAGATTACTCGGGAGTGAGTTTTACCGAAAGAATTCAGTGAAACTGACGTTCTGGAAATGCCGTTACAAGGGCGAGAGAGATCAAGCGTGCCGCACAGGCGGGCGCAACAATACTGGCGGGGCGGAACCGCTGTCGGCTCTTGTGCCGCTGTCGGCATTCTTTGTACTTGCGAGTACGGAAGGCGGAGTTGTTTTTCTTCCCGGACAGCTGATATCAAAGAATTCTGTTGTCAATATTTATGTTTTTGTCGATCTGCTGTATATTATTTTCTTGTTTAGCGTTAAGTGCACACTCATGACGAGAATATTAATTATGAAAAGTTTATATAAAATACGTATTCTATGTAATTAATTATTAATTTGCGTATTTTGATATACCTGTTTTCTATGACCATGTAATCTAATTAATTTTGTAAATAGTATTCCATTGCTTGATACTGCTAGGAATTTAGATTTTTAGAATAGCTAAACCATTTTCTATGTTTTCTATGAATTTTAATATGTTGTCAACCTGTTTTATTTTGATCAAGATGACAGAGTGGAATAAGATTAGGAGTGTCTCCACTCAATTATTATCGTCTAAAAATTGGTTTATGGTTAATTAGGCGAATGCTAAATTTTGTTAATGTTTTGAGCATATGCATTTCCGCTGTTTCTTTTTTTGGACATTTTCTGAGTCTGTTTAGGTTACACGAACATCCTCAGACAATGTGGGGCATGTGTAACGCCGAAAATGCATATCCTCCTATTTCCATCTATTGTACTATAAATTTGTTTTCCTTATTTTTGTTACCTGAAAATATATAACATTTCTGTGTCTTTACATATTGTAATTGTTTTACTATTTATATATATATATATATATATATATATATATATATATATATATATATATATGCATTTATGTCGATGTATAATTGGTTTGTTTCGTAAATATTATTTGTATTTTTACGCTGGGTCTTGCCTAGGGAAAACTGCTATCGAACGATTACATCGATAGGTCGTGTGAAGAATCAAAGTGTGTAGGATCTTTGGTAGTGTTAACTCTGCCGCGTGGAGCGCGGGCAGAGCAGTTGGAGTCTGGCTGGAGTAGCGAGTGGAGCAGGTGTGTTGTGTGACGCTCCCGCGAGTTGCCGCGCTTTCGGGGTTTGGCAGCATGTAATTGCGCTCGACTTGCGATGATAGTTTCTGACATGGTGTCGCGGACGGGAAGCATTAGCTGGCGCACATCAAGAGCCCGTTTCGTCTGGTGACCGTGTCGAGAAGAAGGCGCGCCAACATCCAGCTTCTGCAACAGCGACGGCCGACAATGAGTGACTGTCGCCACCTCCTCGATCGACGGCTTAAAACCTTCAATCAACCAACAAGGAAGACTAAAAGCACGTAAAGTTTCAGAACTGTATGGCAGACCTCAGCTTTTCAAATTGTTTCATTTGCCTCGCAAAATTACAGCAACTTAGCATGAACCTTTGTTGCTCATTGTCCCAATTGCATTGCCAAGCAGGGTCCCTTCCTTTTCCGAAATGAACCCGAGTGTCGTTGAAATTCAAACGCCAGCATAATTCCATTTCACTGCTTTAATTTCAAAGTTCACTTTAAGTATTCATAGCTGGCTACAATAGCTAGATTACACAGGCACAAATTAAGAGTGCGAGTTTTGTTACCGGGTTTTAGCTTACCTGTGACTGCAGCTCAGCTTGGTACGTACTAAATTTTACTATTGTTAATTGTCCAGAATCATTTAACTCAAGTTCGAAATTAAATCTTTTATTTCTAAATTACGTAGATTCAAGTAGCTTTTGAAATGATTGTTGAGGTAGCCCAAGACTAACTGTATTTTACTGAATTTCGATATGCTTCAGAAACAAAGTTCACTATTAACTTCAGTCACTAAATTAGCTTTCGATTTTCCTGTTTTATTAATTCTTTTGCTAAATTCAGTCAGAGTGTATCGAAATTTATTACTTCTGACAAACTTTCAGTTTTCACACTGCACGTGTCAACTTTCAGTTGCCACGCTTCTAGCGCTAATTATATGTGTAATAATCTTTCTTTTTTAGTTACTATAGTAATTGTCCTTAGGACTGGCGACCGTAATGTCCCCCAAATCTCAAATATCTAATTACCGCTAGTTGATTGTTAACGTAATGGCCGCACATTTACTTCTTTATTAACTTTATCCCTATTTCAAAATTAATTTCCACCAGTTTCATTTGCATTTTTCCTTTCATTGAGATGTAACCCTTTCCTCCCTCTTTACCGACAGGTTAACTTCGGTGACGATTGCTTTTCCAAAATTCCCATTAGGTACACGCGGTTTCATTTTTCACTGTCATTAAGGTCGATAAGTGAGGGGGAGGTTACAAGTCCTGTCGACGATGCTGCAGATGGTGAGCTCTGCTTTCATCCCGCTAGCGAGATTGGCAGTCTTCACCAAATCAGATAGCCGCCGGAAGCCAGAGAGGATTTCCTCCAATCCATAGCGACACACATCATTGGTGCCAACATGAGCGACCACCTGCAGATGGGTGCACCCTGTACCCTTCATGGCATCCGAAAGGACCCTTCCCACATCTGGAATGACTCCCCCTGGTATGCACACGGAGTGCACATTGGTTTTCTTCCCCTCTCTTGCTGCCATATCCCTAAGGGGCCCCATTACGTGCCTGACGTTGGAGCTACCAGTAAGCCCACCCTCTGCGACCGCCCGGGTTTTGCAGACTGAGGGGCAACCTCTGGAACAGGACAAGCAGCCATGTCCAGCCGAAGATCAGTATCAGCTGGAGACAGAGCCTGAAACCGGTTCGTCAGACAAACTGGAGGGCCTCTCCGTTCAGCCCTCCGGAATGTCTTTCGCCCCCTGCCACATCTTGAGACGACCTCCCACTCTACCACGGGTGAGGGGCCAGCCTCAATGTGGGCAGTATCCCGGGCAGCCACAGCCGTAGTCCGATCGGGGGATGTGTGGGACGAGATGGCCGTCTCCGACAAACCCCCATTCGGATCCCCACAGTGATGTCGACTGGCAACAGCCTCGAGCTGTGTGACCGAAGCCAACACTGCCTGAAGCTGGAAGCGAAGGGATGCCAACTCAGCCCACATCCGAACACAGCAGTTGCAGTCCCTATCCATGCTAAAAACTGTTGTGCAAAGAATGTCTGAACTAATCTACAGAGAGCACAAACAATTCGACACAAAATTTAAACGGTTATTAAAATACAAGATTGCCTAGTAAATGCAGTAATGCTTCTTCTTGCGCACTGCTGACACACTGCTCGCTGGCGGAAGGAGACAACGCGATTTTACACTATTCAGGTACTAAAACGCGATGCTACAATTCTCAAATACTATAATACGCCCGAAATTTATGAATTAAACAATGCAAATACCAAAAACACGCAAAGAGTATACGACTTGCTGCTGGCAGCTGCTTATCCAACAGCAGCAGGGAGCACACTGAGAAACGGATCGAATTACGAGGGGCGTTCGATAAGTAATGCAACACTTTTTTTCTCAGCCAATTTAGGGTGATAAAATGCGGAATTTGCTGTGGGAGTTCGTGGAATATTCACGCTTCAGCTCCAATAATTTCATGATGTTCTAACAGTCGCTGTATGCAGTCTTCAAAATGGCCGTAGCGGAGGTGCGTTCCAAGCAGAGAGCCATCGCTGAGTTTCTTTTGGCGGATAACCAGAGCATCAGTGATTGGCACTTGCAGTGTGTCTACGGGGACCTAGCAGTGAACAAAAGCACGGTGAGTCTTTGCACGAGGCGTTTGTTATCATAGCAACAAGGTGGCGCAAACCTGTTCGATCCCCCGCATGCCGGCTGGCCGCACACAGCTGTGACTTGTGCAGTGTTGGAACGTGTAGACACACTCATTTGAGCTGATCGACGGATCACAATCAAGCACCTTGCTGCTGAAGTGCACGTCTCTATTGGTAGTACTGACAAATTTGTCCACCGGCTGTGGTATCAAAGGTGTGTGCTCGCTGGAATCCTCACTACTTACACTACTGGCCATTAAAATTGCTACACCACGACGATGACGTGCTACAGACGCGAAATTTAACCGACAGGAAGAAGATGCTGTGATATGCAAATGATTAGCTTTTCAGAGCACTCACACAAGGTTGGCACCGGTGGCGACACCTACAACATGCTGACATGAGGAAAGTTTCCAACCGATTCCTCATACACAAACAGCAGTTGATCGGCGTTGCCTGGTGAAACGTTGTTGTGATGCCTCGTGTAAGGAGGAGCAATGCGTACCATCACGTTTCCGACTTTGATAAAGGTCGGATTGTAGCCTATCGCGATTGCGGTTCATCGTATCGCGACATTGCTGCTCGCGTTGGTCGAGATCCAATGATTGTTAGCAGAATATGGAATCGGTGGGTTCAGGAGGGTAATACGGAACGCCGTGCTGGATCCCAACGGCCTCGTATCACTAGCAGTCGAGATGACAGGCATCTTATCCGCATGGCTGTAACGGATCGTGCAGCCACGTCTCGAGCCTTGAGTCAACAGATGGGGACGTTTGCAAGACAACAACCATCTGCACGAACAGTTCGACGATGTTTGCAGCAGTATGGACTATCAGCTCCGAGACCATGGCTGCGGTTACGCTTGACGCTGCATCATGGATGCACGAATGGGAAAACGTCATTTCTTCGGATGAATCCAGGTTCTGTTTACAGCATCATGATGGTCGCATCCGTGTTTGGCGACATCGCGGTGAACGCACATCGGAAGCGTGTATTCGTCATCGCCATACTGGCGTATCACCCGGCGTGATGGTATCGGGTGCCATTGGTTACACGTCTCGGTCACCTCTTGTTCGCATTGACGGCACTTTGAACAGTGGACGTTACATTTCGGTTGTGTTACGACCCGTAGCTCTACCCTTCATTCGATCCCTGCGAAACCCTACATTTCAGCAGGATAATGCAAGACCGCATGTTGCAGGTCCTGTACGGGCCTTTCTGGATACAGAAAATGTTCGACTGCTGCCCTGGCCAGCACATTCTCCAGATCTCTCACCAATTGAAAACGTCTGGTCAATGGTGGCCGAGCAACTGGCTTGTCACAATACGCCAGTCACTACTCTTGATGAACTGTGGTAGTTGTTGTTGTTGTGGTCTTCAGTCCTGAGACTGGTTTGATGCAGCTCTCCATGCTACTCTATCCTGTGCAAGCTTCTTCATCTCCCAGTACCTACTGCAACCTACATCCTTCTGAATCTGCTTAGTGTATTGATCTCTTGGTCTCCCTCTACGATTTTTACCCTCCACGCTGCCCTCCAATGCTAAATTTGTGATCCCTTGATGCCTCAAAACATGTCCTACCAACCGATCCCTTCTTCTAGTCAAGTTGTGCCACAAACTTCTCTTCTCCCCAATCCTATTCAATACCTCCTCATTAGTTACGTGATCTACCCACCTTATCTTCAGCATTCTTCTGTAGCACCACATTTCGAAAGCTTCTATTCTCTTCTTGTCCAAACTGGTTATCGTCCATGTTTCACTTCCATACATGGCTACACTCCATACAAATACTTTCAGAAACGACTTCCTGACACTTAAATCTATACTCGATGTTAACAAATTTCTCTTCTTCAGAAACGCTTTCCTTGCCATTGCCAGTCTACATTTTATATCCTCTCTACTTCGACCATCATCAGTTATTTTACTCCCTAAATAGCAAAACTCCTTTACTACTTTAAGTGTCTCATTTCCTAATCTAATCCCCTCAGCATCACCCGATTTAATTTGACTATAGCCCATTATCCTCGTTTTGTTTTTGTTGATGGTCATCTTATATCCTCCTTTCAAGACACTGTCCATTCCGTTCAACTGCTCTTCCAAGTCCTTTGCTGTCTCTGACAGAATTACAATGTCATCGGCGAACCTCAAAGTTTTTACTTCTTCTCCATGAATTTTAATACCTACTCAGAATATTTCTTTTGTTTCCTTTACTGCTTGCTCAATATACAGATTGAATAACATCGGGGAGAGGCTACAACCCTGTCTCACTCCTTTCCCAACCACTGCTTCCCTTTCATGCCCCTCGACTCTTATAACTGCCATCTGGTTTCTGTACGAATTGTAAATAGCCTTTCGCTCCCTGTATTTTACCCCTGCCACCTTCAGAATTTGAAAGAGAGTATTCCAGTTAACGTTGTCAAAAGCTTTCTCTAAGTCTACAAATGCTAGAAACGTAGGTTTGCCTTTTCTTAATCTTTCTTCTAAGATAAGTCGTACGGTTTGTATTGCCTCACGTGTTCCAACATTTCTACGGAATCCAAACTGATCTTCCCCGAGGTCCGCTTCTACCAGTTTTTCCATTCGTCTGTAAAGAATTCGCGTTAGTATTTTGCAGCTGTGACTTATTAAACTGATAGTTCGGTAATTTTCACGTCTGTCAACACCTGCTTTCTTTGGTATTGGAATTATTATATTCTTCTTGAAGTCTGTGGGTATTTCACCTGTCTCATACATCTTGCTCACCAGATGGTAGAGTTTTGTCATGACTGGCTCTCCCAAGGCCATCAGTAGTTCTAATGGAATGTTGTCTACTCCCGGGGCCTTGTTTCGACTCAGGTCTTTCAGTGATCTGTCAAACTCTTCACGCAGTATCTTATCTCCTATTTCATCTTCATCTACATCCTCTTCCATTTCCATAATACTGTCCTCAAGTACATCGCCCTTGTATAAACCCTCTATATACTCCTTCCTCCTTTCTGCCTTCCCTTCTTTGCTTAGAACTGGGTTGCCATCTGAGCTCTTGATATTCATACAAGTGGTTCTCTTCTCTCCAAAGGTCTCTTTAATTTTCCTGTAGGCAGTATCTATCTTACCCCTAGTGAGACAAGCCTCTACATCCTTACATTTGTCCTCTAGCCATCCCTGCTTAGCCATTTTGCACTTTCTGTCGATCTCATTTTTGAGACGTTTGTATTCCCTTTTGCCTGCTTCATTTACTGCATTTTTATGTTTTCTCCTTTCATCAATTAAATTCAATATTTCTTCTGTTACCCAAGCATTTCTATTAGCCCTCGTCGTTTTACCTACTTGATCCTCTGCTGCCTTCACTACTTCATCCCTCAGAGCTACCCATTCTTCTTCTACTGTATTTCTTTCCCCCATTCCTGTCAATTGTTCCCTTATGCTCTCCCTGAAACTCTCTACAACCTCTGGTTCTTTCAGTTTATCCAGGTCCCATCTCCTTAAATTCCCACCTTTTTGCAGTTTCTTCAGTTTCAATCTGCAGTTCATAACCAATAGATTGTGGTCAGAATCCACATCTGCCCCTGGAAATGTCTTACAATTTAAAACCTGGTTCCTAAATCTCTGTCTTACCATTATATAATCTATCTGATACCTTTTAGTATCTCCAGGATTCTTCCAGGTATACAACCTTCTTTTATGATTCTTGAACCAAGTGTTAGCTATGATTAAGTTATGCTCTGTGCAAAATTCTACAAGGCGGCTTCCTCTTTCATTTCTTCCCCCCAATCCATATTCACCTACTATGTTTCCTTCTCTCCCTTTTCCTACTGACGAATTCCAGTCACCCATGACTATTAAATTTTCGTCTCCCTTCACTACCTGAATAATTTCTTTTATCTCGTCATACATTTCATCAATTTCTTCATCATCTGCAGAGCTAGTTGGCATATAAACTTGTACTACTGTAGTAGGCATGGGCTTTGTGTCTATCTTGGCCACAATAATGCGTTCACTATGCTGTTTGTAGTAGCTAACCCGCACTCCTATTCTTTTATTCATTATTAAACCTACTCCTGCATTACCACTTTTTGATTTTGTATTTATAACCCTGTAATCACCTGACCAAAAGTCTTGTTCCTCCTGCCACCGAACTTCACTAATTCCCACTATATCTAACTTTAACCTATCCATTTCCCTTTTTAAATTTTCTAACCTACCTGCCCGATTAAGGGATCTGACATTCCACGCTCCGATCCGTAGAATGCCAGTTTTCTTTCTCCTGATAACGACGTCCTCTTGAGTAGTCCCCGCCCGGAGATCCGAATGGGGGACTATTTTACCTCCGGAATATTTTACCCAAGAGGACGCCATCATCATTTAATCATACAGTAAAGCTGCATGTCCTCGGGAAAAATTACGGCTGTAGTTTCCCCTTGCTTTCAGCCGTTCGCAGTACCAGCACAGCAAGGCCGTTTTGGTTAATGTTAAAAGGCCAGATCAGTCAATCATCCACACTGTTGCCCCTGCAACTACTGAAAAGGCTGCTGCCCCTCTTCAGGAACCACATGTTTGTCTGGCCTCTCAACAGATACCCCTCCGTTGTGGTTGCACCTACGGTACGGCCATCTGTATCGCTGAGGCACGCAAGCCTCCCCACCAACGGCAAGGTCCATGGTTCATGGGGGAAGTGAACTGTGGTATCGTGTTGAAACTGCATGGGCAGCTGTACATGTACACGCCATCCAATCTCTGTTTGACTTAATGCCCAGGTGTATCAAGGCCGTTATTACGGCCAGAGGTGGTTGTTCTGGGTACTGATTTCTCAGGATCTATGCACCCAAATTGCGTGAAAATGTAATCACATGTCAGTTCTAGTTTAATATATTTGTCCAATGAATACCCGTTTATCATCTGCATTTCTTCTTGTTGTAGCAATTTTAATGGCCAGTTGTGCAATAGAAGACCATCAAGACCAACAAATGATTATCTGTGCGAAATTACTTGCAGTGTACGAGGCTGATAGTGTCAATTTTTTGTCGAACGTCGTCACAGGCGATGAAACATGGGTTCATCACTTCGAACCGGAAACAAAACGGAAATTCATGGAGTGGCACCAGACTACCTCTCCTCCGAAAGAAAAGTTCAAAGCCACACCCTCAGCTGGTAAAGCCATGACAACAGTCTATTGGGTCTCTGAAGTGGTTACTCTGTTTGACGTCCTCCCTCGTGGTGCCACATCAACGCTGATGTGTATTGCGCTATACTCAGGATACTGAAGAATGATTTCAATGTGTTCATCGCCACAAAAATGCTAACGAACTTCTCCTTCTCCGTGACAACAAGGCCTTGCACAAGTCTGTGTACCCGTGAGGAGCTCACAAAACTTAATTGGACTGTTCTACTTCGGCCACCCTACAGCCCGGATCTCGCGCCTTCCGACTTCCATCTGTTTGGCTCAATGATGAACGCACTCCGCGGGAAGCATTACGTGGATGATGGGGAGGTTACTGATGCAGCCAGGTTTTGCTCCGACGTCCACCGGTAGAGTGGTACCACGCGGGCATAAAGGCGGCGTAAGGCCGTCTCATTGAACGGAAATTATGTTGAAAAATAGGGTATTGTAGCCAAATTAGTGGGGAATAATATAGTGCACTGGAATCCTGAATAAAACCAACCTGCTTTCGGCAAAAAAAAAAATGTGTTGCATTACTTACTAAATGCCCCTACTAAAAAATGTTCAAATATGTGTGAAATCTTATGGGACTTAACTGCTAAGATCATCAGTCCCTAAGCTTACACACTACTTAACCTAAATTATCCTAAGGACAAACACACGCACCCATGCCCGAGGGAGGACTCGAACCTCCGCCGGGACCAGCCGCACAGTCCATGACTGCAGCGCCTGAGACCGCTCGGCTAATCCCGCGCGGCCGCCCCTCCTACATGGCATAATCACTTGCACAGTGGACCTCGGACTCCGAGATCCCTTCACCTGGCATTTCACGACCGTTCACGTAAATTAGCCGTTACTGAATGTTAAGAAGACACGAGGAAGGAAAAACCGAAATTATACGAGAAGAACAAGTATTTACAACCAAAATTAACTAACAAAAGAAAAGAATTGGAATATCTATAAAGTGAATAGCTACAAGCAAATTGTGTGAAGACAAAAAGTATCTAGTAAAGCAACCTAACGTTCCGATTGCACACATTCAGACAGTTCTGAAGGGCGTGGGAAATCTTCAGGGATCGATTGAAAATTCTGCTGGACACTCCAAGACGATAAGCAGGTTATATACCTGGATGAAATATTGAAAAAAACATTATTAAATCTATATGATATCGACACTGAGCTATGCATGCAATGATGCAATACCTCCTATACAGAAACATATCGATACCCTAGCGTCATCGGTTACAGCCACAGGTGCACAGTTTCTCCCAGCAATATGCACACGCAACTCAAGACGAATCTTACATGTTAATGCAGGTCAGTTACGAAAATACCAGTGCACAGGTCTCCAATCCCAGTGTAGCCAGTGTTCTGCTTGTATTAAATGTGTCAGCTCAATAACGCCTCGTGATGACTGGGTGTTGTGTGATGTCCTTAGGTTAGTTAGGTTTAAGTAGTTCTAAGTTCTAGGGGACTGATGACTAATGATGTTAAGTCCCATAGTGCTCAGAGCCATTTGAACCATTTTGAACTCAATAACGCCGATGTCAGTGCATACATCTCTGGCCCCAGTGTAACCAGGTTTCCGTTTGTCTTAAATGTCCCAGCTCAGTAACGCTGATGTCCCTGCACAGATCTCCGACCCCAGGGTAGCCAATGTTCCGTTTATCTTAAAAGTCCCAGGTAAGTAACGCTGATGTCGATGCACAGATCTCTGGCCCCAGTGTAGCCAATGTTCCATTAGACTTAAATGTTCCTGCGCAGTAACGCTGATGTCACTGCACAGGTCTCCGACCACAGTATAGCCAATGTTCTGTTTCTTTTAAATGTTCCAGCTCAGTAATGCTGACGTCACTGCACAGATCTCCGGCCCTGGTGTAGCCAATGGTCCGTTTGTCTTAAGAGTCCCAGGTCAGTAACGCTGATGTCCATGCACAAATCTCTGGCCCCAGTGTCGTCAGTGTTCCGTTTGTCGTCAACGTCCTAGCTCACAAGGGAACCTCCCCATCGCACCCCCCTCAGATTTAGTTATACGTTGGCACAGTGGATAGGCCTTGAGAGACTGAACACAGATCAATCGAGAAAACAGGAAGAAGTTGTGTGGAACTATGAAAAAAATAAGCAAAATATACAAACTGAGTAGTCCATGCGCAAGATAGGCAATATCAAGGAGTATCAGGCTTAGGAACGCCGTGGTCCCGTGGTTAGCGTGAGCAGCTGCGGATCGAAAGGTCCTTGGTTCAAGTATTCTCTCCAGTGAAAATTTTATTTTCGCAAAGTTATGATCTGTCCGTTCGTTCATTGACGTCTCTGTTCACTGTAAGAAGTTTAGTGTATGTGTTTTGCGGCCGCACCGCAAAACCTTGCGATTAGTAGACGAAAGGACGTGCCTCTCCAATGGCAACCGAAAACATTTGATCACAAGGTCATAGGTCAACCGATTCCTCCACAGGAAAACACCTCTGGTATATGCTATACGACACTGGTGACGGCATGTGCGTCACATGACAGGAATATGTTGTCTACCCACCTAACTTGTACACTTGGCGAATGGGTGAAAAGATTCTTCTACCTTGCCCGATTTAGGTTTTCTTGTGGATGTCATAACCACTCCCAAAAAAGTGATGAAAACATAAGAGTTTGTCACATAAACTGCAACAAATGAATGCAACAGTTTCACAGTCGCACAGTTTTCCCTGTGCTCTGTCAAAACATATGTTTTTAACGTTTTCAAACTTTTCCGTGTGTAGACTGTCAAATCCTGCATATGTCCAAGCAAATCTGAACATGTCCTGGAATTTTGGAGGGCGAAGTTGATTATGTGTGAGTACCGGGACTTTGATAATTGTCTCAAAATAAAAAATTAAACTTTTCACTCGAGGGAAGACTTGAACTAAGGACCTATCGTTCCACAGCTGCTCACGCTAACCACGGGACCACGGCGCTACGTAGCTCACAATCTCCTTGATGTTGCCCATCTTGCACATGGACTACTCAGTTTGTATATTTTGCTTATCTTTTTCATAGTTCCACACAACTTCTTCCTGTTTTCTCGATTGGTCTGTGTTCAGTTTTTCAAGGCCTATCCACTGTACCAACGTATAACTAAATCTGAGGGAGGTGCGATGGGGAGGTTCCCTTGTCAGTAACGCCGATGTCAGCTTACAGATCTCCGTCTCCAGTGTAGCCAATGTTCTGTTTGTCTTAAATATCCCATGTCAGTAACGCTGACGTCAGTGCACAGATCTCTGGCCCAGTGGAGCCGGTGTTCCATTTGTCTTAAAAATCCCATGTCAGTAACGCTGACGTCAGTGCACAGATCTCTGGCCCAGTGGAGCCGGTGTTCCATTTGTCTTAAATATCCCATGTCAGTAACGCTGATGTCAGTGCACAGATCTCTGGCCCAGTGTAGCCGGTGTTCCATTTGTCTTAAATATCCCATGTCAGTAACGCTGACGTCAGTGCACAGATCTCTGGCCCAGTGGAGCCGGTGTTCCATTTGTCTTAAAAATCCCATGTCAGTAACGCTGACGTCAGTGCACAGATCTCTGGCCCAGTGGAGCCGGTGTTCCATTTGTCTTAAAAATCCCATGTCAGTAACGCTGACGTCAGTGCACAGATCTCTGGCCCAGTGGAGCCGGTGTTCCATTTGTCTTAAATATCCCATGTCAGTAATGCTGACGTCAGTGCACAGATCTCTGGCCCAGTGTAGCCGGTGTTCCATTTGTCTTAAATATCCCATGTCAGTAACGCTGATGTCAGTGCACAGATCTCTGGCCCAGTGTAGCCGGTGTTCCATTTGTCTTAAATATCCCATGTCAGTAACGCTGACGTCAGTGCACAGATCTCTGGCCCAGTGTAGCCGGTGTTCCATTTGTCTTAAATATCCCATGTCAGTAACGCTGACGTCAGTGCACAGATCGCTGGCCCAGTGTAGCCGGTGTTCCATTTGTCTTAAATATCCCATGTCAGTAACGCTGACGTCAGTGCACAGATCTCTGGCCCAGTGTAGCCGGTGTTCCATTTGTCTTAAATATCCCATGTCAGTAATGCTGACGTCAGTGCACAGATCTCTGGCCCAGTGTAGCCGGTGTTCCATTTGTCTTAAATATCCCATGTCAGTAACGCTGATGTCAGTGCACAGATCTCTGGCCCAGTGTAGCCGGTGTTCCATTTGTCTTAAATATCCCATGTCAGTAACGCTGACGTCAGTGCACAGATCGCTGGCCCAGTGTAGCCGGTGTTCCATTTGTCTTAAATATCCCATGTCAGTAACGCTGACGTCAGTGCACAGATCTCTGGCCCAGTGGAGCCGGTGTTCCATTTGTCTTAAATATCCCATGTCAGTAATGCTGACGTCAGTGCACAGATCTCTGGCCCAGTGTAGCCGGTGTTCCATTTGTCTTAAATATCCCATGTCAGTAACGCTGATGTCAGTGCACAGATCTCTGGCCCAGTGTAGCCGGTGTTCCATTTGTCTTAAATATCCCATGTCAGTAACGCTGACGTCAGTGCACAGATCTCTGGCCCAGTGTAGCCGGTGTTCCATTTGTCTTAAATATCCCATGTCAGTAACGCTGACGTCAGTGCACAGATCGCTGGCCCAGTGTAGCCGGTGTTCCATTTGTCTTAAATATCCCATGTCAGTAACGCTGACGTCAGTGCACAGATCGCTGGCCCAGTGTAGCCGGTGTTCCATTTGTCTTAAATATCCCATGTCAGTAACGCTGACGTCAGTGCACAGATCTCTGGCCCAGTGGAGCCGGTGTTCCATTTGTCTTAAATATCCCATGTCAGTAATGCTGACGTCAGTGCACAGATCTCTGGCCCAGTGTAGCCGGTGTTCCATTTGTCTTAAATATCCCATGTCAGTAACGCTGATGTCAGTGCACAGATCTCTGGCCCAGTGTAGCCGGTGTTCCATTTGTCTTAAATATCCCATGTCAGTAACGCTGACGTCAGTGCACAGATCTCTGGCCCAGTGTAGCCGGTGTTCCATTTGTCTTAAATATCCCATGTCAGTAACGCTGACGTCAGTGCACAGATCGCTGGCCCAGTGTAGCCGGTGTTCCATTTGTCTTAAATATCCCATGTCAGTAACGCTGACGTCAGTGCACAGATCTCTGGCCCAGTGTAGCCGGTGTTCCATTTGTCTTAAATATCCCATGTCAGTAACGCTGATGTCAGTGCACAGATCTCTGGCCCAGTGTAGCCGGTGTTCCATTTGTCTTAAATATCCCATGTCAGTAACGCTGATGTCAGTGCACAGATCTCTGGCCCAGTGTAGCCGGTGTTCCATTTGTCTTAAATATCCCATGTCAGTAATGCTGACGTCAGTGCACAGATCTCTGGCCCAGTGTAGCCGGTGTTCCATTTGTCTTAAATATCCCATGTCAGTAACGCTGATGTCAGTGCACAGATCTCTGGCCCAGTGTAGCCGGTGTTCCATTTGTCTTAAATATCCCATGTCAGTAACGCTGACGTCAGTGCACAGATCTCTGGCCCAGTGTAGCCGGTGTTCCATTTGTCTTAAATATCCCATGTCAGTAACGCTGACGTCAGTGCACAGATCTCTGGCCCAGTGTAGCCGGTGTTCCATTTGTCTTAAATATCCCATGTCAGTAACGCTGATGTCAGTGCACAGATCTCTGGCCCAGTGTAGCCGGTGTTCCATTTGTCTTAAATATCCCATGTCAGTAACGCTGATGTCAGTGCACAGATCTCTGGCCCAGTGTAGCCGGTGTTCCATTTGTCTTAAATATCCCATGTCAGTAACGCTGACGTCAGTGCACAGATCTCTGGCCCAGTGTAGCCGGTGTTCCATTTGTCTTAAATATCCCATGTCAGTAACGCTGACGTCAGTGCACAGATCTCTGGCCCAGTGTAGCCGGTGTTGCATTTGCCTTAAATATCCCATGTCAGTAACGCTGACGTCAGTGCACAGATCGCTGGCCCAGTGTAGCCGGTGTTCCATTTGTCTTAAATATCCCATGTCAATAATGCTGACGTCAGTGCACAGATCCCTCACCAAGTGTAGCTGGTGTTTCGTTTGTCTTAAATGTCCCTCAGGGAAAAAGAGGTGTCAGACATCGATACCTGATACTGTGGAATCAAGAATTTGCACACGCCATAGCTGGTGCCTCTATATTCTGCATATTGGACTGCCAGAAGACATATATTTACAAATTCCAATGGGGCCTGGAGAAATAACAACAACTGCAGTAATTATGTTGTTTGGACTATATGAGTTTCTTTGTATGCCCCTCAGATTGAATAATCCACACAGATTTGGTAACATTTTATTGGTGGAGTTATCTTAGACCTCCTTTTTCTTATTAGGATGACATCCTCGTATTATCGTCATCTTTCCAACATCGCGAAAGTCCCCTCTGCCAATTCTCTGAATCTTCGGAACGATATAGATTTCAGCAAGGAAAAATGTCAACTCTGCCATCAGGAAGTACGTCGGTACGTCCACGGGTGGCCGTGCGGTTCTAGGCGCTACAGTCTGGAACCGCGTGACCGCTACGGTCGCAGGTTCCTGTGACAGGAACTGGTATCAGACCAACACAGCAACGCATGGGCCTCACCTGGCAGATGTCTAGGCCAACAAATTTCCATGAATTGTGATGTTTCTTCGGCATGGTCAATTTCCACAATTGCTTATTACCATAGCCAGTGGCAATACAAGCACAATCTCTGCTACTTTGATTGGAAAGGATACAAGATACAAACAGGTACTGCACATGGACCAACCACATGGAACATGCGTTCCATCAAATGAAAGATTGTTTACACTGAGCAGTTACCAAGGCACATCCTGTGTTTGGCACCTTTGTATGTTACTACAGACACCAGGGAAGCCCTATTGATGGAGTTTTACAGCAAACAGCGGCGATCACCAACAACCTTTGTGGTTTTTGTAAGAGAAAAAAGAACAAATGTCCAGCCCCCAAGAGGTAACTGATGACTCTTTACGAAGAGGTCAAAAATTTTCGAGAAGGCATGAAAGGCAAACTCACAATTTTTACGAACCATTCCCATTAGTATACTCCATCCTTAATCCAGGCAAGGATTGTAACTCTCACCACTTCTCCCACCTTCATTTTATCGGTCAATTTACGAAAGACGTACGACTTCTCAAAGGTGCTGGCAACATTGTGGCTGATTTTCTCTCATACATTAATGAAGCTACTGTCAGTTGGATTATAATGAACTCACCGAGTCACAGCAACATGATCCACAGATCATAACATTGTTGGAAGATGGCATTTAAATTGTGGGGCGGCACGTAAAAAGAAAAATGTTTGTTCTCTTCCGTTTCTGAACGTTTTTAATGTTTGGTAGCCTTATGAGATTTTTGGATACCACAGCGTTTCCCAAGGGCTTGAGAACTATTTGGACTAATAGCCAGAACGAGGAAGAGAACCTACTGTTCATAGCCTTCAGTCCACTGATCCAAAATTCAGCTCAACAAAACCGAAGTAAAATGTTCTTTCTAAGAATAGTGCACAAGTGTCAGGAACGACAATGACAAAATATGGAAGTCTACTGTCGTTTAACTCAGCAGTATATTCTGACAAAAGTTCACACGCACAAGAATTTGTTTTGAGAATT
Source organism: Schistocerca nitens (assembly GCF_023898315.1). Lineage (NCBI taxonomy): Eukaryota > Metazoa > Arthropoda > Insecta > Orthoptera > Acrididae > Schistocerca > Schistocerca nitens. The sequence goes on from NC_064614.1 coordinate 436,030,142, forward strand.
ATTAAAGTTTGTTCTATCGTACTCAGCACTCGAGACAATGCAGAGACGACTTCTACTCTTTGTTCCCAATTACGTAAAGTCAATTGCTCACCTTAAAAGAGGAGAATAACCTCAAACACTTGCGACGCGGTTTTCTATAATATAGTTGGCGGTACATGAAACACAACATCGAAAACGAAACACGAGCTTTCCAGTTACATTATTAGTCTAATTAAGGCCACTTTTACAGTGTCACAAGATACACGTCATATTACATTCGATCGGGAAAAAAAATCATTTCATTCGTCATTAACGCCATCCAAGGTTTATATGGACACTGCTGAGGACAGAATCACGGCAAATTCAGAAAGAGTAACACATTCCCTATGACACGACGATCGAATAACCTAAAGACTTCAGGTGTCTGCTGCATTCATTTCAGCCTGTGATTTACGTCGGCGGGCGAGCAATGACCATTTGCACGCTTTTCCATACGAGGCTGTACCGGTACAGCCTGAGGCAGCGGTGAAGATGGGGAGGGGGGGGGGGGCTTGGGTATCCTTTCCCCTCATTACTTAAACTAAGGCCATCAGTAACTCGTCTGGCCGGAGTGTTATTGGCGCGCTGCTTTGCGTATGCTTTTCGGAAAGTGTTACACGGGCGATAGCTAGCAACGTGCTTTTGGGTGCAGTTGCAGCGGCCAGCCGGGTGGCCGTGCGGTTCTAGGCGCTACAGTCTGGAACCGCGTGACCGCTACGGTCGCAGGTTCGAATCTTGCCTCGGGCATGGATGTGTGTGATGTCCTTAGGTGAGTTAGGTTTAAGCAGTTCTAAGTTCTAGGGGACTGATGACCTTAGAAGTTAAGTCCCATAGTGCTCAGAGCCATTTGAGCAGTTGCAGCACTGGGGCGTTTCCCTTTGGCTTTGTTTTGAGCTCACGACTTTCACGCGGCCCAGCACATTTTACGCATTTGGGCGGCGTAGTGCAGAACCTAGCTACAAGATTTAGGCCTTGGCAGCAAAAACATTGTGCCCTCTGCCCCTTGTCGCGAAACTTCCCAACCTGTATTCCAGCGATGTTCGCGATGTTTTTCAGCTGGAATACTTCCGCATTTTCTATATTGTCGGTCAAGATAACCGTAACCAGCGGGGTCTGTCCATTTGTGTACGGCATTTTCATGCGGGAGACCTCTCCGACGCCGGAACGTAGTTCTTCCAGCTCCTCTTTGAGATGGTCTGGATCCATTTGGAAAGTCCGGAACACTCCCTCGAGCAGCTTGAATGGCTCAGACGAGTGGGTGCAGTATGGCAGACCATTGGCTTTAGGCACACCCATAACCGCATCGTAATCCTCTCGAGACTTCACGGTGATCTTAAAAGTGTCGCGGCCCGTTGTTCTAACTGCGACAGAAGACAGACTGGACCGCACTATTTAAGAGCTGTTGAAAACTCTTAAAAAAGCTCGACCATTGTATAACAATGGGAGGAGGTGCGGCCGTATTTGGTCTACTTGGCTGTGCACTGTTGCCATCAGTTGCGCTTCAGTGACATACCAGTATTTACTCGAATCTAAGCCGCACTTTTATCCGGTTTTTATAATCCAAAAAACCACCTGCGGCTTAGAATCGAGTTCAAAGTAAGCGGAAGTTCTGAAAAATGTTGGTAGGTGCCACCACAACTAACTTCTGCCGTCGAATATATGTAGCGCTGCATAGGCATGCTTTGCAGGCACAAAGATAAATAAATACTGGAGCCAAAACCTCTGCGTCAGTAAATAAATTTAGAAAAAAAGGTGGAAGACGAGCTTTCTTCTCCGCCCCGAGTTTCGACCACTGCATTTTCATACATTATTCAAAGAAGTAAATACAAATTCCGTATTGTTCACCATCGAATGTAGCAGAATTTCAACGTACTACGAAAATCCGACTGGCAAGACTGTTTGGGATGTTTGCCATCCTCATTCAATTGTTGCAACTGCGAACAGAACTCGTGATTGAGCCTCTGCGCTAGCTCCAATTTCATTAGACAGCCCCTTCCGCAGGACTTCCCACACTGTCATTGGAGTCATTTCGAGTTCACCGGATGCACTACGCACCGATTTCTTTGGATTCCTTATGAATGTCTCGTACGCGCTCCATATTCACTTCACTCACACTGGGACGTCCGATTTTCTTTGCCGAGCACATGCAACCCATCATAACGAATTTGTTGTGCTAGTGGTAATTGGCCTTCCTTGTTGGTGGCTTCTTACCGTACTTGGTTCTAAACATCCGTTGAACAGCTGTAGCACACTTGTTTTTGTCGAACTCCAACACACAGAAAGCTCGCTCCGTACCTGAACTCGCCATGTTTGCGACTAGCGCTGACTATCGGCAGATTACCAAACTACGCTGTGGCAGTATACATGAGAAAGGAAAAACAAAAAAAACAAAACTTTTGGGATTTCTCTTCAAAATGGCTATGTATGATATTTGTAGAATGTTTGGTTCTTGTGCAATAAATATTTGAAAGTGTTCCCAGACTTTATGTACACCCTGTATAAGACGGCCGCTATAGCTTGATGTTTAAAATTATGTAATTCGTTCAAACGAATCGTAAAAGAACTCAAATCAGAAAGAAAGCCAAATAAGACTTTTTAAAATAAAGAACTTGCTGTATCTTGAGGATAAATGTTCTGTGTCAAAGAATAATTATTGAGAGACAATACATTACATTCTAGATGGTTGCACATGAAAGGCATATTATTACATGAAGTCTTAGCAACTGTATGTTTCATTATTTGAGTTTCTTCCATGAGCACTAGTGAATCTGCTACACCAAAAGTCACTTCTGAATAATAATAAAAATTATTAATCACAGAGTTGACAAATGTGTCAACGGTAATGTATCGCAGATGCACCAGGAATACAGTTGCAAATGAAAGAAAATTAAGCTTGGTCCGTTTCTAAAGCAATGCTGAGAATAAAACTTTATTTCTTTAAAATCTAGACCACAAGGTCAAAAAAGAAGAGGTGCAATATCGTGGCCATAAAAAGACGTTGAAAGAACTTTCCTCACTCGCGAAAGTAAAACCACTGCCCAAGAGCTAAGGAAGAAAATATAAGAAACTTTATACACTTTATAATGAAACACGGGGATTCCAGAATTGACTCAGGGATCAACTTTCCGAGGGCAATTACATCGTTACATCACTTCCTATACTGATAATTAGAGACCGGATTATATGCATTTGCATGTGGCATATGCATTTGCATTTTTGGCTCCTTTTCACCGGTTATTGCGTATTTTAACTAAACACTAGTGACGATGCATATTTTCGCTCTCTATGTTTACAATATTTTAAGAATTTTGACGGGCGGTCACTAGCTCGATCTAGTTTTGATGTCTCACAGATTGACCCGACTTAGAACTGCTTGCAATCGCTAATTGAGAGGCCGCTGCTTAGCGAAATCATTACAGAAGAGGAACAGGAAACAAGGACACGTAGAGTGAAATGCTCCTGCGCCCGAGCCTCCGGGTAATCCCTCCGCTGCCATACTGTACGCGTCGGCAACAATTAAATTAAACTACGCAAGCTTTTAGTCGCACGTCCATCGTTTCAGTTTAGCTTTCTATTTACTTGTACACACTTGAACGTGTTTACGGCGTGCAGCGTCTACGTGTTTACGACGTTTAGCATGTAATGTGTTGTGCTCCATGCCGCCCGAAAAAAAAAGGAACGTCGTTTCGTGGATAGCTGACGCTCCTGGAACATTTACACATGGTGGAATTGTTTTATATCGTCGAGTTGGCGAGAAAGTCGTTTCGTGCAAAAAAAAGTTTCAAATAGACCAGCATGTCAAAACAAGTATGTATATAGCAGGAATGCAGAAGAAGGACCACGACAACAACTTCTGACAACAGCAAGTTGCAGTAGCAGGTATTTGTCCAAAGGCAACCAAAAAAGACGGTTTAACATGGATCTATGTGAGGAAATTGATTGCAAGCAATATTCCTCTTCACAAACCTGCAAACCCTACCCTCAAAGGCTTCCTGCGCAAATATTGCTTAAATCAAAATATACCAGATGAATCAACATTGCATAAAAATTACATACCGGCAATTTACCTAATTGTTCCGGATGAAATACGCAGTGAACTCAAGGACAGCATTTCTGGATTTCAGTTAACAGAACTACAGACACTTGTGGCCGTTACATTGCAATAATTTAAAAGAAGAGCCTTCTTCTTCCTATTTAGCGGCCTGCAGAGAACTTGAAAAAGTAAATCATTCTACGATCGGCAGATTTGTGAATGGGGGTATTAAAAAAATATTTCCAGTATCTTTTGCAGATGAAAGGGTGTTTGTGTTTATTTCAGATGCTGCTCCCTATGTGATCAAAGCAGGAAAAGCCCTCTGAGTATTTTATCCCAATTTGATTGATGTGACGTGCTTTGCTCATGGAGTGCATCGCCTTGGTGAAGAAGTACATCCCACTTTTGTGAATTTCATCCACAAAGAAAGTGTTTCTAAAGGCTGCTGCTCGCATCAAGACCTACAAAGAAAAACTACAAAATGTGCCTTTACCTCCCGAACCAGTGATAAGTCATTGGGGTACGTGGGTCGAAGCTATGTTGTTTTACAATGAACATTTCGAGGCCATTAGAGGGGTGGAAACAGCTTGGATAGTGCTGAGGCTTTGGCAGTTTGCCAGTGCAAGGAAGCTTTTAATGATTCCTGTATTAAAGACACTGCTGTGATTATCACTCATTTTTGCATGTATCTGCAAGTATTAAAAAGCTTGAAACTCAAGGTTTGGCGTTGAATGAATCTACTCACTTAATGAATAAGATTATTCTAGTGAACTCCTCACTGCCGGAGGTATTCCCAATAAAACTTTTAAAAAAGTCTGAAAACATTTTAAACAATAATCCAACCTTTGAACCCTTGTGCCAAATTGATAGTTTTATTAATGGGAAACAATAAGTGCCAACATATCACCCAAATTCAAATACTGCCCAGTTACCTCAGTTGAAGTAGAACAGTCCTCTTCTGTTTACAAAATTGTTTTGAGTGATCGAAGACACAATCTTACTACCGAACATTTGGAAAAGTACTTGGTCACTTATGTTTACAATAGTAGAAAAATGTAAAATAAATTGTAAATGATGCTTTGGTCCAATAGCATTAATTAAAAGTTAATGCTGTTGAAAAAAATTCATGGCTGTAAGTTCTTTTTAAAATAAAATATTATGGAGTTTTTGAGCGTGCCTCCCCTGCGTGCGATATGTCTCGACGTTGGTCCTGTACACACTCCCATCACATCCGCTTGCTAACGACAACAATAGCAAAGAAGGAACAATCCCTCAAACACGATATGCGGCCCCACTTTGCAAATTTTTTGAAAATAATCCCAGAAGGCCCCATTCCAAACCTCTGCTAGAAAGTATTCAGAAAATGGTATCAGCATTCTAAATGTACCTATTTTTCACGTGACCAGCGCTCTTCCTCGTCATTGATATGCGCAGGTTAGACCTTGAGCTATAATGCACGCAGTAAAAAATGGCTCTGAGCACTATGGGACTCAACTTCTGAGGTCATCAGTCCCCTAGAACTTAGAACTACTTAAACCTAACTAACCTAAGGACATCACGCACATCCATGCCCGAGGCAGGATTCGAACCTGCGACCGTAGCGGTCGCGCGGTTCCAGACTGTAGCGCCTAGAACCGATATGCCACCCAGCCGGCTGCACGCAGTAACTAGCATATTTTTTTATTATTTGATCTTGCATATTTCGACACTTTTCATGCATTTTAAGCATTTTTCATGCCTATTTGCATGCATATTTTAAAATTTTTATAATGCATATAATCCGGTCTCTACTAGTAATACAGTATACTGGCGCCTGTGCGTTCCACAACCTGCAGCATATTCTAATTTTTTACCTTTCGAGAATCACGCGAGAGTTTTGACCGCATAAGGATAGAAGTATTAACACTGTAAATATAATTTTCCAGAATGAATTAAATGTACATGTAGTAATGCTGAAAGTTTTTCATTTCACGAGTGTACCGTGAATATCGGGAATCCGGTAAAACATCAAATCTCCGACATCGCTGCGGCCGGAAAAAGATCCTACAAGAATGGGACCAACTACGACTGATGAGAATCGTTCAACGTGACAGAAGTGCAACCCTTCCGCAAATTGTTGCAGATTTCAACGCTGGGCCATCAACAAGTGTCAGCGTGTGAACCATTTAACGAAACTTCATCAGTACGGGCTTTCGGAGCTGAAGGCCCACTCGCGCACCCTTCATGACTGCACGACACAAATCTTTCGGCCTCGCCTGAGCCTGTCAACACCGACACTGGACTGCTAATAACTGGAAATATGTTGCCTGGTCGGACGAGTCTCGTTTCAAATTGCATCCAGCGAATGGACATGTGCACTTATGGAGACAATCTCATGAATCCATGGACCGAGCATGTGAACAGGGGACTGTTCAAGCTGGTGGAGGCTCTGTAATGGTGTGCGGCGTGTGCAGTTGGAGTGATACGGGACCCCTGATACGTCTAGGTACGACTCTCACAGGTGAAACGTAGGTAAGCATCCTGTCTGATCATTTGCATCCATTCATGTCCATTTTGCATTCAGACGGGCAATTCCAGAAGGACTATGCGACACCGCACACGTCCAGAATTGCTAGAGAGTGGCTCCAGGAACACTCTTCTGATTTTAAACACTTCCGCTTGCTACCAATCTCCTCAGACATGAACATTATTGAGCATATCTGGCATGCCTTTCAACGTGCTGTTCAGAAGAGATCTCCACTCCTTGTACTCTTACGGATTTATGGACAACCCTCCAGCACTACCTCAGACATTAGTCGAGTCCATGCCGATCATGTTGCGGCACTTCTGCATGCTTGCAGGGGTCCTACACCTTATTAGGCAGGTGTACCAGTTTCTTTGGCTCTTTAGTGAACATGTCGTAAAAAGAACTGGACTTCTGAAAAAAAGTATAAACAACTAAAGAATATAACAAGACATTTACAGGCAACGAACGTACTCGTCTTTAAAATACACGAGTAAAAATTAAGTTAATAATATCAAATTGATAATATTAGGCTTATTTGCATCCACTTTGTACAACTCTTTCGGAAGTCTATTCTTAGTACTTCTACGAAAATAGTTTTTCTTTCTTTCGTAGCAATAATTTTGCTTATTAGGATAGTGTATTACACGTAGCGACGGTTGACGTAGCTGTTCGTATTGTTGCTACATTCCAGGTGGAGATAGAGACCGTTCTACCAGTAGAATAATTGTATCCACAGTAATAAGTGATATCTCTTAGTTTGACAAAAAACTGTAGACGAACAGAAGAAAACCGCTCACTAGTTAGAAGAACTTACGGTTTAAAAAAAAAAAAAAAAAAAAAAAAAACAAGTTTACAGACAGAACATGATAGCTTAGCAATGGTGGTATCTGTGGTGCAAACTTGCTTGTCAGAGTTACACAACAGATATGGTGATTTGCCGAATCAACTACAAAAGATATAGGAGAACATAGTATTTCTCAAACTAGAACAGAAACGCATGAGTAATGTACAAAAATTAAACAATCGTGCTGATGTTGGGATATTTGACAGTTTAACTACACTTGCGGAAGTGGAAAGGATAGCAACCGAAGAAGAGGGTAATATTGTTAACAAACTCGATAGCGATTTGAAGACTGCTGTTCAACAAACAGGTAATGAAGTAGGCGTAGTAGGCTTGAATTCAAGTGAACCGTTTGTCGTTACTAAAAAAAATGGTAAAACAGTAAATAAGTGAAACATCAGTTCTCCGCCTAGTAATACACGTAATGTAAACCAAGGAGAGTATGGGGCATTTGGGCAGTTATCGGTACCTTATACTCAGCAAGGAAACTATCCACATATGACATTGGTAACTATACCACGTACTGAAGATAACACATCTGGCCTGTAGACGATTTGACAGACGAAAGCATATTGAAACATAGTCAGTTCCAGGTATTTTCTGTGGGAACAAAGAGGGTACACCCAGTTGAATTATTAGATCTTTTCGAGATATTCTACCACATAGTTGGAATTAACAGCAAAAGATTCTTTACGTAGTAGGATATGCACAAGGAGATGCTTTGCTATGGGTTTTGAACATACCTGAGCGTTGTGAAACCTATGATCAATTTGATCAGGATTTTCTTGCTAATTTTTGGTCACCTTGAGTGCAAGAACGACTCAGACGAGAAGGTTTTGACCCAGAAACATGTTTTAATAACAGATAAGGTGGACTAAGAAAATATTTTCAAAAATAGCTAAGTAAGATTCTTTACTGGAGTAAACTTATGTCACACGTATATATTCTTAAAATGTTAGATGGTAGGCTACCTGCACGCATTAAGGAGAAGTCTGTCACTGTACCAGAAAAAGATTTAGAGTATTTTCTATCCGTAAGTGATGCCACTGGCCTAATTTATGAGGAGGAACATATGCAAAGAACAAACACTAATTCTTCACATAATTTTCATAATAGTACTATAGCAGGTCAAAGCAATAATATCAACTACCAACAGCAGTGGCAACATCCAGTTACACTAGATAACAGACCCGATGGCCATAAGTTTAAAGCAAATGGAAAGACACAGAAAAGCAGGTGGACTAGACATAATCCTGAATACCCCAACGTGCAAGATAATGGTAATAAACAGAATAGATAAAATTGGTATGGTGCACCCTCCAAAGGGAATATAAACAGTTTCAATGATTATCATGGAAACTCAAATGGTCCCACGATCCCTGTCTCAATTAATAACGTTAGACAAGGCAAAACAACTTTTCACGGTAAGCAAAACAATAACTGGTGTTCTCTTGAGCATGCAGCTCAAATATTTGAGGCTATTAATACTGATGGAGTATTCTGACGCCACAACCATCCAGATCCTGGATTTAGAAAAGGGCGTTCAGCAAGTCTTCAGTTTTTGAGGTATGATGAGGTGAATGACTTGAGAGAGGAGTTAGGTTCCCACAAGACAAGACGATGAGGAGGAAGTGGTACAAGCAATAATTTATGCAGATGCAGGAAATATACCAGTACATTTAATTTTGGATATATGTGCGTCAGAAAATATTTTTTCCAAGAGTTTGTTAGCTGCGACAGCAAATGACATGCATGTACCCACTTTCCCTACACAGAACTGCAAAATATTCACAGCCATAGGAAACAAAACACGAAGTGTCAAGCTGCAAGCTTGCATTCCCATTATTTAGATAATATTACAATCAAATACAATTTTCTTATGGCTGAGAAATTAATAGTGAAATGTCTTCTAGGAATGGAGTTTGTCAAACAGTTTAAGGTAAACTTCGATGAGGGTACTGGTAAATGCTGCTTGCAGGTTGATAGAGAGATTCTATCAATTAATTTGGTTACGAAAAAGGAAAATCATGCTCAGAATAGCAATAAAGTAAATTTTCATCTTATCTATCCTGGAATACTTTTAATAAATGAGCAATGTAGCGAGGAGGTGTTGGATATCCCAGTACTATACGACGTTATCAATGGAAAGCTTGGCGGCTCTGGTTATTCAGCTGAGACACAAAGGAATCATTTAATGTAAATAATCCACGCAGTATGAACAGGTGTTTTGTAAAAAAAAGCAGGTATTATAAAAGATTACATTTACAGATTGGACGGGTATCCGTATCAAACTTTCTGACATAGTTCTTACTCAACCCTTGAGTGAAGAAAGAGCCAGCGAATGAGGAAATAGAAAGAATGTTAAGTTGGCGAGTAACAGGACCTTCAAAGCATCCTCCATATTGCAGCCCACTGTTGGTTGTCAATAAGGCAAGCAATAGTATTTGATTGCTACTTGATGCATGATCCATTAATAAAATCATTGCTCATGTAAGGATAGAACCTGAAAATATCGACAAACAACCCTTGAAATTTCATGGTGTTAAGTATTTAACTTCACTGAATCTGTGCTCTTCATACTAGCACATGTCATTGGATCTGTAAAGTAGGAAATAGATCGCATTTGTTTCTTCTAGCCATAGTTACCATTTTTGTGGATTACTTTTCAGACTCGATGGTAGTGCAGGTGTTTTTATAGCAGCAGTGGACACTATATTGGGAGCAGTGCTGTGTAAGAGAATCACCACGTATGTGATGATATATTGATTGCAATGAGTTCATGGATGGAACATTTAGATTTGTTAGAGGAGGTACTTGAAAAATTTCTAGACTATGGTGTTACAGCTGATTTGCAAAAGCCCAAATATGGAAGAGAAAAAATCAAATTTTTGAGTCTCATTATCTCTCTAAAAAACTAAACTTCTCCTGAACAGGCTAAGAAGGTTCAACGGTACTCACCGGCTGCCGTCTCATCCTCAACCTACAGGCGTCGCTGGATGCAGATATTGAGGGCATGTGTTGAGCACACCACTCTACTGGCTGTTTGTCAGCTTACAAGATCGGAGCCGTTACTTCTCAATCAAGTAGTTCTTCAGTTTGCCTCACAAGGGCTCAGTGTACCCCATTGCCAACAGTGTTTGGCAGACCAGATAGTTACCCATCTAAGTGCTAGCCCAGCCTGACAGCACTTAGCTTCAGTGATCTGATGGGAACTGGTGTTACCACTGTGGCAAGGCTGTTGGCTCACATTATCTCTCCCACAGGTATTTTACCTGATCCTGGAAAGACTGCAGCTATCAACACTTTTCTACACCACAGAAGAGAAAACAAACGCATTTCTAGGACTAACTTCATTCTTTGGTAAGTTTGTATCTAAACAACTGATAAATAGTGATCCCCATCTGAACCTGTCAAGCAAAATAATACATGGTTAAGGAAAAATAAAAATGGTTATGAGCTGAAGAATGTCACAGAGACTTGCAGACCATAAAGCAAACTTTCGTAAATCCAAATATTGTACACCATACAGACATGACATAAGATTTTTGTTTAAGCACAGATGCATCGTCCAGTGTCTTGGTATTTGTCTCTATCAAATTAGAGAAATAGATGGAAAGAGCACAATTTGTGTAATCAGTTCTGTCAGCCAAACATTCAACTTTTGAGGAAGATCATACTTGGTTACGGAACTCAAAACTGTTAGACACAGTATGGCCTATTGGAAGTTAGGATACTATTTATGGGAAAAACACACGAAAGTTTGTTGTGACCACAAACCTTTATCTTTCCATTTCACTACAAGTTTTTACGTAAGCGAATTACTCAATGGTCGTTGTTGTTGTTGTTGTTGTTGTGGTCTTCAGTCCTGAGACTGGTTTGATGCAGCTCTCCATGCTACTCTATCCTGTGCAAGCTTCTTCATCTCCCAGTACCTACTGCAACCTACATCCTTCTGAATCTGCTTAGTGTATTCATCTCTTGGTCTCCCTCTACGATTTTTACCCACCGCGCTGCCCTCCAATACTAAATTGGTGATCCCTTGATGCCTCAGAATACGGCCTACCAACCGATCCCTTCTTCTAGTCAAGTTGTGCCACAAACTTCTCTTCTCCCCAATCCCATTCAATACCTCCTCATTAGTTACGTGATCTACCCATCTAATCTTCAGCATTCTTCTGAAGCACCACATTTCGAAAGCTTCTATTCTCTTCTTGTCCAAACTGGTTATCGTCCATGTTTCACTTCCATACATGGCTACACTCCATACAAATACTTTCAGAAACGACTTCCTGACACTTAAATCTATGCTCGATGTTAACAAATTTCTCTTCTTCAGAAACGATTTCCTTGCCATTGCCAGTCTACATTTTATATCCTCTCTACTTCGACCATCATCAGTTATTTTACTCCCTAAATAGCAAAACTCCTTTACTACTTTAAGTGTCTCATTTCCTAATCTAATCCCCTCAGCATCACCCGATTTAATTTGACTACATTCCATTATCCTCGTTTTGCTTTTGTTGATGTTCATCATATATCCTCCTATCAAGACACTGTCCATTCCGTTCAACTGCTCTTTCAAGTCCTTTGCTGTCTCTGACAGAATTACAATGTCATCGGCGAACCTCAAAGTTTTTAGTTCTTCTCCATGAATTTTAATACCTACTCCGAACTTTTCTTTTGTTTCCTTTATTGCTTGCTCAATATACAGACTGAATAACACCGGGGATAAGCTACAACCCTGTCTCACTCCTTTCCCAACCACTGCTTCCCTTTCATGCCCCTCGACTCTTATAACTGCCATTTGGTTTCTGTACAAATTGTAAATAGCCTTTCGCTCCCTGTATTTTACCCCTGCCACCTTCAGAATTTGAAAGAGATTATTCCAGTTAACGTTGTCAAAAGCTTTCTCTAAGTCTACAAATGCTAGAAACGTAGGTTTGCCTTTTCTTAATCTTTCTTCTAAGATAAGTCGTACGGTTTGTATTGCCTCACGTGTTCCAACATTTCTACGGTATCCAAACTGATCTTCCCCGAGGTCCACTTCTACCAGTTTTTCCATTCGTCTGTAAAGAATTCGCGTTAGTATTTTGCAGCTGTGACTTATTAAACTGATAGTTCGGTAATTTTCACATCTGTCAACAGCTGCTTTCTTTGGGATTGGAATTATTATATTCTTCTTGAAGTCTGAGGGTATTTCGCCTGTCTCATACATCTTGCTCACCAGATGGTAGAGTTTTGTCATGACTGGCTCTCCCAAGGCCATCAGTAGTTCTAATGGAATGTTGTCTACTCCCGGGGCCTTGTTTCGACTCAGGTCTTTCAGTGCTCTGTCAAACTCTTCACGCAGTATCTTATCTCCCATTTCATCTTCATCTACATCCTCTTCCATTTCCATAATATTCTCCTCAAGTACATCACCCTTGTATAAACCCTCTATATACTCCTTCCACCTTTCTGCCTTTCCTTCTTTGCTTAGAACTGGGTTGCCATCTGAGCTCTTGATATTCATACAAGTGGTTCTCTTCTCTCCAAAGGTCTCTTTAATTTTCCTTACAAAAATTCTGTTTTGAAATAATATATATAAAAAGGGGGACAAAACATTATAGCTGACGCACTTTCTAGACTCCCACATGGATCAGATGAATTTACAGAACTAAATGAACAGATCTCAGATTTCTGAATCTCATTAATACAAGCCGAAAATTATAGACTCTATTATTTAAAACTGTGTCAAGAAATGGGAAAGAAAAGATCTCGTCGGAGGAAAGTAAGAGAGAAAGTGTTACTCTCCGAATCTGCGCTGCAGAGTGTCAAACACTCGAATCGGTCTCGCCTGAATGAATTTGGGTGTAGAGCAGTTCAAAAATGGTCGCGACTCAGTGACTGAGGAACACTGTTCTGGCCGACCAGTTGCAGTTTCAACTCCCTCACTTGAAAGTCAAATTGATGACATTATTCGTGCCGACCGCCGTGTCACTGTGGAAATGATAGTTGACAAGGTTCAAGTTAGTACTGGTACAGTTCACAACATTATCTGTAACAAGCTGAAGTACAGCGAAACATGTGCAAGATGGGTCCCAAAGGAGTTGACGTGGCTGCACAAGGAATCTAGGTTGAGAGTGTGCACAGAGCTAAAGGAACATTATGAAAGAGAATGTGACCTATTCCTCAATAAAAGTTTAACTTGTGATGAAACTTGGGTTCACTATTATGAGGCAGATTCGAAAAGACAAAGCATGGAGTGGAAGCGCACCAACTCACACGTCAAAAAAAATTCAAAACCCAAGCATCAGCAGGAAACGTCATGTTAACGGTGTTTTGGGATGCTGAAGGTCCAGCGTTTTGTGATTATCTCGAAGAGCAGCGTACAATCAACAGCCAATACTACTCTAATTTGCTCTTAAACAAGGTGAACCTAGCCATGAGAGAGACGTCGTGGATCGCAGAGGAGAGGTGTGATTCTCCTGCAAGACAACGCACGTCCTCACATTGCTCAACTGACCCGTGAAACCATCGACAAAATGGGCTGGGAAGTAATGCCTCATCCCCCTTACAGTCCTGATTTAGCACCTAGTGATTTCAATTTGTTTGGTGCACTGGGGAGGCATTACATGGGAAGATGTTCCAGGACAACGAGGACGTGAAAAAGTTTGTGGAAAAGTGGTTCAAACATCAAGATAAAGAGGTCTTTGCAGCCGGAATAAAAAAGCTTGTAGCCCGTATGGAATAAGTGCGTAAATGCTAAAGGGGATTATGTTGAAAAGTAGAAAAGTGTTGTTTTGTAAGAATGAACTTTTTTTTTCTACAGACCAATTTGTCTCTTTAATTATTGAATGAGCCTCGTATGTATGTATGCTACGAGAACCATTGTAACTAATACAATTATTACAAAGATAGTAGACGATTTTTTTCCTAGAATAGGTTAACCTAAGGCCGTATTAATTGACAATGCATCATACTTCAGAACTCCTAAATGGAAAACTTTTCTTAAAGATTCGTGAGTAAAACACACTTTATGCAACTCGATTTCATCCAGAAGCAAGTCCATTCGAACATGTATTTAAAGAGTTTAATCGCTTTGTTAGAACTTATATACCAAACAAGCAAACGAAATGAATAGGGTACATTGCTCTCTTCCAACACACAGTTAATAATTTATCACATCCATTCACAGGTTTTACACCTCCTGTACCACGTTTAGGGAAAAATGACCTCGAAAACTGGTCACAACCTTTGTCATGTATATCAGTACACGAACCTTCACTTAAAGAGGAAATAAGACAAACTGCAATTATTTTGAGTGAACAAGCACAAAAACGAATGGCCAAGTAAGACAAGAATTTAGGCTGCACTAGCATCATCCAGTTAAGAGATCACGTGTTGTTACAAACACATCCAGAATCTACTAGAGTTAAAAATATAACCACAAAGTGGAAGATGTTGTATTCAGGACCTCTGCTGATAATGGAAATTCCACATCCCATGATGCTGTTTATTAGGATGTCCCAAATCTGGAAAGGTAAACGGCCTGTATGCACACAAAAATATGAATAAGTTTGTTCAGTGAACATGTGAACATATGAGGCTTCAGATAAAAGGGAGAAGAGTGTAAATATGGAAATATTTAGTAATAAGTTTAAATTATGAGCATTGTCCTGAAAGAAGGCACGCAGATAAAAGTCTATTTTGCATCATTACTAGGGGATATATTTGAAAATTATACATGTAGTAAATAACTTCACTATGACCTTACATTATCTGGGGGCGAGTGCTAAATAAAAGACATATACATGGAGCACACTATTATGTTATCACATGAAAAGAGTCAGAAATATTTTATGAATGGCAATCGACGCACATAAATTGTGTGGTATATTTTAGGAAATGATACAGCGGATATCGTTCAGTAAAATAGCAGAATATGTGCGATGTATACGTCAAGCTATAAGATAGCTACAAGTATGTATAAATATATACGACTATGTACAACAATGATCTACGAATACATTCAGCTATGTATACTGCAACGACCTACAAACTAATAACATCTTGGTATATGCAACATGTATACTATGTCCTAGTTAAGAATGACTAAGGCAACTACTACATCTACAACTATAATCTACTATACTATACAATATCAAAAAACCTAATGAAAAGACCATCTATTATAACACTATGCTCTACGTTAAAGGAGAAGGCACTATGTGGAGAAGAAACTGTATAGATTATTAAATGTATCAGAGAACAACGTGACACTCAAAAGACCACAGGCAAGAAGTATAAACTTAATTGAAATACTTGTAATCCGAAAAGGTGGAAATACGGACACTTATTTTGTGGGCAGATATTCTTTGACTGGAAGCCTTTATATGATTTATTATGAACGTATGAACAGCTGGCTGACCTGCGGGAAACCAGGCTCTAACCAGTTAATTACGTATATTTTTTGATAAAGATGATGCAAATGATGCTGTGCACGTTCCACTTTTGTGAAGGGAATTTATAATTAAGGCAGAGATACCGGTGGTAAGCCCTGCTTGTAATATAGTTATAAGTATTTTGTGTGAAAGTGTTTTATGAAATATTAGTGAACCCTAGTAAATCGGAATATTCGCTCTCAAAGGAAAAACAAATATGACTGCTAATAAAGGCAGAAAGAATATTCTACGTTAGCCTTGAAGGAACACAAAACGCCGTGACAGTACATTAATCTCACACAATGTTACAAGACGTTATGAGGCGAGTATGCATGGTTGTCTTAGTTTTTCTCAGCTGCATTTGCGGAAAACACTGAATATATGAACAGTTACATGAGTCCGTACTGTTTTGGACATTATACTACACGAATCGGTACATAAAAGAGAAATAATTAATTGGTGAAGGAAAATACATTTGCATATCAGTACTCGTCACCAACGGATTTATAACGATATTGCCGCTGGACAAACATGTATTAAAAATCTAATTACCGACGTGCACCTGTGTAAGATGCAAGAAAATACTTATGTCAAACATCATTTCGTAACACAAGTTAACTGATATGCACATTACAGCAAAATGTACTTACAGGGTTGCCACATGTTTCCCCAAGTGAAATTCCCTTATATTTCCCTGATTTCCAGATAATTTTTAGAATTTTTCTCTGACAAATTTTGAGATCTCAGGGGTGAATAAAGATTTAAGTTGCCAAACATATATAGAGACTTCTGTATTTCTAAACGCGTGAGCAAAAATTTTAAGTACTAACATCAACATCTTTTGTAATGAACTGTTTTTAGATGGAGAAAGCAAGCCCAATGGTATATGTGTTTCACTAAGACCACTGATGTTATTTTATTCCAATAAAACCAAACACATTTGGTGGCAAAAATACGTATTTACTTGGAGTCGCAAGACGGATTTAAAATACCTTCACTGATTTCAGAAATAACCTCAGAAAAAATAGGCATCTTGGAAGAAACATATAAGGCGGGGAAGAGTTGTGTAAGCCAACGCTATAAGTGAGCGCCAATAAGATGTTGGTTCTACTATGTCAGTTACTGTCAGTTATTACCCACTGGGTTAAGTCTATAATTCTAGAGGTATTGGGTGTCCACCTGATTAGCCGAGTGTAAAACTGACAGAATTTACGTATCGTCAAATTTAGCAGACGAAGTTTGAAAACAGAAACTGTTGCCGTTAGTTTTCCCGATCACAGTGCATTGTTAACCTGCGTGAGTTTAACACCACAGCCTACCCGAAGAGTAAGAAGCCAGTGAAATCTAAATATATCGCTATTATCAGAAGAAGACTTAGTAGATTCCCTAACCAGAGATTGGGAAATTCTCCGTTCACTGGACAACATTCCAAGTGTGCTAGAATGGTGGACCCTACGGGCAAAATTAATATCTTTTAGTATAGATAAGGCGAGAGTAAGGAAACAGACTGCAGAATTCTACTATAGTGTGCTAAGGCACCTCTATGATCAGATAGATCCAGTTCCTACAAGATTAAAAGAGATCAAGCAAATAAAATCAAAGTTTGAACGCAAGAAACTGGACGGACTGACGATAAAATCCAAAGCAAAGTCAGTCATTGAAGATGATAATGTCGCATTGTATCATCTTGTCAGACAAGCCAACAATAGAACAACAGTCTTCATGGATGAGTTTCAAAGCGATGATGGTACCTAATCACCACCCAGGTGGGAATAATTAAAGAAATATCAGCGTACTAAGAAGGCATGTATGGATCAGGGGAAACAGACGAAGAAGAATATGTTGAGCTCTTTGGTGCATATCTTCCACGAATATCGCAAGATGATGAAAACATTTCTTAGGACATCACGAAGGACGATGTATTTGAAATTGTGCGGAGCTCCCGCGCTAGGAAATCTCCAGGATCTGACGGACTGCCCATTGAATTCTATAAACGATATTAGACCCTAATAGGAGAAAAGTTCACCGAATTGTCAGTGAAGTCTTATGGGGAAAGCCAGAGTTCAAACAATGAAAAATTGTGTTGATCCTAAAGGAGAGAGGCTGCAAAAAGTAAATAACCTACGGCTGATTTCGCTTTTAAATTCGGATTACAAAATTATAGCTCGAGTAATCAATAAGCGTTTTATACCATACACCGCTGACATTCGCCAACAATAGACTTGTGCTTTTAGAAGGAGACATTACAAACCGCGGCTTTGTAACGTGATGTCATTGAGCTAACACAGACAAGTAACATAATGTGGACTGCTTTCCGTAGACTTCCATAACACATTTGATCAAATTAATCACAAATACCTGATAGAGACAAAGCATCTAATACACTTCCTGCCAAAAACCATCGACATCATCAAGAACATGGCAATGGGTGTTACAGCACAAATCTCCATTAACTGTCAACTGACAAAACAAATTGAAATAAAAAGGGGCGTTACCCAAGCCATCCTCTTATGCATGCTTCTGGATGTTTTATCGCTGGAACCTTTCCTGAGATAGCTACAGTACAGACTAACAGGCACTGCCGTTCAAGGAACAAAGACAATGATAGGTGCTTGCGCGGACCATGTAGGCGTAATCATCAGAGACTAAGCAGATGTGATACAACTAGAGATAGTACTTGCAAGATATTGTTCCGCATCTGATGCGAGGGTAAATGAAAAAAAAGTAAATTTCTAACTATAAATGGGCTTGCTAACTTGCGCATTGAGTAGGCGAACCATGTCAGTGACTATAAGGCTCTTGAAACAGCATTGACAACTTCCCATTTAAAAATGATAGCAACAAATTGGCGGGATGTGGCAAGAAAAATCAAGGTAACTTTGACTGAAAACTGTCAACTTAGCATAGACCAGCTCAAGACAATACAATTCATCAACATGTATATTTTAACCAAGGTCCACTACATAGCACAGGTTCTCCGCATCTCATCATTGGCGGCGAACACGATCATGTCCACGCTAGCAAAGTTTTTATCGAAGGGGGAATTGTTTCGAGTGTCGGTGAAGACAGTAGTGTTGGATCCAAGCAATGGAGGGATGGGACTAACCCCGACATCAGGTCTAAAGCGATGGCGTTGTATATAAAACGAACATGGAGCATAATGTGTAACAATCCAGGAAGTGTTTCAGCAAAACTATACGACATTGTCAGGCCAGAAAGCGTACAGCTGCCGATAAACAAACAAAAAATAAGTTTAAACAAAAATCTATTTGGCAGTTTTATCTTGAATGAATACAGCAAAGGTGATTTTAGCAGAAAGAAGGAAACATGAAAGGAAAAATAACATAAAAACTAAATATGCTGGAATAGCATAGAATGTAGTCTGGAAAAACAGCAGTAGTGGTGTTCTTTAGTCTGACGTGTGAACAGCGTGGTACAAGGTAGTCAATAACATCATCAGCACTAACGGGCGCCTCTTTGCCATCGGTTTAAGTGAAACTATTTGCAGTATATGCAACCTCTTTAATACTGTACCTCATCGGTACACATGTGGAGATAGGATCATCAACTGTAAGAGGACCATGGCAAAAATTGTTCAAATAACAAGAACTTCAGCAAACAATGTAACGACTTCCATTTTATTCAGACAGAAGAAACTTA